>NW_006774099.1:616501-636296 GCF_000442215.2 Lipotes vexillifer
GGGGGGGGGGGTATTCCAGCTATCTGGGGGAAAGGGTGGGGATTTCCAGGAATTGGGCCAGTGCCCACTTTTTGACCTTTATGGTCTGCCTTGGAAATGTCATGGCGCCTGTGGGTGTGTCATTTAGCTTGCTGATGTGTTACAATGAGCATATACTGAGGCTCAAGGTCTAGTGGAAATCGACTCATCCACCATCTTGGACCTACTTGGTTCTAATCAGTTTATGTCATGTGTCAGGATATGTCATTCTTTTAGAGGTTGTACCCTGCCCCCTTCCTGTCTCAGTTGTACCCTAGGTCCTAGCACAGAGCCTGGCACATGATAGGATTTCAATATTTGTAGAGTAAATGAATATTTTTGCATGAAAAGCAATAGGGTAAAGGGAGTTGAAACATAGATTTAAAGGGGCTGCTTAAAGTAACTTAGCATACTGCTAATAATCAATGACAGAATCTTACAGGTGTGAGGACTTGGTGAGAGGGCATGAGAGGCTTATTTCTTCCTGACTGTATATATATTGATGTCTTTTCCAACTCTCTGACACCAACTGGGAGTCCAACAATTCAATTCAACTCTGACACTATCTACCTGGAGTTAGCATCAGATCCCACAAGTTAAAGGGCTCACTCCCACAAGATTCGCCCCACTTTCAGATGCCAATTCCAAGTCCCAGGCCACTCATGCTTCTGACCCATTGGATATAAATCAAGGATTACCATGACCTCCTCCTCAGGCTCGATATTTTGCTAGAATGGTTCACAGAACTTGGGGAGCCACTTTACTTACATTTACTGGTTGATAATAAAGGATATGAATGAACAGCCAGATGAAGTGGTACGTAGTGTGAGATCCAGGAGGGTCCCAGTGAAACAGGAGGGAAGGGGGCAAGACACAACTTTTAAAAGAATGACATATCCATAGGACATGATAAAAACTGGTTAGAACCAGCTAGGTCCAAGATGGTGGACGGTTCGACTTCCAGTAGACCTTGAACATATTCATATAATGAATACGTTCATTGTAATACATTAGCTAAATGACACACTCACCAGCGCCATGACAGTCCTGAGGCCAACCATAAAAGGTCAAAAAGTGGGTGGTGGCCCAATTCCTAGAAATCCCCAACCCCTCCCCAAAATACTTGGAATAATCCTCCCACTCATTAGCCTATGAAATTACCCAGTCCCTAAAAACTAACCATCCCATATTTTGGGGCCTCTCACCTTCTGAGATGGCCCACACTTGAACTGTGGAGTGTGTTTCTCTCTAAATAAATCCACTTCTTACCTATCGCATTGTCTCTCACTGAATTCTTTCTACCATGAGACATGGAGAACCTGAGCTTCATTAAGTCCTGAGACCAGGTGCGTGATCTCAATTAAAAGACCGTGGGTTCAAGTTCCAAATCTGAGTTGCACGGTTTCACCAGTGCAGGAGCTTCTGTCCCTGTGCAGTTGGGTTTTGCCACCCTCCCAGCACCTTGATGTGCTCACCACTTCAGAAGCTCTCTGGACCCCATCATTTAGGGGTTTTTATGAAGGTTTCATTACATTGGCATGATGGATTACATCACTGGCCATTGGTGATTAAACTCTGTCTCCAGCCCCCTTTCCCCTTCCAGGAGGTGGGGCTGAAAATTCCATACTTGCAGTCAATGTTTGGTCTCATTGGACACCAGCCTCCATCCTGAAGCTATCTAGAGGCTTCCCAAGAGTGGCGTCATTAAAAGACACTCCTATCACCCTTTTCACTCAGGAAATTCCAAGGCTCTTGGGAGCTATGCCAGGAACTGGGGATAAAAAAAATATCCTTCTATGATACCACAGGGTGGGAATTAATTTAAGGGCATAAATTTAAGGGTATATACAGCTAATAAGTAGTTTGTAATTATAATGTTGGCAAAGTTGTTAACCAAGGTTTCAAAGGTAATAGTAAGTCATTAGGTTACACTTGTATTTCAACACAATTAATTTCCCATTCTTCACTGGGGAAATTCATGACATTAGCATGTCTTCACTCAGTAATTACAGCACTCCCCTCCCCACTTCATCTAGCCCCAATACCATCTTACTCTGTCTGAATCATTTATCTGATAATTAGATGTCTTAGACACTCTTAAGAATGTGTGGCTGAATTAAATATTCTGGCACTATGATAGCTTTTCTAGGAAGAGAGGGGTGGATGCCTTTTAATAACCTTAGGCCCCATACAAGATTCATGAATTTAGATCTAAACTTGCTTTACTTTTCCTATGCTCCAACATTTAATATATCAAAAGATACTTTCCAGTACAAACTATAACTAAGCTGATAGTTTAAGGGAAAAAAAAAACAGACCTTGTCAATTTACACACTGCTGCTCAAAATTGTTGCTGACAGGGTAAGAGAAAGCAAATCATATACAACATACAGATTAAGACATTAATTCATTCATTCCCTTAAGTTATTTTGAATGCCTGACACTAGGCATGTAGGAGACCTCTATGATAAAATGAGAATAGGAGGCCTAGAGGATGTGATGTGAACTCAAGCTACCAGCAAGAAGCTCCCAATCTGATAGAACAAAAGATTATAGAACAAAATCTATAATTAAATACTAAGATAAAAGAAGCATTCTACAGAAATATGAGGAAAAGGCAAACAAATCAGATTGGGGATTAGGAAAGATTTCCCAGAAAGCTAAGTTTTGAAGGATGAGCTACATAAAAAGGCTAAGGTAAAAAACAAACAAACAAATAAAAAAGGGTAACGTAAGAAGGAGAGAGTATTTTAAGCAAAAGGAAACAGATATGTGAAAGAGCTCACGACTTAATCAGTAAACTACAATTCATGACAGATCTTTGCATAAAGACATTCAATCTATGAACATTAATAAATACAAAGCTCTGTTCCCAAGCAAAAGTACATCCATTCTTTCAGATATGCTGGAAGGAGTTAGTGGTCAGGTGAAGTAACTTTAGTCCTAGTCATGTCATAGGCTAGTTCTAAATCCATTTTCATTAATTCCTTTGTTTGCAGGGTGGCAAATTCAAATGGCTACCATGAGTGAAGCTGGCAGGTCGGGGACTGAGGTGAACTGGAGTGAGGGCTGAGGGGAGCTGTGTCCATCGACAGGGGTGGGCAGCCTGTGACATCAGCTGATTGTACCTCGCCAGAGGTAGCCTCAGCGCTCTCTTGCCTTGCTTCTCTCAAAGCAAACCAGAAACCTCCTACAACTTTGAAATGTTGATAACTAACTCAACATTTTTAAATATTATGCAGGTCAAACAACTTATACAGTCAAAAGTCAGTCTGCTGACCACCACTTTATGACCTTTGATCTTTGTATATTTGCTATCTTTGCGCTTAGCTTCCAATTTTTCACAAAAACTACAAATGGTATTAACCCTTCATGTTCAGTAAGAACAAATGCAGCTAGAGTATCAACAGTGTTGGAAGGAAGAGACATACAGTTAGTATAGACAAAAACAGATGTAGTAAAAAATTGAAAGTGACAAACGTATGTACTTGTAGGATAAATTGTTCCTTAATAATGACAATTCTGAAGGACAAGGATCCAATCATTCCTATACCAATGCCATCAGCAATAATGAGCAAAAAGAATGAAAAGTGACCGTCAGAATGAAAGGCTTTAACAAGTGTGCACCTAGAAAATGGAGATCAATGCCAAACGCCTAAATAAAGTTAATTCTGGACAAAGACCTCCGTGTGTTTAGGAACTTAAACACTGAACATGATAAAAATGCTGCTGTGAGAACTTCTGACACAGCCACAGTTAGGTTCCATAGTTTACGGATATTTTAGCTTCCAAGGAGTTTCCCACACTTGTAGCCATCACCAAGGAGGGGAATCACCTCTCCTGGCCTATGTTCAACATAGTGGAAACTGGTCTATGGGAAAAGATAACTTACAGATTATTAGAAGGCAAGAGAAAAGAGCATGTCTGGTTTGTGATTTTACAGACTAACTGGTTTTGTTAAAGCAAACATTGTAAATGTTTAAAAATCCAAATAGTTTAAAAAGATATACAGTAGCAAACAAGTCTTTCTTTTGCCCTAAACCCCCAGTTCTCCTCGTAGAGGTGACTCTACTATTAAGAGTTTCTTATATTTCCTTTCATATTAGTCAGCACATATTATACATTTATTTCTGCAACTTTTTTCCCATTTAATATATTTTGGAGATTGTTTTATATTAGTTCATATAGATATACCTTATTCATTTTAAAAGCTACATATAAAAATATGCCATAACTTATATAATCAACACTCCATGGATGAATTGGTATTGTAGTCTTCTGCTATTATAAACAGTTAAGTCTGTCGGTTTTGAAATCTTCCAAGAATCTTTTCGGTGGGACTGTATCCTAGGCCTGCAAGCTTAAACATCTCTTAGTCCGTTTGGTCTTGGAAACAAGTGGACCTAAGAACAGCCATTTGGAAACGCATTTGTTCATAAGAAGAGAAGAATCTGTGTCTGGAAAGAGGGTAATGTGGCAGAATGATTAGCTAGGAAACTAAATTCAAAATTAGCAATATCCTAAAGGGCCTCATGTGATAACCTAAGGAATTTGACTTTATCCTGAAAGTTATTCAGAGCCACTAACTGGTTTTAAGCAGAATGGCTATGACATGGTTATATTTATGTTTTAGAAACTTACTGTAAAAAGAATGAGAATAGAGTGGAACCAGAAAAGAAGTAGGGAGGCCAGGAGAACTATATAAGTAACTCAGGAAATAATTTATGAGGATTTTAACTAAGTGATGACAGTGGACTGAAGAGGAGGGGTATGATATTAGAGAACTACTAAGGGAGTAAAACTACAGTACTTTGGACTGACTGCACAAGGGTGTGATTGAATGGGCAGAATCTAAGATGAATACCAGGTTTCTGGATTGGCCCACTCAGCGGATGGTATTAGTCACCAAGGCAAGAGGAGCAAGTAAACGGAGAAGGATGTTCAGTGAGTTTTGAATATTTGACCTTGACCTTCTGGAGCATGTAGGTGGTCATGTCAAATAAGTAGTAGAACATATAGGTCTGAAGCTCGACAAGAGAGCTACACACCAATAGCCGTTATCAGCTTATATTCCATAGTTGAAACTATGAGAATGGAATAGGTCAACTAAGGGTTACATATTTGTTGATAGAACAAAAGGAAGAGATGATGGAATCTTAAGGAAAGGAGACATTTAGGTGGTAGGTGGAAGAAAAGGAGCCAAGGAAAGCAGTTTAAAAAAAAAAGGCCTTCAATGAACATTCAAAAATTAAATAAAAGTGACATAACATGGGACTTCCCTGGTGGCCCAGTGGTTGGGAGTCTGCCTGCCAATGCAGGGGACACAGGTTCAAGTCCTGGTCCAGGAGGATCCCACATGCTATGGAGCAACTAAGCCCGTGTGCCACAACTACTGAGCCTGCGCTCTAGAGCCTGAGAGCCACAACTACTGATCCCACGTGCAAAAAAAACCCCCAAAAAACAAAAAAACTGACATAACAAAGAACTCGAATATTGGCATAATAAAGGATTCAAATAATTTTATCTTGCTTGAAATTCACAACAACCCCAAGGTATTTAAAGCAGATGTTACTATCAGAGTCCCATTTTAGAGGCGACTTAAGCTGATTTAGATGACTAGCCCACGATTTCACAGTTGTTGTTGTTTTTTTTTCAATTAATAGGACTCATTCCTATTATTTATTTATTTTTAAATTTTTATTTATTTTTGGCTGTGTTGCTGTGCATGGGTCTTCATTGCTGTGCACACAGGCTTTCTCTAGTTGCAACGAGCAGGGGCTACCCTTCCTTGCGGTGCACGGGCTTCTCATTGTGGTGGTTTCTCTTGCTGTGGAGCACGAGCTCTAGGCACGCAGGCTTCAGTAGTTGTGGCACATGGGCTCAGTAGTTGTGGCACAGGGGCTTAGCTGCTCCGTGGCATGTGGGATCTTCCCAGACCAGGAATCGAACCCGTGTCCCCTGCTTTGGCAGGCGGATTCTTAACCACTGTGCCACCAGGAAGTCCCAATTTCACAGTGTTTAAATAGTAAAGCTGGAACTATAACAGGTCTTCTATAGATCTTCATTCCACCATGCTGACTCTAAGTTGCTTATGATTCATAGATATACAGACTAGCAAAACCAGGAAAGCAGATGTGGGAAAGGATGATGCTAGTACATTATCAACCTCCCTCAATAACCCCGATTCCCAAGTTTTTTATACAGTAGGAATTTAAGGCTCGGAGCAGTTTACAAAGACACTGTGGGCCTTCCCTGGTGGTACAGTGGTTAAGAATCCGTCTGCCAACGCAAGGGACATGGTTCGAGCCCTCGTCCAGGAAGATCCCACATGCCACGGAGCAACTAAGCCCATGCGTCACAACTACTGAGCCTGTGCTTTAGAGCCCGTGAGCCACAACTACTGAAGCCAACGCAATGAGAAGCCCGTGCACCGCAACGAAGGGTAGTTCCCACTTGCCGCAACTAAAGAAAGCCTGCGTGAAGCAACGAAGACCCAACGCAGCCAAAAATAAATAAATTAAATAAATAAATTTATAAAATATATATATATATTTTAAAAAAAGACGCTGTGGACTAAGGATGCCATATCAGTAAACAAAGGATATTGTGTCCATCAGGCCATCGTGTTACAGCGCCGCCCCCACGCTGAAGGTGAGCCCTGAGGGAACTTTGGATGGGAAACAGCCGAATACTGACCCTAGACAGCTAAGGTGAATATCAAAGGAACGATTTCAATGAGCCCAGACTCTTGCACCTTCCCACACATAGAGAAGTTCTAAATTCTTAACTTGAGATGTCTGGTTTTCTTTAATTAACAGTAACCTTTTGATGTTCTGATTACCCGGTTTTTGTTGCAAGACTCCAATATATCCTGGCTCTTCCCTTACCTCTTCAGAGCAGTCCCTCAGAGCTATGAGAGGCTGACTCGGAGGCTTGAAGTCCTCAGAATGTCCGCCGAATAAACCATAATCTTCAACTTTTAGATTGTACATATTTTTTTTAAGTTGACAACACTGATACTCTGTAGGGCCCTGTGGCGCTCCTGGGCACAAAGGCTTTCTCTGTCCTCCATTTCTTTGATTTTAGGGAACAGCCTTCATTCAGCTCCCATGACCTTCCTTGAGTTCCAATGGCAGATTCAGGCAGTTGCTAATTAGGGAAGGGAGGGGATGCGAGACCAGGGAGAAATAGTCAAGAGCAGCCTTGGAGCAAGGTCCTGTTTCGCCATCAATAGAACACACAAAAATATCTTTGAGCTATTTTGCAGATGTTGAAACCCCCTCTAGGTGGGAGAAGTTAAGGATTAAGGATGGTATGCTGCCCACAAACATGTAGACCCCAGACCAGTTGGACTTGAAGGTTGATGACGCTGACTCCTACTTACCTCACCACCAACCCATGAGAAGAATGCACGACTATTACTATCTTGATCCTTATCGCATAGGCCTGACCACGAGCCCCGACTGTAAGACCTCTCCCTGTTCCCCAGGGAGGGGAGCACAGTTCTTGAGGCACTAGCCTACTGTGCTCCCCCTTTGCCTGGCAAAGTAATAAAGCTATCCTTTCCTACTTCATCCAAAACTGTCTCCGAGATTTGATTCGGCATTAACACCTTACCTTAAAACTCCAATTCTTATCAAAAATGACCTAAAACTCCAATCCTTTAGCATTCACAAGCAAAAAGGCATTAACGGCTTGCATACAAGTATATGTGCTCAGAACATAAACTAAATAGCATCTTTTCTATATTATAATCAGTACAGCACAAACTATGGGACTTCTTAAGGCCTTGTTCTACCCCACACAATGTACTTTATTTCATGCAAATGTACTGGCCATGGGAGATACCCTATGTTGTTTTCACTAGCATGACATGAATGAGTGTTAGAGATAAGTAAACCATCTCCTCATGTAACAGGGAAGAGCCAATTCTGACTACATGTTGGATCAGTTTCTTTTACTTTAACCTTTGCTTTTCGTTGCTTTTGTTATTATAATCACTGTCTAAAGCTGTAAGCATACATAATGGCCTGTCACAGGGAACCCTACCCATCTCCCTGGCTGTTAAACTAAAGTGTCTTTGTTCAGTTCACAGAAAGATCTTCTGACCCTGCCCACCTGTGAATGGCTGCAGAAAAGGAGAAATTAACACATCCCCTCCCTGATGCAGGCCATGCGAGATGTTTTGTAAGATAAATGGCCTTTTTACTTTACTTCCTCACCTCCTCCCCGTCTCTGTTCTATAAAAGAAACTGGCATCCAGACCCCTATAAGATGGTTTTGGGGGGACCCTAGTCTGCCATCTTCTCGGTCTGCAGGCTTTCTGAATAAAGTCGCTATTCTTTGCCTCAACACCTCATCTACTGATTTATTGGCTGGTTGTGCAGAGAGTAGAGGGAGCTTGGACTCGGTAATACTTATAAAGATATTAACACAGCATTATTATTATGGGCCTGCAAAAGCTTAGAAATACTTTCACTATAATCCACCCTGTGATAGTGAAAGTTGTTTCCCTGGAATTTGACGTGAAAGAACAGAACTTGGTCATCATGTTTCAGCACAGATCTTGTGGAAATGAAACAGGAGGGAAGGGGGCAGGGCACAGCCTTTAAAAGAATGACATAGCCGTTGAGGATATGACATAAACTGGTTAGAATCGGTTAGGTCCAAGATGTCAGAAGATTTGACTTTCAGTAGAAGTCAA
Organism: Lipotes vexillifer; assembly: GCF_000442215.2. Lineage (NCBI taxonomy): Eukaryota > Metazoa > Chordata > Mammalia > Artiodactyla > Lipotidae > Lipotes > Lipotes vexillifer. The sequence goes on from NW_006774099.1 coordinate 625,224, forward strand.
ATTGAGCCTCATTATACACTCACTGTAATACATTAGAATGCTAAATGACACACCCACGGGTGCCATAATAGTTCCCAGGCCGACAATAAAAGGCCAGAAAAGTGGGCGGTGGCCCAAATTCTGGAAATCCCCGCCCCTTCTCCAAAATACTTAGAATAATCCTCTCACTCGTTAGCCTATGAAATTACGCAGCCCATAAAAACTAACCACCCATATTTCTGGGCCTCTTGCCCTTCTGAGGTGGCCCACACTCTGTGTCGTGTGCTTTTCCCAGGGCCGCTCTCGCCTTTTGAGACGGACTGCATTCTGTCTATGTAATGTGCATCTCTCTAAATAAATCCACTTCTTATCTATCACTTTGCCTCTTGCTGAATTCCTTCTGCACTGAGGCATAAAGAACCTGAGCTTCATTAAGTCCTGAGACCAGGTGTGAGATTTCAATTAAAAGACATTGGGTGTGGGCTTCCCTGGTGGCGCAGCGGTTGAGAGTCCGCCTGCCGATGTAGGGCACACGGGTTCGTGCCCCGGTGCGGGAGGATCCCACATGCCGCGGAGCGGCTGGGCCCGTGAGCCACGGCCGCTGAGCCTGCGCGTCCGGAACCTGTGCTCCGCAACGGGAGAGGCCCGCGTACCACCAAAACAAAAAAAACATAATAAGATACCATTACATATCCACCGAAATGTGTGCTCCGCCGGGAGAGGCCCGCGTACCACCAAAACAAAAAAAACATAATAAGATACCATTACATATCCACCGAAATGGCTAAAATTTAAAAGACTGACAATACTAAGTGCTGAGAAGGATGTAGAGTAAATGGACCTCTCATACATTGCTGGTGGCCATAAAAATATGGTGCAACCACTTTGAAAATGGTTTGATAGTTTCTTATAAAGGCAAACATACATTGCCATATAATCAAGAATTCCACTCCTAGGCATTTATCCAAGGAAAATCAAAACATACGTCCACACAAAAACTTGTCCATAAATATTCATAGAAGCCTTATTCTTAATAGCCCCAAACTGTAAACAGCCCAATTGTCTATCAACAGGTATGTGGATAAACAGATTATTATGTATCCATACAATGAAATACATACTCAGCAATAAAAAGGAACAAAGTACATATGCATGCAATGACACTGCTGAATCTCAAGAAGTATGTATGTGTAAAAGACTACATACTGTGTGGTTCCATTTATATAAAATTCTAGCAAATGCAAACTAATCTATAGCAACAGGAAACAAATCAGTGTTTGCATAGGATGGAGGTAGAGGAGGAAAATGAGTGCAGAGGGGTGCTAGGGAACTTTGGGGGTAATGGAAAATTCTATATCTTGGTGGCAAGGGTTACACTGGTGTCAAAACTCATTGAACTGTATACTTTAAATAAATACATTTATTATATATAAATTATACCTCAATAAAGTATAAGAGATACTATGCATGCCAGGTGCAATGTTAGGGCCTTGTGGAACACACAGATGATTAGATATTACAGTTCCCTAGGCTTCCCAGTAGAAAATGAAATGTGCATAGGGTTCAGTAAAGATAGAAGTTTGTTTTCTTTATGCTGTCCCTCCCAATTCACCTATCCAACAAATATTTTTTTGAAGTCCAGCTACGTGCCAGGCATTTGGCTCAAAGTTAGAAGTTTACAAAGTCATGTAAACAATCTTCACAAGGTCCCTGACCTCCCAGAGCCTCCAGTTTCAAGGGGGAAATGGCAATGTGAACTACAATCTACAATGATGATTTCTGTGACTGGGAGAATATAGGATGTCAGTGAAGTGCATTTGTGTGGTTAGCGATGACTGCCTGGAACAGTTAACATCTAAGCTCATGTTGAAAGAGTGAGTTTTAGTTAACCAAAACAAAGCTAACTGTCACCCCAGAAATGTCATCCCTTTCAGTATCAACAGTGACATACAATTTTTTTGTGTATACTGTTTTGGATTAATGCTTCCCCAACTAACCAGTTTTTCAAAAAGTTTTTCAAAATTGGGGGTAATTTATCCATGCTTTTAGTTTAATACCAAAAATGTACATGGGTGTTAACCAAAACCCTAGTGGTTTCATGACTGAAGTCCTCACCCAACTTTGCATAACTATGTATAGAGTTGATTTACAATACTTTGGGTGTATAGCAAAGCGATTCAGTTATACATATATATATCTACTCTTTTTCAGATTTCTTTTCTTTATAGATTATTATAAGGTATTGAATATAGCTCCCTGTGCTATACAGTAGGTCCTTGTTGTTTATCTATTTTATATATAGTAGTCTGTATAGTTAATCCCAAATTCCAAATTTATCCCTCCCCCACAGTTTATATGCTAAATCTCATTTTATATAGTTTAATTATAGATCTACACAATATTTACTGTGAAATAATCTGATACAATTAATTATACCGTCAAATCAGAAAAAAAGAAAGTAATAGTCTGCATATAAGGTATAGTAAAAGTAACCTTATTAAATCTATTCCTTCCTCTATAAGAGAGTAGGGAGTGGTTCCTAATGAAGAACGCTACCCTAAGGTGTTTGGAAATCTGAGGGATGGTTTTGTCACAATGACTGGGAGAGCTATTTGCATTCAGAGATTAAGGCCAGGGGTGCTAAATGCCCTGCAATGCTCAGGACAACCTCCCACATACCAAAATTACTCTGCCCTCAATGCTAATAGCATCTGCATTGAGAAATACCATTAGAAGGTCTCCAATGGCCTTTCCAGATCTAAAAGTTTTTTAGTGAATTCTAGTCATTCATTTCAACTGGTATTGCTTTATTATTCTAAATATCAAATAAAATAAGCAGACAACATCAGCCAACTAGGCATCTGTGATGATTAATTTTACGTGTCAGCTTGGCTTGGCAATAGTACTCAGATATACCGTCAAACATTATTCTGGATTAAACATGTGAAGGTGTTTTGGATGAGATTAACATTTAAATCAGTGGACTTTGAGTAAAGCAGATTGCCCTCCATAATGCAGGTAGGCTTCATCCAATCAGTTGAAGGCCTGAATAGAACAAAAAATGACCACCCACAAGAGAGAGAAAATTCTGCCAGCAGATGGCCTTTGAACTTGAACTGTAGATTTTGAACTTTCCAGCCTTCATAATTGAGTGAACCAATTCCTTTAAACACCACCCCCAATACACACACACACACACACACACACACACACACACACACACACACATACAAACACACCCTACAGCTTTTGTTTCTCTGGAGGACGCTCACGAATATAGCATCCTCGTTCTTTGGCATAAGATTTAGGAAATGTGGAATGGATAAATGAAGTTAAGGGAAATTATCACATTTACTCTAGATATGAATGGCCATGGTCTCATTAAGTGCACACCTCAAATCTGAAATATTTCAAGTATTTGAGTTCTAGAATGCCCTTGAGCATTTTACTGAGAATGTTTTCCTCTACACTTTTAAACTCATGGGCACTTTGAGGAGTGTAATCCATATGTTTCTGATTCATTTACACGTAACTCATCAAAATCTCTTTTCACAGTTGTCAATCTGAGCTTTCTGAATGCTTTAGCTCTATCAAGTCTTTGTTCTAAGAACCAGAAGTCACCTTTTGCTCAAAGAAATGAAATAAAGTCAGAACCCAAGTTGGAGTAAAATTCGAAATGTACAATTTGTTTTAATTTAATTTTTTTAAATTTTTGGCTGCACTGGGTCTTTGCTGCTGTGCACGGGCTTTCTATAGTTGCAGTCAGCAGGGGCTACTCTTTGTTGCGGTGCGCGGGCTTCTCACTGCAGTGGCTTCTCTTGCTGCGGAGCATGGACTCTAGGTGCACGGGCTTCGGTAGTTGTGGCTCTCAGGCTCTAGAGCACAGGCTCAGTAGTTGTGGCGTATGCGCTTAGTTGCTCCACAGCGTGTGGGATCTTCCCGGACCAGGGCTCGAAACTGTGTCCCCTGCATTGGCAGGTAGATTCTTAACCACTGCGCCACCAGGGAAGCCCAAAAGGTAACAATTTTTAAATTAGTTCTTACCCCCTTTTTAAAAGCACATTTATTTTTACTTATCACATCTTCACTAGGCAAAAACTGCCTTGTACCTAAAGCCTATTGAAGGTTCTCAGGCATATTTTTAAATATACACAGATCTTCAAAAGCAGCAAGTAATTTTTGTATCAAGCATATTTACATTAAGTATATTTCTTTTCTTGCCTTGATTATATATACTGATGGTGGACTGTTCAGTGAATCCAAGTATATGTTGTTCTAGAGGTTGTTTTTTGTTTTTTGTTCTTTGCTCCCAAGTGCTCGTGTTTTTTGCAAAGTCCATGTAATTTAATCTATGTAATTACCTTTTCAACACAAAAACTTCCGTGATGTTGTCTTATTCCAACAAAAATAGCACTATCTAATCCAACAGATTAACACTCCTGAGGCATCATACAATAACAATCCAATGTGGGCATGGGAAAAAGGAAAACCAGATATTGGCAAAGAAATTAGAAATTCAATTTTGCACTTCTAAGGTGCTCACATTTTTAACTTAAACATCAGATCTCAGGACTGTTTGGGCACTGACTTTAACTTATAGATAGTAGTGAATTGCTTAAGGCTGATTAACAGTCTTTCAGACAATTTAAAGATTATAAATGTTAAAAAAAAAAAAACTCCTGTTTCTCTGGCTTTGATAGCTAAACTTTTATTTCAGAATTGTGCATTTATCTCTAATATTCCAGACTCTAAGATAATGACAGTTAATTAACCTGGCAATAATTGTAGTTTATTTTTCAGAGAATTAAGCACACAATATGAACCATGTGCCAGACAAAACTTGGTCTTCAAACAGCAAGGTACTTAATGCTTAAAATCAAAATTAGATACAGAGGTGTTTTTTTCAGGGAATGAATGAGAATTGGGCTATTTAAAATAAATTCATTTAGCTGATTGCTTTTTAAATTAAAATTACCTTTTTTTCTCAATCCCAAAGTAATACATGCTTATTACCAAAAACACAGAGAAGTAGAAAGAAAGAAATAAAGGATATACTCAGGTCCACCCACCCAGAGATAAACATGTTGACATTTTAGTGGGAAGCCATTTGGTGCAGAGATGAACTCAGGTTCCAGCCTTAGGCTGTGTGCATTCAAACCTAGCTCCACCACTTACCACCTCAGTGAGCTAGTAATTTAATTTCTCTGTCTCATCTTCCTCATCTGCAAAATAGAGGTTCAAGGGTGTGGTGAAGACTATGAGATAAATCATGCAATGTCCCTGGCATATAGCAAACTTTCAATGAATGTTAACTCTTTGTTCAACTCTCTAGATTCTTTTTGTCTTAGTATTTTCATCCAGGGACATTGCTGGGTTTGATTTACATTTGAAAAGACCACTGAGTGTCTCAGAAGATAGTCACTGAAGATAGTTATAATCAGTAGTGTCTCAGAAGATAGTTATAATCAAAATATATTTTTCTTCATACTTCTTTTTTATTTTATAAGGGGAAAATTGTATATAAAATCTTGCTATTCCTAAAATCAAGGCTGGTGATTTTAAAGCACAAGCAAGCTTTTCTTTTATAAAACAAAATAAATTTATCATTCAACAATTTTTCATGCAATAACAAACATCTCAAGCTATTCCACACAGATTGTCTCATTTAATGCTCATACAAAACTTTTGAAAGCACAAGACATTAGAATTATCTCCATTTTTTGAGCTAACTCTTCCCTTAGATTAATGATAGGTCATTGTCATTTCCACTTGCCCTTGAAGACTATATTTAGATGTGGGGAGAAGTAAAATTACATGTCTCTCTGCTCAACACAAAAAGTTAAAAAGTCCACCTGCTTTTCCTCCCTTTTTTCTTATCTTATTTAGAGATACCACCACCCAGGAAGTCAGCCAAACTATAAACCTGTCACTCTATGGCCCTCTCTCTTCATCCCTCACAGTCCATGAATTACAGAGTCCAGCTGATTATATTTCTTAAATACCTCTGGAAACAACCCTTTACTTTGCACCTTCATTGGCACGGTCTGAGTTCAGGTCTGCAGTGTTGCAGTGGCCTTGGAGTTTCCCTCCCTGCCTCCAGTGTTACCTGCTGATACCTGCCAAAGGGAAAACTCTTCTTGGACCACCCATTACCCACAGACTAATGGCAGAAGGCTTTTCATAATCCGACCGCTTCCCAACTAACAAGATACCTATTTATGAACCATATACCCAAGTATTAACATTATGCTGTGAAATATACCTCTCCAAGACGAAAATACAAATATCCACTCTTTAGGGCACTCCCTTCCCGTTATCAAGGAAACCAGAAGATTGAACTAGCGATCATAAGGTAGTACTTGGTAAGCAAAGTCACTGCATAATCACGAGGGAGATTTTATTCTGGCTATAATTCATCCCAATAAACTTTCCTTCATCCACAATAGAGTGTGATTTTCTAGTGTTTGGAATACAGTATTTGCATCCACTGTGTTATCTCTGTCTCTCAGACTCTATTAGGAAAGACTGATAAAAATGTATTTTCCTAGCTAATTCCCACCTCTTTATGAAGCCTTCTCATATTTCCACCCAGTTAAAATTATATATTCCCCTGCCCATCCTATCCTAGTCCCGTATTCAGTGTTGGGTATTTCTACTATAGGACTCGTTAGTATTTTTATCACTATAGTTATTTATGAAGGTTGCTTTCTCCTAGAAAGCTGCGAGTGTTCGTGATACAAAGGACTAGCACTTGGGTCAACCAGATATGGGTTTGAATTCTGATTCTCCCACTTACTTGTTGAGTGGCCTTTGTCTAGTCTCTTAACCTCTCTGAGCTACTGTTCCCTCATCCATAAAATGTAGATACTATGGTACTAGCTTCACAGAGTTATTGAGAGAATTAAAAGACAAGCTGCATGGAAAACAATTTTCACAGTACTGGATGCATGGAAACCACTCAATAAAGTCAATCTTACTGATCATCTTTGCATTCAGCTTGGCAGTGAGGAATCCTGTGACTAGGATGGGATCGATTATACAGCCTTGCTTTTACTTTTAGTGGTTTATCGATTTGGGAAAGCAAGAGCACTTTCTCTTTTAAAATATTTTGTCCATTATTGAGTGAAGAGACTTTCTCAGACAGTTAGAAATATTCATTTGGTTTACCTCTGTCTTCTTACCAGACTGTAAGTTACTAGAGGAGAGGCAAGATGTTTTTTGTTTTTTTTTTTTGAATCCCCAGAAACTAGAAAGTGCCTGGCACATAGCAGGTCCTTAAAAATATGTTTACTGAATGAATAGATAAATTTCTAGAAGCTGTTCATAAGACAGTTCTGAGTTTATCATCTAGACCAGTGGTTCTCAAAGGTGTCCTTGAATCAGCTGCTCAGGCATCACCTTGAGTTTGTTAGAAGTGCACATGAAGGGACCCCACCTCAACATAGCGTATCAGAGGTTCTGCGGTGGAGCACAGCCAACTGTGATTTAACAAGCTATCCAGCTTCTTCTTATGCCTGTTACAGTTTGAGAACCACTGACCAGACAGTTAACACCATTCTATAAATCTCAAAAACATTATGCCAAACAAAAGACATCAGAGACAAAAGAATTATTCCTTTCACATGAAGTTCTAGAATAGGCAAAACTAATATAAGGTGAAAGGAACAAGAATAGTAGTTGCCCTGGAGGGTGGGGTAAGGGGTCAGGGTAGGGATTTGAACAGGAAAAGGCATGAGGAAAGCAGATGGCATGGGTTTATGCCTATGTCAAAACTCATGAAACTGTTTACTGAAGACCTGTGCATTTTGCTGTATTTAAATGCGATGCCAACAAAAAATTAAAGTAATGCCCTTTGAATTCTTTCTGTATAAGCCTTATCAGCAGGAGATCTATTTTTACATTGCAATCTTAAGATGATCTGCAAGGTCCTGCATGATCTGACCCCCTACCTACTTTTTCTAGCCTTAGCTGTCACCACTGTTTCTGTTACTTTTTCAGTCTTTCATCAACATTGACCTTTCACTTTCCCAATGGCATGTATTCCTATCCTGCTCCAGGGCCTTTGCACAGGTTGTTACTACTCCCTTGAGTGTTTCTCGTTCTTCCTTTTTACCTGGTTAACTCGCATTCTTCTTTGGTTCTCATTCTTTTGTCTGTTCCTCAGGGAAACCCTACCAAATCTCACTTTGTTGTATGCCCGTGGAAACTTTTGTAGGGCTGCTGTGTACACTTGTGCAGGTTGTCCATCTTAACAATGGTTCCCAGCTGAGGTAATAGTGGCTAAAATCCAATTTGTACTCTACTTACAAAGACTTGCACATGGAGCAGGGCTGTGTTGCCTGGAAAAGGGCTGCCTTTTTCTAATTCATCAAAGACATAGTCTGCTTGCCAAGCTGTGCCTACTCTAGGTTGTTTCTGTCAATTGAAGTGCCTCTTAAAAAATAGCACAAAGATACTACACAGGCTAGCAGCAGCCCTGGCCTTGTACTTCCTCTTCATAGTATTTCACAGTTGTAATTTTACATTTATTTGTGTGATTGTTTGGTTAATATTTGTTTCCCCCACTAGACAGTAAGCTCTAGTTTTGCTTGTTATCAAGTATTTCCAGCACCTAGAACAGTGCTTGGCACAGAGTGAGTGCTCAGTAAATATTTATGAAACACATGAGACATTTTTTACTGCTGGAAGAATATTATGCTTTTTGAAGGTAGAGTCTGTATCTTATTTTCCCTTTTTCCCTCCTCCCCCACTCCACCCCTTACAATTACCTTACTGCTTTGCACATAAATGGCACTCAGTAAATTCCTCCTGATTGACTTAAAAATGTTCAAAGAAGCCAGAGATGTTCTATTCACAGAAAAGTGGATCTGCAAGCATCTGATTACACACTGCCTGGGTGATGATGAACAGCTGCTATTTATGAAGCAGAAGAGACAAAAATCATTGAATGAATGAGAAATAGATTTCAATTGAAATGGTAAGGATTTAATTTAGCTTTTGAAACTCATTTCCTGATATGAAGTTTACAAGATACTAGAAGACAATACAAAGGGAGGCTGTGAATTTTCTTTTTCTTTAAAAATACATGATGTTTGAGAGTTTCCCAAGATAGATCAACTACTTGTTTAAGGGCTAAGGGGTATTTTGTTTGTTTTTTTAAAATAAATTTATTTATTTTTGGCTGCACTGGATCTTTGTTGCTGCGTGTGGGCTTTCTCTATTTGTGGCGAGCGGGGGCTACTCTTTGTTGTGGTGTGTGGGCTTCTCATTGCGGTGGCTTCTCTTGCTGTGCAGCACGGGCTCTAGGCATGCAGGCTTCAGTAGTTGTGGCACGCGGGTTCAGTAGTTGTGGCTCACGGGCTCTAGAGCGCAGGCTTAGTAGTTGAGGCACACGGGCTTAGTTGCTCCACGGCATGTGGGATCTTTCCGGACCAGGGCTTGAACTTGTGTCCCCTGCATTGGCAGGCGGATTCTTAACCACTGCACCGTGAGGGAAGCCCTAAGGGATATTTCTGACTTGAGTTCTTAACAATCTAAGATAGATTTTTTTTTTAAAATAAGGTTTTTCGTAGGGGATAATTTTACAGAATAGTTGCAAAGTTTCTCTCATTAACATCTTACATCACTATGGTACATTTGCCAAAATTAAGAAATTGAAACCCATAACTATTAACTAAACTCCAGACTTTATTTGGATTTCCCATTTCTCCAGTTATGTTCTCTTTCTGTCCCAAGTGAGACAGCTTTCTGATGTTCTCCAGTGGTGTATAAAAGATTGTGTACTCTAAATATCAATCTCTGAATAGAAATACATAAATCTAGAGTGGCCTGTGTCCTTCATCTTGAGGTAAAAGTACTTTCCAATCAACCAGACTTGAATATGATCCCTAGCTCTGCCACTTTGAAAAGCTGTGTGTCTTTGGGCAAATTGTTTAATTACACTAAGGAATGGTTTCCACATTTGTAAAATGGAGGTGGTAAGACCTCTCCAACTGCGATTGTTTCTGAAATCTTTCACAGTAAGGGAATGTTGTGTAGTGTTGAAAAACTTATGACTTTTGGGCTTCCCTGGTGGCACAGTGGTTGAGAGTCCACCTGCCGATGCAGGGGACACGGGTTCGTGCCCCGGTCCAGGAAGATCCCACATGCCATGGAGTGGCTAGGCCCGTGAGCCATGGCCAATGAGCCTGCACGTCTGGAGCCTGTGCTCTGCAACAGGAGAGGCCACAAAAGAGAGAGGCCCACGTACCGCAAAAAAAATAAATAAATAAAATAAACAAAAAACTTATGACTTTTTATAGGTAACTAATCTTTTGCATTTATTAAACTAATACCATAAAAATATCACTCTAAATAGCATGCCTGTGATGTTTTATATATGTTAAGTTAGAAGAGGGCTGGGGGAAGGGATAAACTGGGAGATTGGGATTGACATATAACACTACTATATATAAAATAGATAACTAATAAAGACCGACTGTATAGCACAGGGAACTCTACTCAATACTCTGTAATGACCTATATGGGAAAACTCTCTAAAAAAGAGTGGATATATGTATATGTATAACTGATTCACTTTGCTGTATACATGAAACTAATGCAACATTGTAAATCAACTATACTCCAATAAAAATTAAAAAAAAAAAAGAGGGCTCAGAGGATCCTGACTAAAAACTCCTTAACCAAACTCTGGTCAGGCTCCTCTGAGCCCTGTTCTCAACTAGACCTTAACCTTCAACCTGCCTAGTTCAGTTGTAGCAAGAATTCTGCTAAGTCAGTTTAGAAAGAATCCTCCACCTTTGATATCTGATAACCCTGGCAAGTCAGTTTAGGAAGAATCCCCCTGTGCTTGAGTTCTCCTCTAATAAATTTCCATCCACCAACCCCCCTGTAGGGGTGGAAAGACTTTCCCTCTACCGTCCTAGGTTTGAAAGCTGTATCTATGAAATAAACCAAAAACAGGCAAGTTAACAGGAGGAAAGGTTTACAAATTTATTTATTTTTAATATTGTATGCACAGGAGCATTGCCAGGGGAAAAAAGTGAATATCAAAAAAAGCAGTGATATTTGAGAGTTTATATCATCTCAGTAGGG
>NW_006774099.1:636306-648304 GCF_000442215.2 Lipotes vexillifer
AAAGAGGATGTACGCTGCTTAGAGGAGAGTAATGTTTTGGAAAGACGAATGGGCCCATAGAATAGAAGGGAGACAATGGTCACTTGTGACAAATTTTCTCTGGATGTGGTGTTGAGTTCTGACTTCTAGTCTCCTCTTCCATGATAAGAGTCAATCTTCCCTGGTTGATGAAACTGCTGGAGAGGGGATATATGAGAGTCGAGTTCCTTCTGGAGGATCTATCTTTAGGCAGATGACTGGAGCTCAAAATAATTAGTATGCCAGACTACAATTCTGCAGCCTGTGGAACAAAAACCACATTGACAGAAAGATAGACAAGATGAAAAAGCAGAGGGTTATGTACCAGATGAAGGAACAAGATAAAACCCCAGAAAAACAACTAAATGAGGTGGGGATAAGCAGCCTTCCAGAAAAGGAATTCTGAATAATGATAGTGAAGATGATCCAGGACCTTGGAAAAAGAATGGAGGCAAACATCGAGAAGATGCAAGAAATGTTCAACAAAGATCTAGAAGAATTAAAGAACAAACACCTAGAAGAATTAAAGAACAAACAGAGATGAACAATACAATGACTGAAATGAAAAATACACTGGAAGGAATCAATAGCAGAATAACTGAGGCAGAAGAACGGATAAGTGACCTGGAAGACAGAATGGTGGAATTCACTGCCACAGAACAGAATAAAGAAAAAATAATGAAAAAAAATGAAGATAGCCTAAGAGACTTCTGGAACCACATTAAATGCAAAAACATTCACATTATAGGGGTCCCAGAAGGAGACGAGAGAGAGGAAGGACCCAAGAAAATATTTGAAGAGATTATAGTTGAAAACTTCCCTAACATGGGAAAGGAAATAGCCACCCAAGTCCAAGAAGCACAGAGAGTCCCAGGCAGGATAAACTCAAGGAGAAACATGCCAAGACACATAGTAATCAAATTGACAAAAATTAAAGACAAAGAAAAATTATTGAAAGCAACAAGGGAAAAATGACAAATAACATACAAGGGAACTCCCATAAGCTTAACAGCTGATTTCTCAGCAGAAACTCTACAAGCCAGAAGGGAGTGGCATGGTATACTTAAAGTGATGAAAGGGAAGAACCTACAGCCAAGATTACTCTACCCAGCAAGGATCTCATTCAGATTCGAAGGAGAAATCAAAAGCTTTACAGACAAGCAAAAGCTAAGAGAATTCAGCACCACCAAACCAGCTCTACAACAATGATAAAGGAACTTCTCTAAGTGGGAAACACAAGAAAAGAAAAGGACCTACAAAACAAACCCATAACAATTAAGAAAATGGTAATAGGAATATACATATCGATAGTTACCTTAAACATGAATGGATTAAATGCTCCAACCAAAAGACACAGGCTTGCTGAATGGATACAAAAATAAGACCCATATATATGCTGTCTACAAGAGACCCACTTCAGACCTAGTGACACATATAGACTGAAAGTGAGGAGATAGAAAAAGATATTCCATGCAAATGGAAATCAAAAGAAAGCTGGAGTAGCAATACTCATATCAGATAAAATACACTTTAAAATAAAGACTGTTACAAGAGACAAGGAAGGACACTACATAATGATCAAGGGGTCAATCCAATAAGAAGATATAACAATTATAAATATATATGCACCCAACATAGCAGCACCTCAATACATAAGGCAACTGCTAGAGGCTATAAAAGTGGAAATATATAGTAACACAATAATCGTGGGGGACTTTAACACCTCGCTTACACCAATGGACAGATCATCGAACAGAAAATTAATAAGGAAATGCAAGCTTTAAATGACACAATAGACCAGATAGATTTAATTGATATTTACAGGACATTCCATCCAAAAACAGCAGATTACGCTTTCTTCTCAAGTGTGCACAGAACATTCTCCAGGATAGATCAAATTTAAGAAAATTGAAATCATATCAATCATCTTTTCTGACCACAACACTAAGAGATTAGAAATCAATTACAGGGAAAAAAATGTAAAAAACACAAACACTTGGAGGCTAAACAATACATTACTAAATAACCAAGAGATCACTGAAGAAATCAAAGGGGAAATCAAAAAATACCTAGAGTCAAATTACAATGAAAACACGATGATCCAAAACCTATGGGATGCAGCAAAAGCAGTTCTAAGAGGGAAGTTTATATCAATATAAGCCTACCTCAAGAAACAAGAAAAATCTCAAATAAACAATCTAACCTTACACCTAAAGGAACTAGGGAAAGGAGAACAAACAAAACCCAAAGTTAGTAGAAGGAAAGAAACCATAAAGATCAGAGCAGAAATAAATGAAATAGAAACAAAGAAAAGAATAGCAAAGATCAATAAAACTAAAAGTTGGTTCTTTGAGAAGATAAACAAAATTGATAACCCATTAGCCAGACTCATTAAGAAAAAGAGGGAGAGGACTCAACTCAATAAAATTACAAATGAAAAAGGAGAAGTTACAACAGACACCACACAAATACAAAGCATCCTAAGAGACTACTACAAGCAACACTATGCCAATAAAATGGACAACCTGGAAGAAATGGACAAATTCATAGAAAGGTATAACCTTCCAAGACTGAACCACGAAGAAATAGAAAATATGAACAGACCGATCACAAGTAATGAAATTGAAACTGTGATTAAAAATCTTCCCACAAACAAAAGCCCAGGACCAGATGGCTTCACAGGCAAATTCTATCAAACATTTAGAGAGGAGCTAACACCCATCCTTCTCAAACTCTTCCAAAAAATTGCAGAGGAAGGAACACTCCCAAACTCATTCTATGAGGCCACCATCACCCTGATACCAAAACCAGACAAAGATACTACAAAAAAAGAAAATTACAGACCAATATCACTCATGAATACACATGCAAAAATCCTCAACAAAATACTAGCAAACAGAATCCAACAGCACATTAAAAGGATCATACAGCATGATCAAGTGAGATTTATCCCAGGGATGCAAGGATTCTTCAATATACACAAATTAATCAATGTGATACACCATATTAACAAACTGAAGAATAAAAACCATATGATCATCTCAATAGATGCAGAAAACGCTTTTGACACAATTCAACACCCATTTATGATAAAAACTCTCCAGAAAGTGGGCATAGAGGGAACCTACCTCAACATAATAAAGGCCATATGTGACAAACCCACAGCAAACATCATTCTCAATGTGAAAAACTAAAATCATTTCCTCTAAGATCAGGAACAAGACAAGGATGTCCACTCTCACCACTATTATTCAACATAGTTTTGGAAGTCCTAGCCACGGCAATCAGAGAAGAAAAAGAAATGAAAGGAATCCCAATTGGAAAAGAAGAATTAAAACTTCACTGTTTGCCTATGACATGATACTATACATAGAGAATCCTAAAGATGCCACCAGAAAACTATTAGAGCTAGTCAATGAATTTGGTAAAGTTGCAGGATACAAAATTAATGCACAGAAATCTCTTGCATTCGTATACACTAATGATGAAAAACCTGAAAGAGAAATTAAAGAAACACTCACATTTACCACTGTAACAAAAAGAATAAAAAAAAAAAATACCTAGGAGTAAACCTACCTAGGGAGACAAAAGACCTGTTTGTAGAAAATTATAAGACACTGATGAAAGAAATTAAAGATGATAGAAACAGATGGAGAGATACACCATGTTCTTGGATTGGAAGAATCAATATTGTGAAAATGACTATACTACCCAAAGCAATCTACAGATTCAATGCAATCCCTATCAAATTACCAATGGCATTTTTTTACAGAACTAGAACAAAAAATCTTAAAATTTGTATGGAGACACAAAAGACCCTGAATAGCCAAAGCAGTCTTGAGGGAAAATATGGAGCTGGAGTAATCAGACTCCTTAACTTCAGACTATACTACAAAGCTACAGTAATCAAGAAAATATGGTACTGGCACAAAAACAGAAATATAGATCAATGGAATAGGATAGAAAGTCCTGAGATAAACCCATGCACCTATGGTCAACTAATCTATGACAAAGGAGGCAAGGATATACAATGGAGAAAAGACAGCCTCTTCAATAAGTGGTTCTGGGAAAAATGGACAGCCACATGTAAAAGAATGAAATTAGCATGAAATTAATACCATACACAAAAATAAACTCAAAATGGATTAGAGACCTAAATGTAAGACTGGACACTATAAAACTCTTAGAGGAAAACATAGGAAGAACACTCTTTGACATAAATCACAGCAAGATCTTTTTTGATCCATCTCCTAGGGTAATGGAAATAAAAACAAAAATAAACAAATGGGACCTAATGAAACTTAAAACCTTTTGCAAAGCTTTTGCAAAAGCATAGGAAACTACAAACAATATGAAAAGACAACCCTCAAAATGGGAGAAAATATTTGCAAACAATCAACTGACAAAGGATTAATCTCCAAAATATATAAACAGCTCATGCAGCTCAATATTAAAAAAACAAACAATCAAAAAACAAACAACCCAATCCAAAAATGGGCAGAAGACCTAAATAGACATTTTTCCAAAGAAGACATACAGATGGCCAAGAGGCACATGAAAAGCTGCTCAACATCACTAATTATTAGAGAAATGCAAATCAAAACTACAATGAGGTATCACTTCACACCAGTTAGAATGGGCATCATCAGAAAATCTACAAATAATAAATGTTGGAGAGGGTGTGAAGAAAAGGGAACCCTCTTGCACTGTTGGTGGGAATGTAAATTGATACAGCCACTATGGAGAACAGTATGGAGGTTCCTTAAAAAATTAAAACTAGAACTACCATATGATCCAGCAATCCCACTACTGGGCACATACCCAGAGAAAACCATAATTCAACAAGAGATATGCACCCCAATGTTCATTGCAGTACTATTTACAATAGCCAGGACATGGAAGCAACCTAAATGCCCATCGACAGATGAATGGATAAAGAAGATGTGGTACATACATACAATGGAATATTACTCAGCCATAAAGAGGAACAAAATTGGGTCATTGGTAGAGATGTGGATGGATCTAGAGACTTATACAGAGAGAAGTAAGTCAGAAAGAGAAAAACAGATATCTTATATTAACGTATATATGTGGAACGTAGAAAAATTGTTCAGATGAACTGGTTTGCAGGGCAGAAATAGAGACACAGATGTAGAGAACAAACATATTGACTCCAAGGGGGGAAAGTGGAGGGGTGGTGGTGTAATGGATTGGGAGATTGGGGTTGACATATATACAGTAATATGTATAAAATGGATAACTAATAAGAACCTGCTGTATAAAAAAATAAAATGAAATAAATCAATATTCTAAAGCAGCATACTGCAGGTGGCATGTCCTGAACTCTTTCACGCCACCCCCCGCCACTCTTCTCTTTGATTATAAATCCCCACCTATCCTTGCTGTATTCAGAGTTGAGCCCTATCTCTCTCTCCTACTGTGATAGTCTTGACACTTACTACAATAGTCCTAAGGCTCCTTACTGTTTTAACAAGTGTCAGAATAATTTTTTAACATTAGCAATAATGAACATTAACTAATTTCCATTTATTATCTGACTCATCAGACAAAATTTTAAAATATCTCTCCTAGTTTTAATAAAACTAAAATATTTTTTAAAATATTTTTGCTTTGTTATGAATAACATGCATGCTGAAAGGCACTTTCCTTCCATATGTCCTTTACCCAAATGTTCAGCACTTTTCTGATTTTATTAGTAGAAGGTGACTCCCACTGATCCCAGACACACAGAGTAATTTGGATTGGAAACGCTTTAGTTAATTATCCTTTATTTGTAGAACTATATTCACAAACATCCTTATCAACAGATAAGTGGGGTATGTCTGTCTCTGTCCGTGAAAATGTCATACCAAAGCACATCTTACTTTCTCAGTGGTGATTCCATACCAGTCTCATCTCTCTCTCACCAACTGAGGAGTGCTTAGCAGCGCCTGGCACATTAGGAGTTCAACAAACAAGGGCAATTACTATTATTAAGATATGAAATTTAATTTTTTCAGCTTCGTTATTTTTCCTGAGTCTTCATTGCAAAAACTTCTTATTCTGCCCTGCGTTTGCTTTACCTTCCCTTACTCATTCTCAACTGACTTCTCTCCTTATCCCCAAGAGTGACTTGCAATCTGCAGTTAATGAAACAGAGATCATGGTATTCTCTGTGTTAAGGCATCATGCAGTAGTTCTAATACACTAGAATTTTATCGTGGGTCAATCTATACTGTTTATCCAATGGGTGATGTAATGAGGTCTAAAAGACGAAACGATATATAATATCAAGTAAGTGACCAAGAAGTATTAGGTCCCTTCCTATAGCTTCATTTTTACAGATGAGGCCCAGAAATATGTTGTCACAGCTAAGTTCCAAAAAAGGGGGAGGGAGGGGGAACTGGCTTTTAATTTTTGTCATAGTTCTCCTTTTCTGGGCTATTCATTTGGTTATGTGTCTTAATCACCCATCTAACAAATCCACGAGGCTCACCAATGTATTTGGCACCTGTCAACCGCCCAGATTCGGTAACACAGCAAACATTTTGGTGAAGCATAACAGTTTTGTTGCCTTCTCCTAGAATTTTATTGTATCTGGTGTGCCAAAAAATATTGTCGGTCATTTGTCTCACAGTCGCATACATGCTTGGAGATGACCATTGACTTTTAAGCCTTGTCGTTCAGGGCCTTGATAATCCTTTAACAGGTAAAAGAAGCACTCTGGAATCTAACTCATTGGAGTCTAGAATCATAATTTTAGTATATTCCTACCTAAACCCTACCCAATATTGGTACCAATATTGGTATTAAACATTCATCGCAATAAACATTCACTAGAATAAATATTCATCAAGAAACTAGGAGGCATTCAGGGATTATGATTTTGTAGCGTTTAGAAATCCATCCTGGACTACGGAAACCCGGTGGAAGACTACCTGGTTCACAAACAAGATTTCAAAGAGGAGGGGCTTGGAGGAGGCGGGTCCGGACAACCAAGCGCGAGAATACGCCCCAGCGCATGCGCACCCATTAGCGGGTAACTCCCATTTGCTAGGTAGGGGAGGAAAGTGAGAAGCAGTCTACAATTTTAAAATTTCTCTTCGCAACCGAAAATTAGATTGTGATCAGTTCCGTGAATAATGTGAGAGCGTTATTCTCCGAGTTCAAGATTAAGGACCCTTGGCATCTACCGTTAAACCAAGAGGTGACTTCTCGTCTTGTCCCCCGTCTCCTGGGACATTGATAGGCTAGTCCATTCCACAGACTTTCGAGTCCTTGCAGCGGGTCGGGGATCGAAGGATTGGGCCAATAGCAGCTGAAACGTCTTTGGAAGGAGGAAGGGGGTGAGGGGGCATCCCTCTGAGTTCCGCCTCTCCTTTTTCGAGGCGGTTGTGGGGAACGGGGACGTACGAAATATTGCCCTCGAAAGCCAAGGATCACACCTCTCCGTGCAAACTGCCGGGAGGGCGGCGGGAAAAGGGCAAGACGGGAGTGGGGAAAGGGAAGGATCCAGGAAGCCGCGCGGGAGGGCGCGCGCGCGCGCGCCCCTTTTTCAGCAGTGTGGCGGGGTCGCACGCACGCCCGCCTCGGCGGCTGGGCGCGGTTTGCGACAGTGGGGGGAGTGGTGGAGGTGGCGGCGGCAGTGGCAACTTTGCGGCAAGCTCCGGACGGGCTTGCTTGACGGCGGTGTGGCGGAGGCCCCGCCCTAGGCGGCAGGAACCTGGAGGGAGGCGGAGGAATATGTCCGAGAGGGAAGTGTCTACAGCGCCGGCGGGAACAGACATGCCTGCGGCCAAGAAGCAGAAGCTGAGCAGCGACGAGAACAGCAACCCGGACCTCTCTGGAGACGAGAATGTGAGTGCAGCGCTGAGCAGTCCGGACGGGACTTTGGAGTGAAAGTTTCAAATTCTTTTTAAACTGTAGGCGCGGGGGCGGGCCGGCGGCTGTGGGGGGAGGGAGAGGTGTCACCCTCTACTCAGGAAAACGCGGGCGTGGAGGAAAATATCGAACTTGTCTCTACGGGGATTTTGAGCTGCGGCCGAGAGCGAGCGGAAACTTGACGAAGGAGAGTGGTTTTAGAGAGAGCGTGATGGTAGAGGTCAGAGGGCTCTGAGATCCTTTTGCGTGCATGCGGAGTGTCTGGGCCTTTAGGCAGATTTTGGGAGAGTGCGGATCTGAGATTCCAGTAGTTTAAAAGGCAAGTTAGAGGTTTTCCTAAGACAGTTGGAAGGAGGGGCCAGCGTGTGTTAATGGACTTCTAAAAAGGAATTTAGGGTCCGTGTCACTCGTAGACCCTTACCGACTGTCCAGGATGGGAAGATTAGCTCTTAGACGTAAGAGATTTCGGTGGCTCTTTTAAAGGGGCTTTTGTGTCCGCTCCTGTGTTGTCCGTGGAGAAGGGGCGTGCCTGACAGTCGGCTTCTCTTCAGGAGGAGGAAAATTGGGAGGGTCGTCTGCTGACTTGGAGGGGGAAACGACCCTTGAGGAAGGAATGAGAAGGTGTCGACAGTTACTCTTTTGTAAGTTTTCACTAAGATAAAGGGGATGACCTGGAAGATTTTAGGCCGCTGTGGTCAGGGTAGATGTCTTTAGGTGTGGGCTCGTGGCTTCGCATGTGTAAGGTGTTTTGGAATCAGATTTTTTTTTTTTTTAACTCTTAAATGGATCTTGGTAATGCTCTAGTTCGTCCCAACAGTTGATCCCACTGTTTTTAGGTGAGACGCCAGTAATGACCGAACTGACATTAATTTTCAGTTTCATGTTTTAAGTTTATATCCAATAAGGTCAGCAAAATGTCTTCACAGTTCACTCAACGAATTACTACTCTGAAATGTGAACCCCCCGAGGTAACAACATCTGATTCTCTTTTTTAAACCTTTGAAGTGTTATAGGAAGGTGGTGTAAGTTCTTCTTTTTCTCTGTTTAGCTAGTTTTAAGAATAAATCTTGTACCTTACACACCCAGTTCCTAAGTTCTACATCACTGCATCACCGACTGAAGCATATATATGGCATGGTGTCAAGACCAGAATTTTCACTGAACAGATGGGAAAGAATTCTTTTTGCAGATAGAAGAAAGATATTTGGCAGATTATCAGTTTGTGGGATTTGGACTTGAAATTTCTGGAAGGCTTAGGTGTTGAATGTCACTTTAAATCTGTTTTTTTCCTGTTTGTGCTTCCCAATCTTATTATATATTGGGATCTAACATTTTTGACCCTCTTCATTCCAGCCCTTGGTGTCTGTTTTATTTCCACCTCTTCTTAAATTTCTCTAGGCAGATTAGGTTAGTGACTAGGAGCACAAACTGGATCTCTTAGGTTAAAATCCCCACTCTCCTGCTTACCGGTTGCTTGATCTTGAGCAAGGTGCTTGACCTAGTTGCCTTAGATTCTTATCTTAAAATTGGGGATAATAACGGTATTTACCTCATGGGATGTTTGTGAGGATTAAATGAGATAATATAGGTAAAGTGCTGAAAAGACTGCCTGCCCCTTAATAAGTACCAAACAAGTGTTAAGTACTATTACTTCTTTTGTAATCACATTGTCTAGCCTTATGTTTCTGGCCCTTCCACATATGAATCAGGCAGAAATGTAATGAAAATGTCAATAACCTATTAGACTGAGGAAAATTTCAGGGAACCAAATAAATTGAAAGGTTATTTTCTTTTTACAGACCCTTAAGAGGAATGTACTCCTTGATGCATACTAAAGCTATTCAGAACTAGATGATTGGACTAAGCCATGTTTTGTTTCCTCCATTTGGCTGGGACTTTTAACCTTTATTGTTCTTTGGACAGCTTAATAAATCCTGTGAAACCTTCTCAGAATAATAGTTTCAAATGTATAAAATACAATATATAAGATTACAAACAAAATCAGTGATAAAATTATTAAAAAGTTACAGAATTTTTAAAAACAAATTTAAGATTTGTTTTAATAAAGTGCTTTAATATCAAGTGCTTCTTTATTAGCACATTAAGTAACTAGGTCTGCAGTGACTCTGATAGTTATGATGGGCATAGACAATTTTTGAGACCTGCAACAACTATAATGTGATATAAAAATATCTGATTTCATTGTTGAGAGTCACAGCTACAGTAACATTAGCATGTATGCTGCCTGCATTATAATAGAAGGAAGTAATAGATTTCACTTAAAGATAGTGAAAATTAAAATGCAACTTTAAATTTATTTATGTATTTGTTTATTTTGCCGCTTAAGTTCACAGGTCCTCTGAATTTCATCCAGGGACCCAGATCTAGGACATAGGTTAAGGGAAGCGAGTAGAGAACTCTGTATAAAAATGAGTTCAGGAAAAGGTAACAAGGGCAGTGGTTTTACTCTTGAGGGAGCCAAATAATGACAGGAAGGCCAAAAGCAGGTGAAGGAAAGAATGTGGTGTTTTTGAGTTGGAGTGAAGGTAGTCTGAGCGCTTGCTACGGTTAAAGTGAATCAAAGAATTGAAAGGACAATAAAATTTTTTTCAATTGAGGTATAATTGACTAATAACATATTATTTCAGATGCACAATATAATGATTCGATATTTGTATACATTGCAAAATGATCAGCACAATAAATCTAGTTAACATCCGACCTATTTAAAGTTTGTTTTGTATGTATCTGCCATTCTATTAACTTTTTCATATGACTGCAGAGTAGTTAGCTTATGGAAGAATACTAATAGTTGTCTGGTACTGAGATCAGAAGGCTGA
Source organism: Lipotes vexillifer (assembly GCF_000442215.2). Lineage (NCBI taxonomy): Eukaryota > Metazoa > Chordata > Mammalia > Artiodactyla > Lipotidae > Lipotes > Lipotes vexillifer. The sequence continues at coordinate 647,046 of NW_006774099.1, forward strand.
ATCTGGAGACATGTCTTTTGCTTAAGCAGCCTGTGGCAAGATTAAGGGCCAAATTACTATCCCTGTTTCCTTGTTGAGCAAATGCAGATGGTAGTGCCGTATCTGTTGCATAGTACCATTCTGTATTTTGAGGAGGGACCAAGGTGGAAGTCAGTTTGTACACATATTAGATACTTAGGAAAGGTTTGAAGTTAAAGATAAAATGAAAGCATTGTGACCGTATTTCATTTCCATTTGATCTTGATTTGCCTATTTGAGGAGATGAGTAAATTAAGTGGTTAAAAGTTTATACACATACACACACACACATACACATACATGTAATGTGCCCCAATTATTAACAATGTTTTGTGTGGCTTCTTGATTAGCAGTTGAATTTTTAGAATGGAAAGAAGAATTTTCCAGACTGGGAAGAAGCTAGTGAATAAATGTCTAACTGTTTTATTATTTCATTTCTCTAGTGTTGAAAGATAATTTTCAGAAAAAGAATAAATTTTCAGAAACATTTTATTTTACTCATTTGAGGGAACTGGGCAAGTGTAAGTCAGACGGTACAAATGTATATGGATTAAGGGAATGTAGAGATGAAATTGCAAATGGAGGCAAAAACTTTTCTTCAGCGTGAAAGGGAAGACATTTTGAACCTCTCCCTTTGGATTATGCACAGTGTAAGAGATGTAAGATTGTTCAAAGCCAGTGAAGGGGGTTAGAATCTGATAACACGGAGTAGCGTGCAGTAGTTACATAGTTTTCCAGTGAAACACAAAATTGTTTTCTACACTAGGTTTTAACTGTGTAAATACAACTGAACGGTAGGGAGAAATAGAGATTAACAGTGATTTCAGGACTTCCCCAGTGGCCCAGTGGGTAAGAATCTGCACGTCCATTGCGGGGGTCCGGGTTTAGTTTCTGGTCAAGGAACTAGATCCCACATGCATGCTGCAACTAAGACCCCGGGCAGCCTAAATAAATAAGTAAATAAATATTAAAACAACAACAACAAAAAAACCCCAGTGATTTCAACCTAGGAACTGAACTCTAAAGTTTTACATTTCTATATCTATAAAAGCTGATTATATTTACATTAAATTACAGTCTAGATATTGAGCATTACTATGTGCCATCTATCCACTTCATTCTTTCACCCTAGATAACCAGTATATTTTATTTTTTTTTATTTTTTATTATTTTTGTTTGTTTGTTTTTTTGTTTTTTTGCAGTACGCGGGCCTCTCACTGTCGTGGCCGCCCCCCCCCCCC
>NW_006774099.1:648334-664639 GCF_000442215.2 Lipotes vexillifer
CCCCCGCCGCGGAGCACAGGCTCCGGACGCGCAGGCCCAGCGGCCATGGCCCACGGGCCCAGCCGCCCCGCGGCACATGGGATCCTCCCAGACCGGGGCACGAACCCGCGCCCCCCCGCACCGGCAGGCGGACTCCCAACCACTGGGCCACCAGGGAAGCCCATAACCAGTATATTTTAGAATGATTTGTGTATTTTTTTTTTAAAGCGTTCCATTTTGGTAGGAACCATTCGTTTTGAAAAACCACCCCTAAGAACTACTGTATAATACCATATAGTTTTTAAGGAATTAATATGAATTTTTAATATACTTTTTGATACTCCAGTTAATTTTTAATGTTCTGTAATATCATAAAACCAACCTTAGGAAGCAGTAATTTAAAAATAACCTCTAAGACAGTGGTTCCTAATATGTGTTCTCATAGGTGTTAATAGGCACTCCATGAAAAAAAGCTTCCTCTGGAATGAATTTAGTAACTACTGCCCTAAGGTGATATAGGTTTAAATAAATCTCTTTATTCCAAGGAACACTTTGGAATATGTAATCAAAGGAGGTAGTGAAATCCTCTTCTCAGAGTAGAGGACCATTAATATAGCTTGTGGACTAGAGACAGGGTATAAATTAGGTGAATTTTCAAGGTTTCCTGCAGTCATTTCTACCTTTGGAAGGATTTTGCAGTGAGTTTCTGGAGCTCTATTATATGAGTATTTTAGAGCTATGAGTCAGATTTCACTTGTATATAGCACATAACATGTAGAACCTAAAAAAAATTCTAAATGGTTTAAGTGTTATAAATAAGCAGAGTTAGAATGATAATCAGGATTTTCATCTAAAGTAGGAAGCACTAACACTGTAGCCTCAAATGGCCACCCACTCCCATGCTCCAAACTGAGCAGCAGTCAAATAAATTATGAAGACATGTAGGTCAGTCAGATTTAGGAGTCATAGCTTTTGGTTTTGAATACCAGCAGCCCTAACCAGCATTTAGACTCTCTAAGCAACACTTCCTTATCTAACAGTACCTTGTATGAAGAGCAGTAAAGATGAAGTGAGGCAATGTAGTAAAGTGGCTGGCACAGACCAGTGCCTTGTTATTTAAAGGCAGTATCATTCTTACCATTAGCATCATCATGGTTAGCTTTTTTGTTTATATTTTTGCTGAAATATCAAATATCCACAAATCCTAATGTGTTTGTGTTTTATTTTTGTTTGGGGACAAGAATAAATTTCTTCATTTCTTGCAGGATTTATTAATTAATTCTTTTAGGCCAGTCAGTAGCTACCCAGTATTAACTCATTTCCTAAGTACAGTATTGCTGTTTCATATAATTTTTTCTGATTTGCTGCTCATAGGATGATGCTGTCAGTATAGAAAGTGGTACAAACACTGAACGCCCTGATACACCTACAAATACACCAAACGCGCCTGGAAGGAAAAGTTGGGGGAAGGGAAAATGGAAGTCAAAGAAATGCAAATATTCTTTCAAATGTGTAAATAGTCTCAAGGTATGTACAGAAAGACACAGTCTATGTGCTGAATGATGGGCTCCAGAGTTATTTCTCAGTGGTAAACATTTTATGCTCAAGATACTCTGTCAAGTTAAAAATATTATAAAATTATAATAATCTGAAGTTTTGTTTGTAGGGCAGACTGCATAGTTATTATAATCCATTCCACATTTGTTTAGCTTTTTGTTTGTTTGTTTTACATTAAATGGGTAGTACCTAGTATTGCATCTGGTTTTTCTTTACTGTTTTTATTGATTTTGAGAAATGTTACTCTTCATATTTTGGTAAAACTTAAAAGCATAAGCCACTTCCTGGTACCTGTTACTGAAAAAAACTGAATGTGACTCATTAACTTTGAGTTAGCATAAATTGAAACAGATGTCTTTGTGCAGTCTTTAAAAATTTAACTCTTTTATTTGTAATTGTTTTCAAAGAAAAAGGTAGAAATTAAAATTTTTTTTGAATATTCAATATTTGGAAAAAATAATAGGTTGGAGTTATTTAGATTACTGCCTTCCTCAATAGTCTTTTTATTTTTAAAAAGGATTACTGATATTTACTTTAAATGTTTTACATGTATTCATTTCCTATTTTTTAAATTTGGGGGTGTTTTTCCTGTGCTGAGCAAAAATATACATTATATTATCTTATACATATGTTAGATAGATTCTTTTTAAAATATCTAAATATACTTTAAAGTCTTCGGAAAGCATAAGAAGCTATGGCTTTATGGAAATTATTTTCCTGTCTATGTAGCAAAATTCATTGCTCAGTGTGTCAAATTATATTGTCTTAAAAGGAGGGAAATTAATCTCAGTGGTTGTTGGTTTTTTTTTTTTCCTTCTTCTAAAGCAAAGTGTCCATTGTAGTTTCACGTTAATATTTAGGTATATTAACCTATTTTTACGTAGTATATCTGGAAGGTGGTTTTAACTGCCATTTGGATATTTTGATTAAATATTTCCAAAGCCTAAAGCTATGGCTTTTTAAAGGATAAGAAACAAATGTTGTTATACTTTAAAAGTGAAAACAATGCCTTAAAGTGAATATGAAAGTTACTATTAAACACCAGGAGATTGCCAGTATAACTAAGGCTGAAAAATAACTTTGTGAACAAAACTGAATACTTGTAGCACAGGGAACTCTGCTCAATATTCTGTGGTGGCCTAAATGGGAAAAGAATTTGAAAAAGCTGTATATGTATGGCTGAATCACTTTGCTGTGCACCTGAAACTAATACAACATTGTTAATCAACTCCAATGTAAAATAAAAATTTTAAAAAACCTGAATACTTGTTTTTTGTACATCTCCTTATAGCCTCCTGGTAACTGAAGTTACAGCCCACTGCCTCCCCTGGCCCCCACTGTTCAAGTATTCTTGTTCATTATAAAACTTCTTGGGTTGTTTTTCTTTTAGGACCCAAATTCAAGGTTATTTAAAGTTGTTTCTATAGAACTGTAGAAAGCAGTGACTTGAATGGAGTCTGATATGCTTCACTGTACGAGGGAAATTAAACCTAATAAAGTTTAATGAGTACTGGAGAAACTATATTAACTGTTAGGTTATTTGTTATTTCAGAAAAATAAATTGTGTCCTTATGTCCTAAGGGATTAAATGCCTTTGCCACAATTATCCATTTTATTTTGATTCAGAAGCGTGTAGTTGGGTTTAAGGATATAGAAGGCAACTATCAAAGTATTTTCATCGATGAGTACTTGTTACCTAACCTTTGATTTAAATCTTTAATTGTTATAAAGCTTTATCATGCACCAGTATTTTAAAATGTGAAAACTGGACTAACAGATACCTTTTAAGTGTCAAAAGTCAGTTTATGTATGATATATAAAACTGCAGCTTGCATTTTGGAAAAAAGTTATAATGGGAATGGTCAGTTTAGTACCATTTTTTGGTTTCTAAAATATATTAATTTTTCTTATTTCTTGGTTATTTTATAGGAAGATCATAATCAGCCATTGTTTGGAGTTCAGTTTAACTGGCACAGTAAAGAAGGAGATCCGTTAGTGTTTGCAACTGTAGGAAGCAACAGAGTGAGTGTTAAGGGGACTGTTTGGCATTTGGCTTAGAGTCTGGTGTTAATATAACATTGAAGTGTAATGATTTTGAAGTAAACTTTGTATAGCTGGTTTGACAATATTGTTCCTTTATGTAAAAGTGAAGCATTCTAGAAACTGACAAAATTAAACGTAATATTCATGACTGAAAATATATCTTTATTTCATATATACTCCCAATTGTTCATGAAACAGGTTTCTATTTACATTTTTGTACTCATAAATATTTTGTTTTGAGTGGCTGAAAAAATTGACCTTGCTTGTTAGAAGTGACTGTGATAGTTGTTTGTCAATTTAGGGTAAGAAGTCTGTGATTTCTTAAAAATAGTAAACATAATTAGTTGCTCTCTGTAAATGGAAGGCGTAAATCCAGTGGATTTATGTAATAGTTACTGAAAATACTTTAATTATATGCAATAAACATTTGTTTTGAATTGTTTTTAGGAAGCCAGAGTATCTTGAACTGAGAGAATGCATAGAAAAAACCATGCTGGGCATGTTTAGATGTAAATGATTAAACTTTTTAGTTAAACCTGGGGCTGAAAAAGTGGATTGCAAAGACTTGTTTATTTCCATTCACTTCTAAATGAATGGGAAAAAGGAAAATTCCCTAGTGCTTACCAGGGAGAATCAGGAGTTTTCTGTTAAGCTGAAATAACTTCGGAAAAATTGTCCTCCTGATAAGTCTTTACTGTATTAGCTGACATTCTGCTTATTCATTAGTACTGCACTAAGAGTTATGAGAAGTAACAGAGAAACAGGTTGGCATATTTGGAAAAAGAAAGACGGAGGAAATTGACTAATTGGTATGGATTGACAATAAACAAAGTCACTTTCTTTACCTTTAGCACAAGAGGGGAGGGGAAGGAGGTGAATCTGAGAGGTGTTCCATAAATTGTTATTTTAATTGAGTGAAATTAAATTTTATGCTTCTTTAGTAATTGTGCTAAGCTTTTTAGAGGAATAAAAGACCATGATTTTTAATGCATGCCGTTTCCTATATTTGTTTGCTGTTTTAGTGTTAGTATTCTGTTCTCAATCAAAACTAACATGGGAGTTGTCAGCTGTGTATTTTTCAAATGTCAGCATATTTCCAAGCTTTTTTCCTTTTTTATTCTGAAAGTTTGAGGATCATACAAACACACATGCATCTATTCTGGGCTAGAACTTTGCTATTCTTGTTTTCTAAAAAGTAAAATTTGGCTTTAAGTAATTTCCTGGAAGTCTTTAAGGAAGTTTTAATTACATTTAAGGCTCTGTTGCTTTTACTGGTTATTGAAGTTCTGAAAATTTGAAACTCTATACTCAAGTTGATAACCTGGGATAACAGCTTTTTTTGGTGTTTAGCCAAATGTAGGTTGTGATATGTAGCTTGAAAACAGCAATTCAGAGGGAAATTGATGTAGTTTGAAGAAGAGATTAAGGTTATTTTTTCCGAAAATTGGGAACATAATACATTAATTCATTTGAATCCACTTTTCAGACGTCACTATAAGCCTGATTATACTGCACTAACTTCACCATCATATTAGTATAATTAGAATTAGTATAATTTGTGCTCCAGTATGCTCATTGTAATGTTCCAGGCTTTCTAACCAAAAGAATCCCTGTTCTCATTTAAAATGACATTGAATTGTACGTTACTGAATTATAAAAAGGTCTGCTGTTTGGACTTCTTTTTTTAAAAAAAGAAAGAAAAATAAAGCAAAATAATCTCTTAAGACAACCTAGTTAGCATGCATATAAGGAATTTTTTTAGAATATTAATGTAGCGATTATCTTGTTAATAGGTGATGATAGATGATTTAAAGGATCTTTATAGGGTTCTTATAGACTCTTATTAAGATTAATAATAGGTTATTGCTAACATGACTAAGCTGTAAGAAGAATGGAAAGAAATTTATAAAAAATTTAGTATTATAGAGTAAGCCCTCTGTATCTGTGGGTTCCACATCCACAGATTCAACCAAGTGTGGATCAGCAATATTCAGAAAAGAAAATTCCAGAAAGTTCCAAAAAGCAGAACTTGAATTTTCTTTGTGCTGGCAGCTATTTATATAGCATTTACATTGTATTAGATGTCATAGTGGTCTAGAGATGACTTAAAGTATATGGGAGGATGTGTGAGGTTATATGCATACACTATGCCATTTTATGTAAGGAGCTTGAGCATCCTCAGATTTTGGTATCTGTGGGGAGTTCTGGAAGCAATCCCCGGCAGATACCAAGGGACAACTGTACATAACTGAATAAAGTGTATATATTATTAATTTTAGAATATGTGACGAAAAGGCCACTGTACATCAGAAAGTTAATATTTGATGAGCAATGTCCATGAGAAACTTATTAGGCAAATTTTAGATTTTCTTTTTTTATTATTTTATTTATTTATTTATTTTTGGCTGTGTTGGGTCTTCGTTGCTACACGTGGGTTTTCTCTAGTTGTGGCGAGCAGGGGCTATTCTTCGTTGCGGTGCGCGGGCTTCTTATTGCAGTGGCTTCTCTTGTTGCAGATCACCAGCTCTAGGCACATGGGCTTCAGTACTTGTGGCACACGGGCTTCAGTACTTGTGGCTCGCAGGCTCTAGAGCGCAGGCTCAGTAGTTGTAGCGCACGGGGTTTGTTGATCCGTGGCATGTGGGATCTTCCTGGACCAGGGCTCGAACCTGTGTCCCCTGCATTGGCAGGCAGATTCTTAACCACTGTGCCACCAGGGAAGTCCTAGATTTTCTTATATGTAATTAATAATGCTCTAAAACTATCCAAAGACTTTAAAGCTTTAAAAGAGGATAAACCACAGGAATTCCCTGATGGTCCAGTGGTTGGGACTCCCTGCCGTAGGCCTGGGTTCATTACCTGGTCAGGGAACTGGGATCCTGCAAGCCTTGTGGTGCAGCCAAAAAAAAAAAAAAAGATAAACTACAATTTTAGGGAGTAGTTATACTTTACTGTGAGGCATTCAACTTTATTTACTTGGAAGAGTTGGTGCAATTACATGGATGAGTTAAAAGTTGAAAACATTGGAAATAGAAACCATTATTATTACTGTAGTATTTAATATATTCTGAAAATTATGTAATGCATTAGGCTTTATAATAGCTTCCTTAAGTTAAAGGAGCTCTTTTAAAGCAGTAGTTTCTGTAGCATCTTTGAGATACATTTGTGACTAAAATATGTTCAAAAGCTGAAGAGTGTGTTTCTACATTTGAGATAAAATTTACTGTATTTTTGTTTTTATTAGGTTACCTTATATGAATGTCACTCACAAGGAGAAATCCGGTTGTTGCAATCTTATGTGGATGCTGATGTATCCTTTCCTGGGTTTTCCATATTGTTGGCTAAAGAAATTGACTTTCAATAAATACCCCAAAACTTTTGTAAATTAGTTAGTTCTCTAAAGTTATATTGTCCTTTCTTAACTTTAACCAATGCTATCTTTCACTGTCACCCAAAAGATTCCTAGTATCTAGTTTTCCTGATTCCTAGAAAGCCATTGTAGGGTGGATATGAAGGAGGACAGTGTGGGTATCTGGAGATGAGCATTGGAAATCCTGTAATAGAAAATGAAAGCAGAAACTTCCTGTTTCTTTGACCTTGCTTGGAATTTTATCATTTCAGGGCAGTTATATTGGTGAACTTGGGTTAATCAGAAGCTGTGCCTGGCAGTCATACCAAGTATTTGGTCATCAAAGCCTACAGGGAAAAAATAAACATGTGCAGTTTGTTTAGGAAATACTGTAAAACATGGGTTTATAAAGAAAAAGCTTTAAAAAGCCAAAGGGTACAACAGTCAAAGCTTGGTGATAAGATTTCTTCCAGATCCATTTGAAAAAGCTAGCGAATAAGAAAAAGCAGGAACATTTAGTCTTCCCTTAGGTGATAAGAAAAAAAGTGACCTGTAGCCGTACTCGGAAGGTCTCACACCGGAAAAGGTGGAAAACTGAATAGTTATTGATCTTTATCTAGAGGCACATAGAGTTACTGAGACAGAGCCAGGATCAGCAAATTACAGCCTATAGAGCTGGCCACCTGTTTTCTTTTTGTTTTTTTGTTTTTGCGGTACGAGGGCCTCTCACTGTTGTGGCCTCTCCCATTGTGGAGCACAGCCTCCAGACGCACAGGCTCAGCGGCCATGGCTTACGGGCCCAGCCGCTCCGCGGCATGTGGGATCTTCCCGGATCAGGGCATGAACCCGTGTCCCCTGCATCGACAGGCGGACTCTCAACCACTGTGCCACCAGGGAAGCCCCTGGCCACCTGTTTTTGTAAATAAATTTTTATTTGGGACACAGCCATGCCCATTCATTTACACATTGGCTATGGCTGCTAAAAAGACAGGTAAATAGTTATGCAAACAGCAAAATAGTAATCAAAACTGAGTGGAAGGACTGGATTTGTTTCATCATTTGGTATAGATTTTAGACCTAAAATCTCCATTGGTTAAACCTGGTAGTGTAAAGAAAAATGGGAACTTCTTTGTCAAAAACTTCAGCAGTTCTTTAGAGGTTTTTGTGTATAGTACTGTGATCATTGATGTGTTTACTTTTCAAAAACAAATTATATTTCTTAACTGGCATTTCTTAGGCTGATGAGAACTTTTACACTTGTGCATGGACATATGATAGCAATACAAGCCATCCTCTGCTGGCTGTAGCTGGATCTAGAGGCATAATTAGGATAATTAATCCCATAACAATGCAGTGCATAAAGGTGGGTTTTCTTGTTAAATTATAGATCTGCTTTTTTTTTTTGAATGCACACCTGCAAAAGCTTGTCATGTTGAATTTAAAACAGAGTCAATGTCTGTGCAATTTCTAATTTGGTTTGTACTTTGCCTATTGCTTCATTTAGACAAGTCTTTTGAGACCTTTGTCACATTTGGGTAATGCAAATTAGGAATAAGTGGGAAAATTTTATCATTTTAACTATTTTCTTTTAAAATAATTTCTGTCCTTTTGTCTTGCTTTAGTCTGAGAGGCTTTAAATGAACAATAAGAAAAGAGTGAGCTCATTTTCCAAAATCCCCTAAATAGTGGGTGTAGAGTCAAGAGCACCTTGTAAAGAACTGAAAAGTGAAGGCTTGGAAGTTGATACTAAAAAAAATTTCACAAATCACATTAACCTTGGGGGTACATTAGAATCACCTGATAATCTTTTAACTCCTTGCTGTGGCTCAGAATATCTGCAAATGGGACTTGAACATCTTTTATTTTTCCTTCAAATTGGGTGCTTTTAATATGCAGCCAAGGTTGAGAACCACTATTTCAAGTGAAACTATTTTTCCATTCTCCTAAGATTAATGAAAAAGAATTTATTGATTTTTATATGGAAGTTGAAGAAATGTTTTAAATTTATTATAGCACTATGTTGGCCATGGAAATGCTATCAATGAGCTGAAATTCCATCCAAGAGATCCAAATCTTCTCCTGTCAGTAAGTAAAGGTAAGAGAAGCAAATGTTTCTTTAGTTCGATTATTTGGGAGTGAGTTTTTTATTTTAGGGACAAAAAAGCCAAATTTAAAAAGAAGTTAGTTTTAGAAAAATCTTAGCCTACATTAGCATCTCCAAACCAAGAATTGGAGGATGGGACCTTGAAATACACTGTTAACATACGATGTAAATAAAATAATTGGTACTGAGGATTAAGTGTGTATTACCCTTATTTACCATATTGCATTATGATAGTTTTAGAACTTTATGTGCAATTGAATTTTTATATTAAGCTTCATTAATTTTAAGTGGCAGATCACCAAAGTTATGACATTTTTTATAGTTTGAAGGTAGTTTTGCAAATCATTTTACCATTCTTTCCAATCATGTAGTAAGAAATAATGCATCTGAAGATCGATATTGCTTTCTTTAGACTCTGTATATAAAACTTTTGTTTTATAAAGGATTCCCTGTAGAATTCCTTAAAATGCTAAGTTATCCAGTGTAAGCTCTTTGAAATTTTTCCCTTATTTATAAAGAGAAAGCATTGCTTTGCTCTGTATGGCTGTGTCGGCATTATAAGTTTATTCTGGGTTCAGACAGTGCTCTTAATCATTCTTAATCTTTTCTGAGCTCTCTAAAATGATTTGGGTTGTTCTTATCTCTACATTCTGTTTTCGAGTGCCCTTTCTCGTTTCATTTCTACATTATTATTCTAGTCGTTTATTCTTTTAACGGCTTGTCACACCGATAACCTAACCCCCACAGTCTGCTCATATTAAAGGTGTCCTCAAATTAAATCTCTTACATGAAACATGTTTCAGTGTGATTTTTCTTTAACTCTCAAGGCTTGTTTGGAAATAGACACCTAAGAAGAGAGCTAATAAATTTTTCTCTTCTCTTAATAACATTAGCTGGGCTCAGATATTCCTTTACAAGTAACATAGGCCATAATGCGTTACTTGTTCTTAATGTCACAACTTTTTAACCCTGTTCTTCCCCCACTGTGTCAGTAAGAGCATTATTCAGACAGCTTTTTAAAATGAATAGGAATTTTTCTGTAAGTAATGCTCAAGGAAGGAAAAGACAACCTATAAAAAAGGAAAAAATATTTGCAAATTATGTATCTAATAAGGGACTTGTATCAAGAGGTCATACAGCTCAGTAATAAAAAGACAACCAAATTAAAAACAGCCAAAGGTTTTGAATAGACATCTTTCCAAAGAACTTGCACAAATGTCCGATAAGCACATAGAAAGGCACTCAGCATTATTAATCATTAGGGAAATGCAAATCAAAAACACAGTGATACAGGCGAATTCTATCAAACATTTAGAGAAGAGCTAACACCTATCCTTCTCAAACTCTTCCAAAATATAGCAGAGGGAGGAACACTGCCAAACTCCTTCTACAAGGCCACCATCACCCGGATACCAAAACCAGAGAAAGATGTCACAAAGAAAGAAAACTACAGGCCAATATCACTGATGAACATAGATGCAAAAATCCTCAACAAAATACTAGCAAACAGAATCCAACGGCACATTAAAAGGATCATACACCATGATCAAGTGGGGTTTATACCAGGAATGCAAGGATTCTTCAATATACACAAATCAATCAATGTGATACACCATATTAACAAATTGAAGGAGAGAAACCATATGATAATCTCAACAGATGCAGAAAAAGCTTTTGGGTTTGACAAAATTCAACACACATTTATGATTAAAAACTCTCCAGAAAGTGGGCATAGAGGGAACCTACCTCAACATAGTAAAGGCCATATATGACAAACCCACATCCAGCATCATTCTCAATGGTGAAAAACTGAAACCATTTCCTCTAAGATCAGGAAAAAGATAAGGTTGCCCAGTCTCACCACTATTATTCAACATAGTTTTTGGAAGTTTTAGCCACAGCAATCAGAGAAGAAGAAGAAATATAAATCAGAAAAGAAGTAGTAAAACTGTCACTGTTTGCAGATGACATGATACTATACATAGAGAATCCTAAAGATGCTATCAGAGAACTACTAGAGCTAATCAGCAAATTTGGTAGAGTAGCAGGATACAAAATTAATGCACAGAAATCTCTTGCATTCCTATAAACTAATGATGAAAAATCTGAAAGAGAAATTAAGGAAACACTCCAATTTACCATTGCAACAAAAAGAATAAAATACCTAGGAATAAACCTATCTAAGGAGACAAAAGAACTGTATGTGTAAAACTGTAAGACACTGATGAAAGAAATTAAAGATGATACAAACAGGTGGAGAGATATCCTATGTTCTTGGATTGGAAGAATCAACATTGTGAAAATGACTATACTACCCAAAGCAATCTACAGATTCAGTGCAATCCCTATCAAACTACCAATGGCATTTTTCACAGAACTAGAACAAAAAATTTCTCAGTTTGTATGGAAACAAAAAAGACCCCGAATAGCCAAAGCAATCTTGAGAAAGCAAACCGGAGCTGGAGGAATCAGGCTCCCTGACTTCAGATTATACTACAAAGCTACAGTAATCAAGACAGTATGGTACTGGCACAAAGACAGAAATATAGATCAATGGAACAGGATAGAAAGCCCAGAGGTAAACCCACGCACCTATGGTTACTTTATCTTTGATAAAGGAGGCAAGAACATACAATGGGGAAAAGACAGCCTCTTCAATAAGTGGTGCTGGGAAAACTGGGCAGCTACATGTAAAAGAATGAAATTAGAACACTGCCTAGCACCATACACAAAAATAAACTCAAAATGGATTAAAGACCTAAATGTAAGGCCAGACACTATAAAACTCTTAGAGGAAAACATAGGCAGAACACTCTGTGACGTAAATCACAGCAAGGTCCTTTTTGACCTACCTCCTAGCGAAGTGGAAATAAAAACAAAAATCAACAAATGGGACCTAGTGAAACAGAAGCTTTTGCACAGCAAGGGAATCCATAAACAAGACGAAAAGACAGCCCTTAGAATGGGAGAAAATATTTGCAAACGAAGTAACTGACAAAGGATTAATCTCCAAAATATCCAAGCAGCTCATGCAGCTCAATATCAAAAAAAAAAAAACAACCCAATCCAAAAGTGGGCAGAAGACCTAACTAGACATTTCTCCAAAGAAGATATACAGATTGCCAACAAACACATGAAAGGATTCTCAACATCGCTAATCATTAGAGAAATGCAAGTCAAAACTACAATGAGGTATCACCTCAAACTGGTCAGTATGGCCATCATCAAAAAATCTACAAACAATAAATGCTGGAGAGGGTGTGGAGAAAAGGGAACCCTCTTGCACTGTTGGTGCAAATGTAAATTGGTACAGTCACTCTGGAGAACAGTATGGAGATTTCCTAAAAAACTAAAAATAGAACTACCATATGACCCAGCAATCCCACTACTGGGCAGTTACCCTGAGAAAACCATAATTCAAAAAGAGTTATGTACCACAATGTTCATTGCAACACTGTTTACAATAGCCAGGACATGGAAGCAACCTAAGTGTCCATCAACAGATGAATGGATAAAGAAGATGTGGCACTTATATACAATGGAATATTACTCAGCCATAAAAAGAAACGAAATTGAGTTATTTGTAGTGAGGTGGATGGACCTAGAGTCTGTCATACAAAGTGAGGTAAGTCAGAAAGAGAAAAACATACCGTATATGTTAACACATATATATGGAATCTAAAAAAAAAAAAAAAAAAGGTTCTGATGAACCTAGAGCAGGACAGGAATAAAGAAACAGATGTAGGGAATGGACTTGAGGACACGGGGAGGGGGAAGGGTAAGCTGGGACGAAGTGGGAGAGTAGCATTGACATATGCACACTGCCAAATGTAAAATAGCTAGCTAGTGGGAAGCAGCTGCAAGGCACAGGGAGATCAGCTCGGTGCTTTGCAACCACCTGGAGGGGTGGGATAAGGAGGGTGGGAGGGAGACGCAAGAGGAAGGGGATATGGCGACATACGTATGCATATAGCTGATTCACTTTGTTTTATAGCAGAAACTAACACAACACTGAAAAGCAATTGTACTCCAATAAAGATGTTAATAAAAAAAATACCACTTCACGCCTACTAGGATGACTATAATCAAAAAGACAATAAAATATGTTGATTAGGATATGGAGAAATTGGAACCCCCCTCATCCATTGCTGGTGGGAATGTAAAATGTAAGGACATTGGAAAACAGTCTGGCAGTCCAAAAATGTTGAACATAGAATTACCACTCCTAGGTGTGTATGTCTTCAAGAGAAATGAAAATATGTCTGCACAAAAACTTGGACACAAATTGGAATCAAGAAATCATTTTTGTTGCAATGTTAATTTCCACTGCTAACACAATATATTACTGCCTCTTAGTGTTACCTATGTAATATGTCAATATTCATGTACAGTATGGACATTGCTATATTTCAAGCTATATTTATGAGTATTGCTGTCTATTTTGTTGCTGATGTTTAGTGGAAAATTAGATTGCTCAAATTACAGTTATAGCATGTTTGTAAGGTCTATAATACTCTAAAATTATGTCACTATGAATGTTTCAATCGTATTTTGGGATTTACTGTAGAAATCTTATAAATCTACTTTGTCCTCTTCAATTTGTAAATGTGGATATGGTAGAGAGAAAAGCTAGTACCTTGTTCTATGGCATATGCAATAATCAAATTTAGGACCAGAGAAATATTTCTTTCTTATCTTGAAAGTATGAGCTCATACCTAGTTAAATCTACAGGTGATATAAATATTTTAAGTTCCTATATGGTATGGATTCTTTCTTAATCTTTACTGTGAGTAAGTTTAGTCCAAACTTTGGTAGCTTTTTCTTCTTTAAAGAGCTTTTGAAAGTCCACAGTAAATGAATGATAAAGGTTCATATTAATTTTTTTATGTCTGTACTAGATCATGCTTTACGATTATGGAATATCCAAACGGACACTCTGGTGGCAATATTTGGAGGTGTAGAAGGGCACAGAGATGAAGTTCTAAGTGCTGTAAGTTGAAAGCTACAGGGCAGTGACCTTCAGGTGTACAAAGCTGTGAACAATACCCATAGAACTCTTTCCTTATAAGAAAGCCTGTGGTTTGTTTCACCTAGTCTGGCAGACAGTTATTTCATTTACTTGTGACAGAGAAGGTTTTAACTTACAGATGAAGACGTAAAGCAAATAGGCTCTTTGTGTTTTATCCGTACTCAGTGCCTGGATTCTCATGAACGAATACTATGAACTTGTTCTTTTCCTTTTTTAATCTAAAATCACCAAGTTAACTTCTGTTGTTTCTCAGTTATTAAAGGAAAAGGGTAACCTACTTGGCAATTAAGAAACTTTTTCATCTTTTATTTGAAGTTGAAATATAAGTTACTTATTTCTAGGAAGTGTTGTTCACACTGAGTTTTAGATAACTCTTCCCTTTGATGGCATGGTGTTATCTTTATACTTATGTATTATAATCTATTGATCTATTGTAATGATATAAATGTTTTTAGTCAAGTTTCAGATTTTTATGTTATTTCAGATTTACTTGTGTTTCGTGTAGAGCTTACTTATTTAGTAGTCTTATAGCTCATTTCTTTTCCTCTTTTTTTTAAAACTATTTAAAGGGGCACCGTATTTTGAAGCATGTGACATTTTAATTGGAGGTACTAACTGTTCCTATAGTTAGGGTTTGTATACTTTTGTGAGAATTATACCTACCTTAAAGGATTATCTAGAACTTGCAACTTGGATTTTCTAGAAGTTGCAATAGCAATCTCCACCTGGTTCTATGTGTGAAAAGACTACTGTCCTTCGTTAAAGACTAATGAGAGCTCCTGGCTCTAAGGGTGTCTTGTTGCTGTTGACAGTGAGGTTATTAGGAAAAGAGCAGCTACCAGACTTGTGGATTCAATAAACACCAGACCTAAAGGTCTCAGGCTGTGTAAAACAGTGTTCATGATTAATTTAAAGGTTGGATTAACAGAATATCTAGTTTAGTGAGGAAAATACTCTCCTTAAATAGAACTCTCTACTGTTATTTCTTAAAATGAGAGCAGGAGTCTGTATCTCTTCTCTGTAACAATAGGAGTTCACTGCTAGAAGGATTGATGTGTGAGATTTTCCTTAACACATGTATGTACCATGTGCTAACTTAAATATCATCTCTGTGCCTCAGTGTCTCATCTATGCAATGAGGTGGAATAAGGTTTTAATGGATGATCTGTTAGGAGCTTAGTAAAAATTAGTAAATAGCAAATGAAAAAGTTTAAATATGTTATTTCCTTTTTTAGACATTTTTTCCTTTATTCTTTTAAAAAGTGAACTCTAAAACCAAGGTACCTGAAGTGTTGTGACTTAGGTGTACAAATAAAGTAAAATTTCAATTGTTTAAGGACTCATAATTTCACATACAGATGTCAGTTTCATTGCTTGATCAGGGTTAGACAAAGAAAAGTAACATAACCATTTAGGTTTTTGTGTCAGAATAATTGTTTTACGTCATCATTCTATTCACCTTCAAAATCAAGCAAAGGAAATATTTGAATAAAGATAATTGAATAGATAAAATTAAATTCAGTTTACTTTTTTGCCTTCCGTATTGTATAAGCTCATATACTGTGGTGGTGACACATCAGTTAAAATAAATCTCAAAAGTAGTAGAAACTTTGTGGCTTATGGCCTACATATATGAAACCCAAAATGTTAGTATGGTGGTTTGAAATACAATTTTCACAATACTGGACATCAGATGAAAATTAGATAGCATAATTTGGGGAAATAATTTATATATTTAATTTAAGCTTTTCTGTTTTACATACAGGATTATGATCTTTTGGGTGAAAAAATAATGTCCTGTGGTATGGATCACTCTCTTAAACTTTGGAGGATCAATTCAAAGAGAATGATGAATGCAATTAAGGAATCTTATGATTATAATCCAAATAAAACTAACAGGTAACAGTTGTAGTACTTAAAACAATTTGCTATCTCATGCTGTTGAATAGCGTTTCACTTTTTCCAAAATAATTGTATAAGTCTCCAACACTGATTTTAGAGTCCCCTTTTAATAACTTTAAGGTATAACTTTTATGCCATAAAATTCACTGATTTTAAATGGAAGGCCTTTATTTTTGTCTATATGTTTGTGGCTTATTTTTCAAAATCCCTTTCAGTTGTATTTTTATCTTAATTTAGTAGCACATTTCACTTATTTTTATTTAGGTATGCATGTGCTAATGTTATTAGCACTGCTTGTCAATACTGTAAGTTCTTTTTTTTTTTTTTTTTTTTTTTTTTTT
>NW_006774099.1:664726-669417 GCF_000442215.2 Lipotes vexillifer
GGTACGCGGGCCTCTCACTGTTGTGGCCTCTCGCGTTGCGGAGCACAGGCTCCGGACGCGCAGGCTCAGCGGCCATGGCTCACGGGCCCAGCCGCTCCGAGGCATGTGGGATCCTCCCGGACCGTGGCACGAACCCGTGTGCCCTGCATCGTCAGGCGGACGCTCAATCGCCGCGCCACCAGGGAAGCCCTGTAAGTTCTAATTCAAGACAGTAACTAATAATTTTAATTTTTCACTCATAATGAAAGAGCTTTATTTTCAGTCCTTAAATTTCATATGCCTTGAAACTATTATATTGATTATGTTTCTAAGAAAATAAATTATTTGAAAACTCACACATCTGTGGAAGATGATTATATAAACAGAAGAAGTAAATCATAATTTTAAATGGGGTTCTTAGCTTTAATTCATGATAAAATAATGCTTTCCTTTAAGTGATACTCACTTCATTAAATGGAGAAAATTCAAAAGCAGGAGCTTTGAACCAAGGGGAGGGACTAGCTGTGGGAACTTGGCAGTTTTCTTAGTATATTTTTGAAAAACCTCAACTCTTAATTCATTTACTATCTTTTTCAGAGTCTTATCAAGCTATTATTAACACTTTCACTGTGACTGTCATATGTTTGTAAATGTTAACTTTGTTTGCACTTTTCATTTTAGCAGAGTTAATTTTCTGGTTATCAAACCAGATTATTAATAGATTGGTAGTTGAATTTGTAATTATCAGTAAATATTTTAATAGACATGCATCAGATCTCAAGCCTCTAAGAATTAGTATGACTTTCGATTTTTATTTTAAAACACCAGGGCTTAGTATAATATTCAGTTTATGTTTTTATATTTTCTAGAGCTCTGAAATAAATAGAAGTTATACTTTATAGCTTACAGAAAATAACAGTGAATTATGCTGGTCTTCTTGAGAGAGGTTTAACCATAGATTATAATACATATTTGGCTGAAAAGTAATTAATAAAATTATAGCAGTTAAGAATTTATATCAGATCATTAATAGCATTTTAATGTTTTAATAAAGAAAAAATCTAGGAGTTCCCTGGTGGTTAGGATTCCAGGCTTTCACTGTCGTGGCCTAGGTTCAATCCCTGGTTGAGGAACTGAGATCCTGCAAACCATAAAAAAAAAAAAGAAAAAAAGAAAAGAAAAGATCCCAGAATTTGAATTGGAAAGAGTATTTGAAATGATTCAGCCCAACATCCTTTTTACATATGAGGGAAAAGCAAAGAGAGGACATGTGAGTTGCCCAAGACACAACTAATTTATGGTATATGATAATTCTGCAGTTAATTCAGTTTAAAAACTGAATCAGGGGCTTCCCTGGTGGCGCAGTGGTTGAGAATCTGCCTGCCAATGCAGGGGACACGGGTTTGAGAACTGGTCCGGGAGGATCCCACATGCTGCGGAGCAAGTAAGCCCGTGAGCCACAACAGCTGAGCCTGCGCTCTAGAGCCCACGAGCCACAACTACTGAGCCCGTGTGCCACAATGCCTGATGCCCACACACCTAGAACCCGTGCTCCGCAACAAAAGGAGCCACCACAATGAGAAGCCCCTGCTCATCGCAACCAGAGAAAAGCCCACATACAGCAGCGAAGACCCAATGCAGCCAAAAATAAAATAAAAATAAATAAATAAAACTGAATCACTTACTAGATTAGAAATATTAGATATACATTTAATTAACTTCAGAATTGGTAGCAACTTCTCTAGTTTATGGTCTTCTCACAAACATCTTTAAGGAAAAGTTGCGCCATATTTTACTTTTCTAAATACAGGAGAAGTTCTAACTAATAAATGTCAAATTCTTGTCAGATATCGTCTTCAGAAATTGTTGTTCTAGGAAGGATTCTCACCTAACTTTGCCTTTAGCAGACTTTGAAATGATGTCATTGTTCCTAAAAGATAATTATCTTTTGAAATAATCTAGATGTGTTTACTTTCATAGACCATTAATGCTTAATTTTAAAGGATTGAGTAGGTAGCTTAGTATTTTCTATGAGAAATTTTCAGCTCTGTAATCAAGTGTCTTTGGTTATTGCTTAGATAGCCAGAATTGAAGTGATTAATTTTGGCCTATATGTAGTAAGGCAGGAAGGTGCAATTTTTATAAATGAAATTTCATAGGATGAATACAAAATTCAGTTAAGAGCTAATAATGGAGTAAATGTAGAAACAAAAATGAAATGAGATTTTAGCTCCGAGTAAACAGATAAGAAGGTATTTAGTTTTGTAGAAACACAGAAGAATTAGTATTCATATATTTTATTTTTCAAAGTTTTATAAATCCAAAAAGGAAAATTAGTGAGCTTTTGCTACACGTTTTTCTCTTAACTTTTGATATTTCCATTTCAGGCCATTTATTTCTCAGAAAATTCATTTTCCTGACTTTTCTACCAGAGACATACATAGAAATTATGTCGATTGTGTGCGATGGTTAGGTGATTTGATACTTTCCAAGGTATGGTAACTGCTGTTAAGCTGTATTTCCATTGTTTGTGTGAGTTGGAACTTTGCAGGGAGCACAGTTTTTTATGCAGTTGGTAAATTGGATAACAGGTGGGAAATTGCTTTTTTTTTTTTTTTTTTTTTAAGTCTTATGATAACTTTGAAAGATTTGGAAATTTGTTTTAGGCATAAAACATCCTGGTGAATTATAATTTGTGTTCCAATAAGATGAAAAATGTTACCTTGCAAGTTGATACTGTTCTCTGATATCCAGTGTTATTGTAAAATAACCAATATCTAAAGCCAGTAGTGTGGTTGTTTTTTGTTGTTGTTGTTTTTAATGTTTGTGTTCATTTCAGTAAACTTACATGTACAAAAACAGACGGATGGAGTTGGTTCATGGGATGTAGTTTGCCAACCCCTGCTCTAGTATGTTGATACATATGTTTATATATATATTTTTTACTGATAATTTAGAGAAGTTGGTGGTGATGTCATCTGAACATTTAAGATTGTCAAATTTGGAGAAACTGCTATCTAGTTTCTTTTCTTGATACAGGTTTCAGGGCATTTCACATTTTCTTGGGCAGAGGCTGATTTATTTTTTCCTTGGCCATGAGGGTATAGTTTTACCTTTCTATTTTTTAACTTTTGATCTTGAAATTAGATTCACAGGAAGTTTCAAAGACAGTTCAGAGAGGTCCCATATTGCCCTTCAGCCTATTTCCCCCATTGGTTATTACATCTTACACAGCTATAATACAATATCAAATCCAGGAAATTGACATTGTACAATGTGCGTGTGTAGTTCTGTGTCATTTTATCACATGTGATTTTGTCATTTCAAGAATGTTACAGTATGGGACCTTTTAAGATGTTTTTTTCACTCAGTGGAATGCCATCCAAGTTGTTGTGTGTATCAATAGGTCTCCCTTTTTACTGCTGAGTAGTATCCCATGGAATGGATGTACCACAGTTTATTTAACCTTATGCATCTATTGTAGGACATTTTGATCCTTTCTAGTTTGGGCCTATTACAAATAAAGCTGCTATTGAACAATCGTGTATAGGTTTTTGTGTGGACTTACTTTTCACTTCTCTAGGATAAATGCCTAGAAGAGCAATTGCTAGGTCATGGTTAAGTTCGTTTAGTTTTTTAAGAACCTGCCAAACTATTTTCCAGAGTGGCCGTGCCATTTTACATTCCCACCAGCAATGTATGAAAGATCCAGTGTCTTCGAATCTTCGCCGGCATTTGGTATTGTCACTATTTTTTATTTTAGCTGTTCTGATAGGTGTGTAGTGATACATCATCGTGGTCTTAATTTGCATTTCCCTGATGGTTAGTGGTGTTGAACATCTTTTTCATGTGCTTATTTACCATCCATATATCCTTTCAATGATGTCTCTTCATATCTTCTCATTTTCTGATTGGATTGGTTTTTGTTTTGTTTTTTACTGTGTTGAGTTTTGAGAGTTCTTCATATATTCTCAATATAAATCCTGTGTCAGATAAATAGCTTGCAGATATTTTCTTCCAGTCTGTAGCTTGTCTTTTCATCCTCTTAACAGGGTCTTTTACAGAGCAAATATTTTTAATTTTGATAAAGTTCAATTAATTTATTGATTTTTTAAAAAAATTATTATTTTATGGATCATGCTTTTGATATTGTGTTTAAACGCTCTTCACTGAGCCCTAGGTCCTAAAGATTTTCTCCTGTGTTTCCTTCAAAAAGTATTGTAATGGTTTATGTTAAATTTAATGGTCCATTTTAAGTTAATTTTTGTATGAGGTTTAGGTAGAAAGTTCATTTTTTGCCTATAGTCATCCAGTTGTTCCAGCTCCGTTTGTTGAAAGCCTCTCTTTCCTCCTTTGAATTGCTTTTGTACTTTTTTCAAAATTGTTTGGCCATACTTGTATGAGGCTGATTCTGGTTTTTCTATTTTGTTCCCTCTACCAGTACTACCTACACAGGCTCGGTTACTCTAGCTCTATAATTAGTCTTGGAGTTGGTAGAGTGATTTCTTCCACTTTATTCTTTTTCAATATTATTTTAGCTATTCTAGTTGCTTTGTCTTTCCATATAAATTTTAGAATAATCTTGTCTACATTTACTAAAAATCTCGCTGGGATTTTTTTGGGGGGGCAGGGAGATTTTGATTGGAATTGTGTTAAACCTGTATATCAGTTTGGTGGGGAATTAATATCTTTTTTTTTTTTTTTTTTTTTTC
>NW_006774099.1:669489-678230 GCF_000442215.2 Lipotes vexillifer
CCTCTCACTGCTGTGGCCTCTCCCGTTGCGGAGCACAGGCTCCGGACGCGCAGGCTCAGCGGCCACGGCTCACGGGCCCAGCCGCTCCGCGGCATGTGGGATCCTCCCAAACCGGGGCACGAACCCGCGTCCCCTGCATCGGCAGGCGGACTCTCAACCACTGCGCCACCAGGGAAGCCCGGGAATTAATATCTTTACTCTGCTTAGTCTTCTGGTCCTTGACTATGGTATGTCACTCCATTTAGAGTGACTGTAATAAATGGTATTTCTGATTTCCATTTCTTTGTGTTCATTGCTAGTAGATAGAAATAAATTGATTTTTGTCCATTAATCTTGAATCCTTCAATCTGTTTGAACTACTTATAGTTCAGGAAGGTTTTTGTTTGTTTGTTTTTGGTTAATTACATGGGATTTTCTACATAGATCATAATTTCATCTGCAAATAAGGACAGTTTTTATATCTTCCTTTCTGAACTATATTTTTCTTAATTTCCTTTTCTTGTCTTATTTCACTGGTAAGCTTCTAGTCCTGTGTTGAATAGCTGTGTTAAAAGCAGACATCCTAGGCTTGTTTCTGATGTTAAAGGGCAAAAGAATTCAGTCTTTCACAATTTTGTAGATGTTCTTTATCAAGTTGAGAGCTGTCCTTCTGCCTAATTTTTTCAGAGTTTTATCATGAATGGGTGTTAAATTTTGTCAAATGCTTCTGCATCAACTGATATGATCACTGGTTTTTCTTTTTTAGCCTGTTAATGCAGTGGATTGCACTGATTGTTTCTGAATATTTTATCACTGGAATAAGCTTACTTGGTCTTGCTGTATAATTCTTTTTATATGTTACTGAATTCTATTAGATAATAATTTGTTAAAGATTTTATATGTATTAATGAGATATGATATTGGTCTGAAGTTTTCTTATTTATATTGCCTTTGTCTGGTTTTGGTATCAATAATACTGGCCCCTAGGCCTAGAAATTTTTGAGGAGGAGTTTAAAAGTTAAACACTCAGTTTCCTTAAAAGTGAAAAGGTTATTCGAATGAACTGTTTCATATTGAGTGAATTGTGGTAGTTTGTGCTATTTGAGGAGTTGATCCATTCCATCTAGTATAAAATTTATGTGTGGAGAGTTGTTTGTAGTATTCCCTTAGTATTCTTTTGATATCTGCAAGGTCTCTAGTGATAGCCCCTGTTTCCTTCCCGAAGTTAGTAATCTATATCTTCTCTTCTGTCAGTCTTTTTAAGGGTTTGTCAAATTTTCTTCTGTTATCTCCTGTCTTCCTTCTTTCCTTTAGTTTGCTGTGAGTTGTTTTTGTTCTTCTATTTTTACGATGGGAGCTTAGATTATTTAGTTGAGACTTTTCTAATGTAAGCATTTAGTGCTATAAATTTCCCTGTCAGCACTGCTTTAGCTGCATCTCACAAAAATTTTGATATGAAGTGTGTTGTGTAGTTTCTAGGTGCTAGGAAATTTTCTTGTTATCGTTCTCTTATTGATTCTAGTTTGATTCCATTTTGGTCAGAATATACTCTTTATGATTTTGATTCTTTTAAATTTTTTGAGATTTGTTTTATGACGCTGTTTTGGGTATGTTCCACGGGAGCTTGAAAAGAATGTATATTCTGCTGTTGGGTGGAGTGTTCTATAAATGTCAGTTAGATCCTGTCAGTTGACAGTGTGGTTGAATTCTTCTATGTCTTTGTTGATTTTCTGTCCACTATTCTGTCTAATAATTAATAAATTATTGAGAAATAAGTGTTGAAGTCTTCAACTATAATTGTGGCTTTTTCCCTTTCTCCTTTCAGTTCTGTTACATTTTGCAGCTCTGTTGGTTGGTGTATACACATTTGGTATTGCTTTGTCTTGGTAGCTTGACCCTCTTATCAGTATGTAAGGTCCATCTCTGTCTCTGGTAAAGTTTTTGCTTTGATGGATCCTTTGTCTTACAGTAGTATAGCCATTCCTGCCTTCCTTTAATTAATGGTATATCTTTTTCAAACCTTTTGTTGTTGTTGTTGTTTATTTATTTATTTTTGACTGCCTCTGGTCTTGGTTGCTGTGCCTGGGCTTTTTCTAGTTGCAGCAAGTGGGGGCTACTCTTCATTGCAGTGCGCAGGCTTCTCATTGTGGTGGCTTCTCTTGTTGCAGAGCATGGGCTGTAGGGTGTATGGGCTTCAGTAGTTGTGGCACACGGGCTCAGTAGTTGTGGCTCACGGGTTCTAGAGCTCAGGCTCAGTAGTTGTGGCGCACGGGCTTAGTTGCTCTGCAGCATGTGGGATCTTCCCGGACCAGGGCTCGAACCCGTGTTTCCTGCATTGGCAGGTGGATTCTTAACCACTGCACCACCAGGCAAGTCCCATCTTTTTCGAACCTTTTACCTTTAATCTACCTGTATTGTTATACCTGAAGTGATTTCCTTTTTTTTTTTTTTTTGCATTTTTTATGTTTTCCAAAATTTTCAGAATGGATAGAAATTACGTTAAAGTAACTTTTTAAAAACTTAAGAAAATAAAAATGCTTACATTTTCAGTTTTCTTTGGGGCACGAACCCGTCCCCTGCATCAGCAGGCGGACTCTCAACCACTGTGCCACCAGGGAAGCCCCGAAGTGAGTTTCTTAAAGACAGCATATAGTTGGGTCATATTTTTTTAATTCACTTTGCCAAACTGTCTTTTAGCTAGTATTTTCAGACCATTTATATTTGAGCCTTAACTTACCAATTATTACATTAAGTTTACTATTTAATTTTTTTTCATTCTTTTCATTTCTCTGGGGTTTTTCGCCTATGTACACATATTTTAGAATTCCAATTTGATTTATCTATACTACTTTTGAGTATATTTCTTTGTGTAGCTTTTTTGGTATTTGCTCTGGGTGTTACTACATATATGTATATGATACATATGTGACCAGTCAGTATATCAACATTTTACCACTTCAAGTGAAGTATAGGAAGCTTACCTCTGTCTTTCTCCTCCACTTATAATTGTCTCAAATATTCCCTTTACAATTGAGAACTTCATCAAAGAGTATTACAATTTTTGCTTCAACCGCCAAACAGAATTTTAAAACTCGAGAAGAAGAATGTTGTGTTTACTCGTTAACGCTTTTTCTGTTGTTCATTCCTCCTTTCTGATATTCCAAGATTCCTTCTTATATCATTTCCTTTCTGTTCATCAAACTTCCTTTAGCCATTCTTTTAGAATGGTGACAAATTCTTTTAGTTTTTCTTAGTCTGAGGATGTCCTCATTTCCCCTTCATTCCTGAAGCATATATTCACTGAATATAGGGTTTTGTGTTGATGGTTCTTTTCTTTAAACATTTGAAAACTGTTGTTCCCCCTCTTTCTGGTCTCTGTCATTTGTAATGAAACATCTGCCATCATTGAATTGTTTTTTTCCTATAGGTAAGGTGTTCTTTCTGTCTTAACTGCTTTCGGGATTTTTTTTTTCTTTGTCTTTAGCTTTCAGAAGTTTGAATGTGATATGCCTGATATTGATTTCTTTGAGTTTATCTTTTTTGGGGTTCACTCACCATCTCGAATCTGTAGTAGGTTTGTCTTTGGGGACATAATTTGTCCCAAAATTGGGAACTTTTCAGCCATTATTCAAATTCTTATTTAGCCCCACTTTCTTCCCCCTCTCCTTTAGGAACTCTAATGATGTGAATATTATGTTTTTTGTTTGGTCCCTGAGACTCTGTTATTTAATAAGTCTGTTTTCTTTTGTTCAAATTGGGTAATTTCTATGTTCTAACTTTAAATTTACTGACTCTTTCATCTCTCTTTTTTTGCTGGTGAGCCCTTCAGTTGTTTTTTATTTTAGCTATAAAATTTACATGTGATTCTTATCTTTTATTTCTTTGCTGAGACTTTTTTTTATTGTTTTAAATGTGTTTGTAATTTCTCATTGAAGCATTTTTATGATAGCTGCTTTAAAATCCTTGTCAGATAGTTCTAACATCTATGTCATCTCAGTGTTGGTATCTCTTGATAATCGTTTCTCATTAAAGTTGAGATTTTTACATTTCTTGGTATGACAAATGAATTTTGATTCAGATATCGATATTTTGGTTACTGTTACAAAACTCTGGATCTTACTGATATTTAAGCAGGCTTCCTTTGATAAATTTTCAGCTGGGGAAGGGGAGTGCTGCCTCATTATTGGCAGGTGGCAAGGGAAGTTCAGGTTCCCCACTTGGCTGACTTGGTGATTTTGTCTCTTTACTACTGGGGTGGGAGTTCAGGCTTTTCACTGGGCCTCAGGTGATAGCACCCTAGCAAAAGGGGTTGGGAGGCCTCAGTACTGCTCCCCGAGTGGTCTCCACTGACACTGGGAGCGGTGGTGGTTGTGAACATTCTGACTCTGCTAGGCTTCCTCTAGTACCGCCCCAGGCAGAGGAGGCGGAGGAGGGTCACCTCGCTACCATGAGGGGTAGGGCGGAGTCAGCGTGTTACGCACGTGAAGTGTGTACTCACCACCTGAGAAGGGACCCCACTGGGACTTTGCTGGTCCACATGTGTGGATGGGTCCACTGTTTTTTTCTGTGGTGTTGAGTGTTTACCTGAAAATTTTCTCTCATGCTAGGTTGCCACTTTCCTGGTCCTTTGCAGAGAGTAGGCTTTTGTTGGGGCTTTTTTTTTTTTTTTTTTTTTTTTTTTTTTCTTTTTTTTCTTCACTGTTGACTTGACATCTCACTTATCAGAATACTGATGCATTATTGTTTGGGTTTTTTTTTTTTTTTTTTTTTTTTTGTCTTCACTTGTTAGCTTTGTTGAGTTGCTACCTTCTCTAGCATCCAGTCTGGGATACATAAGGAGGCAAAAGAAAACCAAGCAACTCAATGTTCTTCATGTCCCAGGGCCCCTAACCAGTCTGCCTCCCCCCTAGCCTTCAGACTTTTAAGCTGTACTTAACGAGATAAATAGGAAAAAGTACCTCTACTTCATCTGTTTTGGAAGCAGAATTTAAAAAGGAGTAGCTCTAAAATTTCTGCTCTTAGGACTTAATCAGATGATAGGAAAGGATTTCTGCATTTTAGGTGGGAAGCTGAACTGAATATTGGTGGTCTCAAATCTGGCTCCACATCAGAACTATTGGGAGGACACTGTAAAAATAGATTCCTAGGCTTCATCCCCAGATATTCTAAATCTGGCATAAGGACCTGGGAATTTGTAGTGTTTAAAAACTCTCTAGATGATTTTCTAGTAGAGCCATCCATTAGTGAGATTATTTAGTTCTCCATGAGGGAACTCTACTGACTAAGGATCCTTTACCAGTACAGTCAGTAGGAAGCACTTGAAGAAGTATTTACAATTCTGCTGCTTTGGCCTCCCACTCAGAGTTTGTGATTCAGTAGGGTTGGGGTCAAGATGAGTTTTTAAAGAAAGCTGTACAGTCTATATATCAATCCAACTGTGTACTTAGTTAAGAGTCATCAGCCTAGGTGATCTCTAAGATACTTTACAATAAAGAACTTGTGTAACAGATCCGTATCCCTGGGATTTTATATAATCCAAAAAGGGCAGAGAAGAAAAAAAGCATATTGTCCACTCCCTAATCTCCCTGTGACCCCACAGAGCTACCACATGTGGTTCTTAGGCTGTGTCCTGTAAAATTCCAGGAGACATTCTTCACCTACACCAGGATTTCTCAATCCTGGCCCTGTGGAAGTTGGGTAAGACAATTCTTTTTTGTGGGAGGAGCTGTTCTGTGCATTGCAAAGTGTTCAGCATCTCTGGCTTCTATTAACTAGAAGCCAGAGACATTGCCAAATATCCCTTAGCCAGCAAATCACTGACCTACACAGGAATATAAATAGTGCCCTCTGTTTTGCATTTTTTCCTCCCATTCTATTCTTTACACTTGCTGCTTAAATAGAATGTATGTAAAGGTTCAGTGTTTCAGGATAGGGAAGGTGTAACTCAGCCTATTTTAATCCCATCCCCTTATCAGTGTCTTGAAACTGAACCACTGCTTTTATTGCCTTCTGTATAATCTGACCTCTAAGGCCCCTTCTATGAATTCATTAGCTTTCCTATGACATCTCGTGAGCACCTATCATGTAGTGCAGACAGGAGGATTAATAGTTAACCAGATATAAAGGGAACCACGGGGCTTTAGAAGTGGAATGGGGAAAGATGAAACTAGCAAAGTAAGCAGGGGCCATATTGAAGAGCTGTGTATTCTAATACAGTGTTTGTAATTTTCCCTTTGCTATAAAATACTTCAAGTCTCTGGATGCCGAAGTATCTAAAGCTGAATTTGTTGTGGTTTGGAAGAGAAATTGTGACTTCAAAAATGAATATTCTAGACAGTGTAATGCTTTTGTATTGTTAAAATCTGTTGATAATCAGACTTCTTGTCCGTAAGTGTGGATACTGACTCTGTAAATATAAATGAATGTATATCGCTGGACTCAGTAGATGGATAACCAGGTTCTAAGAGCTGTGAGTTCTGAAATGATAGTAGAGAAAAAGCTTTGTTTTTAATGTTTAAAATTCAGTTCTTTGATTAACATTTCTTTTTTTCTCATTTCTGTCTTTTTTAAAGTCTTGTGAAAATGCCATTGTATGCTGGAAACCTGGCAAAATGGAAGATGATATAGATAAAATTAAACCCAGTGAGTCTAATGTGACTATTCTTGGGCGATTTGATTACAGCCAGTGTGACATTTGGTACATGAGGTTTTCTATGGATTTCTGGCAAAAGGTAGCAACATATCTTTACATTTTGAAATTATTTGACTTAAAACCATGGCAATTTTAGTTTTCCCTGTAGTGTATCTGTATTCTATTACCTCTAAGTTTAATCTACCTTGATTTTTTTTGTATTAATTGCTTTGGCCTTTGATGTTATTTATTCTACCCTTGTGGCTCTGCACACCATCTGCAGTGCTTATTATAAATGAAATTGACAGGTGTCAATGGTGGCAGTTAGGTGTTTACTTTCCATAACATCTGTTACTAAGATTTAATGTTTTGGATTAGAGTGTTAATCTTTTTATATAGAAAACCAACGTGGAAGATAGAGACAAAATATTAGTTATCTAAAATTTTTTCAAAATTTGGTGTTAGAATTTTGTGATAAATTACTTGGGTATTTATTTCTATATGAAAGCTTTGGAAATTTCCTATGGCTTTTACTACAGTTCTTTAAGGCATAATAAAGAGTACATGCCGACTATGTAAATAAATTGTAAAGTTCTTCGTAAATTTACAAAATAACCTCCTTATTTTACTCAAGACATCTTTGTGAAGCATTAGTTGCTCTTATCCTCATTTACACAATATAAGAAATATAAGATGCAAAGAAATAACCAAGAGCGTTGCCATAGGCTGGAGCTGAGGTTTTTCTGAAATAAGAAAGATGTCTTAGGATTGTTTGAAATCTTTATAGCTTATTTTAATAATTTGATTTTTTTTAATATGTTCATACAGATGCTTGCATTGGGCAATCAGGTTGGCAAACTTTATGTTTGGGATTTAGAAGTAGAAGATCCTCATAAAGCCAAGTAAGTATTTAGAAATTCCTCTTCATAATTTCTGACTTTTTCTCCAAAGTGTTATGTCAGCATAGAGGAAGTAATTGATACTTGCAAAGCCATCCTTAAACCATTTGTAACATTTACATTCTCGGAGTATTGTAAAGTATTTCTTTTTTATTCTAATAATGATTGTTTTTCCCAAGTACTTTGGTAATAAGTTATTTCTCTTTTTTTAATATAAGTTATATGGTACCTCTTGGATTTAAAATATACCCAAATTTTATGAAATTTGAGATTGGGCTCTTAGTGAACTGTATTCTGTTTTCAAGTGCTTTCTGTATGACTTGGAACATCTATTCATTTTCTGATTCATCGTTTTAAGTTAGATACTGACAGCATTATATATGCATGGTATTTAACCTGTTGTCATGTTTTCTCCCTAGATGCACAACACTGACTCATCATAAATGTGGTGCTGCTATTCGACAAACCAGTTTTAGCAGGGATAGCAGCATTCTTATAGCTGTTTGTGATGATGCCAGTATTTGGCGCTGGGACCGACTTCGATAAAATACTTTTTCTCAATCAAAATTAGAGTGTGTTTTCTGTGTACAGTAGAACTAACATATCTTGCTAGTAAGGGCACATAGAGCATTTAGAGTTATCTTTCAGCATTCAATCAAGCTGAGCTGAATGTAGTGATGTTTACATTGTTTACACTCTTTGTACTATCTCCTGCTCAGACTCTACTGCTTTTAATAAAAATTTATTTTTGTAAAGCTGTGTTGTATTTTAGTTTATTTTGTTTTGTTCATTGTGATGAAAAGAAATGTTGAAAGTAATAAAATTACACCTTATCTTTTTGCAGTGATTATTATTGTTTTATTTGTGTAACTGGAGAAAGCTATATAATATAGTGATTAAGTATAAGCTCTAGAACAAACTGATTTTTAATCTTGGCTCTGCCACTAACTGACCTCGGGTAAGTAAAAGGATCAAGTGATTTAATACATGTGAAGCAATTAGAACAGTACTTGACGACACTAAACCCTTATCTTTATTGGAAATTGAATTTCCTTTGGTTTATATTTCTTAATGATTTCTTCTATAATAATTTTGTAATAAGTAAATTCTATAAGAGTTGTGACATGTAATATTTTAATAACCTATCTTTATAGTTAAAAAATATTATTGGGCTTCCCTGGTGGCGCAGTGGTTGAGGATCCGCCTGCCGATGCAGGGGACACGGGTTCGTG
>NW_006774099.1:678325-679694 GCF_000442215.2 Lipotes vexillifer
TATATATATATGTATATATATATATATATATATAATTGCCATTCGATTTACAACTTGGTCATTAGTAATCTTAGTGGAAATACTGTCAGTAGAGCAAGGGAGGAGAGGACAAAGAAGCTTAAATGCAGTGGGTTGAAAAATGAAAGAAATGGGGAGTACGTTTGTATAGTGCGTTATTGCCCTCTTTTCTAGAAAGGTATTGGTTAAGAGAAATAAGTAAATTGAGGATATCATAGGGTTGAAAGTAGTTGGTGGGTTTTCCTGGTGGCACAGTGGTTAAGAATCTGCCTGCCGGTGCAGGGGACAGGGGTTTGAGCCCTGGGCCGGGAAGATCCCACATGCCGTGGATCATCTAAGCCCGTGCACCACAACTACTGAGCCTGAACTCTAGAGCCTCTGAGCCACAACTACCGAGCCTGCGTGTCACAACTACTGAAGCCCGTGTGCCTAGAGCCTGTGCTCCGCAACAAGAGAAGCCACCACAATGAGAAGCCCACGCACAGCTCGCCACAACTAGAGGAAGCCCGCGCACAGCAACAAAGACCCAATGCAGCCATCAATGAATCAATCAATAAAAATTTATTTTTAAAAAAGTAGTTGGTGAGTTTTGTCCCAAACATAGGGTGCTTTGTGCACAGTGGCAAGAACAGAATTAAAGGGACTTCCCTGGTGGCGCAGTGGTTAACCTGTTGTGATTTGTAGAAAAGGACTATCATTTTGGAATTGAACTGGTGGATTTCTAAAGAGATTCTTGGTGTTTTGTGGTTATTTTCTGATGCAGAGCAAGACTTCAGATGAATAAAAGCAGACTCATTTCACCTTCCTTGCTTCAGTTACCCCAGGCTTATGTGAAATGTTAAACGGTGATTTGTTACGTTTTGTGTAATGAGTGAGTGTGTATTTGTGTTGAATTCTAAAACCATTTAATCATGGGTTGTCAGAAAATCATTGTGAGTAATGTATAGCACTCTATTGGCCATTATTTGATTTTTTTTGATGCAAAATTACTTTTTAAACCACTAAAATTTTGTATAAGAAAATGTTTATCATTCTGAAAGACTGATTGCAAATCAAGGTTTTAATAATCCCAGTTCTGAGTAGCTACCTATGTTGCTGTATTGTTTCCCTCAAATCCCTGAAAATAACTGGCTGCAACAGGGTTTGTAACTCTTGGAAGTCAAAACCCTTTGTGAAGGGCCTTCTAAAATAATTTATTACCTTTGCCTTAAAATGTGAGCTCCTAGTAGACAGGAGAGAATCACTTATTTATAAACTTAATTGGCCAGGTGTGCAAAGCATTGCATTAATTAGGTCCCTGTATAAACCTGTGCCGTGCAATGGTTCCCAGATGCTGGTCAGTGGAAAGAGT
>NW_006774099.1:679794-691122 GCF_000442215.2 Lipotes vexillifer
GAAAGAGTGAGTGCACCAGAATCATTAGCATATGACTGATCTCTGGGCCCCAACCTGAGAGATTTGAATTCGGTATTTTTTTAAAAACTCACCCAGATGATTCTGCTGCACAGATTATGCTTATCTTAACCCAGCCCCATACAACTTTCCACAGTCATTTGAAACTTCCTCTCTGTGGCTAACTAGTACCTCTCAAACTCATGTTCAAGGCTACTGGTGGGAGTGGTGGAGAATTGTTAATAGTTCTTCTGTCGGGTCACCTCTGTGTCTGGGATTTAGCATTGTTTCTGTCCCAGTTTTCAGATTGGGACCTGATTCAGCTTCCTCCCAGGCCTCCCCTCTTTCTAAGGCCTTTCTCTGTAGTCTTCTGGGCCACAGCCAAGATCAGGACATCCAAGAGAGACAGCTGTGAACAGACTGGGACTTGACAGGGACTGTTCAAGACCTCACATAGACTGGAGTCTCTTCTTCCTGGCCAGGGCCCTTCACTTAGCCAATGCCCTTTCTCTTTTCTTCTGGTGGCCTTGCCAGGCTTTGGCAGAGGCTTTCCAGGTAGCTGAGCTGTTTTCTGTATTCACATTGTAGGGGCTCAGTTAAATGTCCTCTGGAAAGTTTCTACCTTTCCCAGTTACTGCCTTTCTTCCACTTCCCTTCATAATATCTCTGGTAGAAACTCTCATTTTAGTATCCCACTGAAATGCGTGCACTGTTGTGTTTTCCTATGTTATGAAATCAGTGCCAGAGTAAGAGCTATTGAAACACAGAAGTGTTTCCTTATGTTTTTAATCTCAATCTCAACACACTGGCTCACAGTAGGCACTCAGTGGGATGTTGAATGAATGAAAAATGAGCTAAGAGATCTTTGCTTAAATGAATTTCTGATGGGTTTCGGGCATATGGACTACAAACACACACACATACACACGCACACTATGAATAGAGAGATGAACACCACTAAGCCTTATGTAAAGCTGTCCTGGGAAAAGGGAAGTTTTGTGCCTTACTGGCCTTGATATTCTTAACCCTTAGCACATACAGTTCCTGGCTTCTTACAATATTTTCTTTAGTAGTGTTTTCCAAATTCTAACATGCATCAGAATCATCCGGAAGGTTTGTTAAATCACGCATCGCTGTGCCCCATCCCAGAGTATCTGATTCAGTAGGTTTGGGGTGGGGCACAGAGAATCCGCATTTTTAACAAGTTCATGGGTCTGTTGATGACACTGGCCCAAGGACCATACTTTGAAGACCACTGAATTTTCAATAGTAGTAGCTATACTATTAGTTGAGTACTGACCATTTTATTCCCTACCAAGGAACTATGCTAAGTTCCTTATATGAGTGATTTTATTTACCATTCAACAACCTCATGAAGTATAAATTATTGTCCCAATTTTACAGAGGAGGAATCTGAGGACTAGAGCTGTTAAATACCTTGCCCAGTGTCGTAAGTGGCAGGGCTGAGATTTGAACTAATTTCTAACTGCAGGGTCCCTGTTTATAGCTATGGTGATAGATGAAATAGTTTGTGTCTTAAGTAAATACCTGATAATGTGCAGGCCAGTAACTTCTCAGATGGATGACCAGTCATATCTACCCCCAGACAGCCACTAAACATAAGCTCTGAGAGCAAGGGTCCTGATCATCCTTATTTCCTGTTTTATCTCTAGAGCCTAGAAACAAGCTCTCACATAGTAAGTGCACAATAAATGGATAATTGTTTTAAAAAATTAGTGCATATTTAAAGTATCTAGTTTTGGCAAAAGACCCTTTTGTGAATGAAGGAGGAACATGTTCACATGTACAGACTGAGTGTTCAGATTCTTGAGTTGAGCTGGTGGGTATTCTTTCCAGCTTAAGACCTCTGAACTAGCAGAGCTCCAGTATGTAAGAGATTATACAGGTCAGTGTTTCTCAAAGTGGTTCCTGGACCAGCAGCATCAGCATCTCTTGGCAACTTACCTAAGGGCTGTCAGACTTAAAGTACAGGATACCAAATTAAATTTGAATTTCAGATAATAATGCAATACTTGGGACATACTTATAACTAAAAATTATTCACCATTTAACTGAAGTTCACATTTAAGATATACGGGGCATCGTGTATTTTATTTGGCAACCCTAACTTCTTAGAAATTAAAATTCTCAGCCCTACTCCAGACCTACTGAAAAACTCAGGTGAGGCCTAGCCATAAGTGTTTTAACATACCCTACAGGTGATTCTGACAAAGTTTGAAAACCACTGCCTTAGGCAGTGCCTGTTTACCTAAAGCAGGGCTCAGCCAAATCTGGCCAGCTGTCTGTTCTTGTGGTTTTTTTTTTTTTTTTGGCTGCGTTGGGTCTTAGTTGTGGCACGTGGGATCTTCATTGCAGGATCTTTCGTTGCAGCACACGGGCTCTTTGCTGCAGTGCACGGGCTTCTCTCTAGTTGTGGCGCACGGGCTCCAGAGCACCTGGGCTCAGTAGTTGCAGTGCACGGGGTCAGTAGTTGTGGTGTGTGGGCTCTCTAGCTGCAGCACACGGGCTCAGTAGTTGTGACACACGGGCTCTCTAGTTGTGGCTCATGGGCTCTAGAGCACGTGGGCTCAGTAGTTGTGGCACGTGGGCTTAGTTGCCCAGCAGCATGTGGGATCTTAATTTCCTGACCAGGGATTGAACCCATGTCCCCTGTATTGGAAGGTGGATTCTTAACCACTGGACTACCAGGGAAGTCCCCGTCTGTTCTTGTTAATAAAGTTTTTAGGACAGAGCCACAGCCATTCCTTTTACTTATTTTACTTATTCTTTTATGTATGTACTTATTAAGTTTCCTGCCCTCTTGGAATTTTTATTCTAGTTGTGGGTGGTTAATTATATCTTCAGCTATAATTAACAATGAAGCCAGCTAAAACTGGCTTAAACAATAAAGGAATATATTATCTTGCATAACCAGAAGTACAGAGAGGTAGGGCAGTCTCCCAGGCTGGTTTGTTCCACAATTCTTGGTGTTATAAAGGCATGTCAGCACAGAGACCTTACGGCTTAGGAAGCCCAAAACATGTACTATCTGGCCTTTTACAGAAAACATTTGCTTGACCCTGACCTAAAGAGAACTTTCTCTGTTTATAGAACATGTTCTCACCTTTCTCTAACAGGTGCTGGAAGCTGGGACAGGACAGACACAGAGGTTCTAAATATGGAAAAGTCCCTTCTCCTGGGCCTCCCCGTAGGCATTGCTGTGGTCTTTAGCTCCTTGTGGGGAAGGTGGAGGGGAAGGTGGCAGAGGAGAGACTGATGAGCCGATAAAGGAGAGTGCCTAGCACCCAGAACACCTAGTTGTGTGCACCCCCTGCTGGAAAGTTGGCAGAATTCAGTATCATAGGACATTTATTCAACAAACGTGTAGAGAGGATCTACTGTATGCCAGGTACTTGGGAGCAGAGTCCTGTTCTTGAAGGGCTCATAATCAAGAAGAGTCAGGCTCCCTAATTAGATGTTTATACTATCTAGTCAAGTGTCAACCGCAGATGTATTTAATGATCATTGATCTACTTTCATTCATTCAGTAAATAACTATGAAATGCTTACTAGCAGGTAGATGCTGGGCTTGGCACTGGAGATACAGTAGCAAACAAAACAGACATGGTCCCTGCCCTCTCGGAGCTTATATTCTAGTAAGAGTTGTGTTAATTATAACATCAACCATAAGTAACAACAAAGTCAATTAAAATTGACTTAAGCAGTAGAAAAAAATATATTATTTTGCATGACCATAAGTACAGAGGTAGGACATTGGCTCCAGGGCTGGTTGGTTTAACAGCATAAGACATTAAAAAAGACTCAAGTTATTTTCATCTCTTTGCTCTTCCTGAGTGTGCTTTTTTTCTTAGGTTGTTCTCAGGTTGTTTCAAGATGATTGCTACAACTCTAGGTGTCACTTTCAGATATATCAATGTAGAGGGAGAAAGTGACCATCTTTTCGTGTGACTTTCTTAAGACCAAGAAACCTTTCTCAGAAGCCCCCAGCAGACTTCCTCCCAAGTGCCACTGACCAGAATTGGGTTATGGGACTGATCCTAAACCAATCACTGCCAAGGGAATGGAAATTTGTTGATTAGATTAAGCAGGGTCTTCTTCTGGGGCTCCTGAGTCTCATGGAGGAGGGGTGCTTTCCTGAACAAAATTGGGGTTAACAAGGAAGAAGGGGGGAAATGGATATTAAATAGGTAACTACTGGTACTTGTTACAGGGAAGGAAAATTAATAAATAAAAAGTAATACCAGACCGTGAAAGAACTACAGAGAAGTTAGCTTTTGCTGCATAACAAAACATCTTAGTTATCTCATGATTCTATTTGGGCTGAGCTCAGCTGAGTGGTTCTTCTGGTCTTGACTGGGTTTCATTCATGTGTCTGGTCAGCTTGCAGTCAGGTAGCTCCGCTCCAGGGGTTTGACTGGTTGTTGGCTGAGGCAATGGGGCCAGGTGTCTCTCATTATCCAGCAAGCTATCCTTGGCTTGTTCCTGTGGTAGACTGGCAAAGTTCCAAGGACTAGAGCAGCCACTTGCCAATATTTTTGAGGCCTGGGCATGGAAATGGCACAACATCGCTTCTGTTGCATTCTTTTGGTCAAATCAAGTAAGAAGGCCATGAGAGTAAAGAAACAGAGTCCATCTGGAAAGTCACACTGCAAGGTCATGGACACAGGGAGAGGAAGAATTTGTGCTATTTCTGCAATCTACCATAAGATGAGTAACAGGAGAAAGCCATTCAGATCTCCCTTCAGGACAGAACTATGATTTGGAGAGTTTCAAATCACCAATATGTCTTTTTCTGAGCTGAAATTCTTGTACCGTATGATGGTTATTGATGATTTTCTGACAGCATTGGTTAGAAGAGGATTTTAGCTATTTACACTTCCTCTTCCTTTTTTCCCATCTTCCTCTTTTTAAATTTATTTTATTGAAGTATAGTTGATTTACAATGTTGTGTTAATTTCTGCTGTACAGCAAAGTGATTAAGTTATACATACATGCATACATATATATGTATATTCTTTTTCATGTTCTTCCATCTTCTTAATGTAGTTAAATAATTTCTAGTTAACCCACATTTGGAGTTTTTATTAAGATAGTGTTGGGAGGGTAAATAATGCCCTCCCCAAATAGTCAGGACCTGTGATTGTTACTTCATATGGCAAAAGAGATTTTGCCAATATGATTAAGCTAAGGATCTTGAGATATGGAGATTATTTTTAATTATTTCGTTGGAGTTTGAATGCAATCACAAATATCCTTATAAGAGGGAAGGAGAGTGATATCTGACAGAGAAGAAGGCAAAGTGAGGACTGAAGCAAGATGCTACACTGCTGACTTTGAAGATGGAATAAGCCAAGAACTCAGCTCTAGAATCTGGAAGATGCAAGAAAACAGATTCTCCCCTAGAGCATCTGGAAGAACTGCAGCCCTCATGGCAACTTGTTTGCAGCCAGGTGAAACTGATTTCAGACTTCTGAATGTGTGCTGTTTTTTTTGTTGTTGTGTTTTTTTTTTTTTGCGGTACGCGGGCCTCTCACTGTTGTGGCCTCTCCCGTGGCGGAGCACAGGCTCCGGACGCGCAGGCTCAGCGGCCATGGCTCACGGGCCCAGCCGCTCCGCGGCATGTGGGATCTTCCCGGACCGGGGCACGAACCCGTGTCCCCTGCATCGGCAGGCGGACTCTCAACCACTGCGCCACCAGGGAAGCCCTGTGCTGTTTTAAGCCACCAAATTTGTGGCATTTTGTTACAGCAGCCATATGGAACAAATACATTCATGTAAATATTGTTCTGTGCTAAGTCATTTTGTTGGCACTGGACTAAATAATGGCCTCTTTTTCGGCTTTAGTTTGAATATCTGACTTAGGCTAAGTCTTCATCCATCCACCAGCTCCACAAAACACCTCTCTGTATAACTTTGCATGTTGTCAGACATGTCAAATAATCTATTCATTTTTTTGAGGATTCCTGAATTGGGTGCTCTTTGCATTATTTCCTGGGACTTCTTTTTGCCATTACCTTTGAAATTCTATCACTGTCCTTAGTGGAATCTCTTGTGTTCTGAATCTTGTCTCATGTCTTCCTCTTTATTGGTTTATTCCCTTGTTTGGGAGGAGCACATCCAGTAACTTACTGAGAAAGGACATATGGGAGGTAATTTTTTTTTTTCTTAGACTTTGCAGGTCCGAAAATATCTTTAGTTTGCCCTTTACTTGATTGTAATTTTGGCTGGATATTGAATTCGATATAGGAAATAATTTACACTCAGAATTCTGAAGGCACCTTTCCTTTGTCTTTCAGTGTTCAGTGTTGCTACACAGAGGTCAATTCACTTTGGCCTGCAATCATTGTACATAATTTTTTCTTTTAGCTTCATGGAATCTCTATTTAGTTCCATATTCTGAAATTGCATGAGGATGAGCCTTGGTGTGGGTTTTTTATTCATATTGCTGGGTAGTCCGTGAGCCTCTTCTTTCTGGAGACTCATGTTCTACAGTTCTGGGATTTTTTCTTTTTTTAAAGCAAATAGTATTTATTTGACAATTTATTGTCCAGTGTTTTCTTTATTCTCTCAGGAATTCCCACTAGGCCAAATATTGAACCTCTTGTATTGATCTTCTAATTTTATCATTTTTCTCTTCATTTCCCTTTCTTTCTTTCCCTCACTTCTCTGGGAGAGTTCCTTGACCTTATCTTACAACACTTCTAAACTCTAAAAACTGTCTTTTCAGCCCTCATATTTTCAAGTTCCATGGGTTCTTTCTTGTTCTCTGATTTTCCTTTTATAGCATTCAATTTTTGTTTCAATGACACACTCTATTTCTCTCTCTGGATAATACCTACAGCGTTTTATTTTTTTTGCTCCTTGTACTGTTTTGTTTCTACTGAATTCATTCCCATGCCCCTGCTGCCCCAAATATTTATTTGCCTTGGTCTTTCTCTTTCATGATAGCGATTTTCCTCAAATGTGTGTTGATCCTTAGTGGCATGTTCCATTTACAAGCAAAAAATGTGGGGAATTCCATGATGGTCCAGTGGTTAGGACTCTGCACCCCCATTGCAAGGGGCATGGGTTCGATCCCTGGGCAGGGAACTAAGATCCCATAAGCTGCACAGCACGGCCAAAAAAAAAGCAAAAAACTGTGAGGAGGCTGTTACTTGTGAATAGCATGTTTCACTATTATTAGGCAGCCTATCAGTTTTGTCACTGGAGATTTCAAGATGTCTGTAGCTCTGGGGTGTTCACTTTTTCCTGAGAAGGATGCTTCAGTCTCCTACCTGGCAAATATGAGCCTTGATGTCATTGTTGTGGAGGAGGGGGAAGACTTTCATGTAATCCCCCTGTTCCCACTCCAGCACTACCCACTTGCTCATAGGTACTTTTGCATGAGTTTGGTTTTTTTTTTGATACTATTGTAAATGGTACTGATTTTAATTAATTAATTAATTAATTTCTTTTAAAGTGAAAGAAGGTTTATTCAGGGAGATACATACTCCACAGACAGAGTGTGGGCCATCTCAGAAGGTGAGAGGCCAAATGGTACTGATTTTAAAAATAGTTTTCTTGAAATATAACTCACATACCATACAATTCATTCAAGATGTATAATTCGATGGTTTTTAGTATATTCACAGATATGTGCAAACATCACTAGTGTCAATTTCAGATCATTTTCATCACCTCAAAAAGTCTAGGGGAGGGGGAATAGGGCAATTGTTCAACAGGCATAGAGTTTCAGTTTTACAAGATGAGAAAATCCAAGAGATCTGCTGCACAACAAGGTGATATAGTTAATACTACTGTACTGTACACTTAAAAAATAGTTAAGGTGGTTAAAAAAAAAATGCTCTTTAGCTATCTATCACCCCCATCTCCACATCCTCACCTACCCCAGCCCTAAGCAATCACTAATCTACTTTCCGTCTCTATAGATTTCTCTATTCTAAATATTTCATATGGGTGGAATCATATATAATAACATATGAATAATTTTCCATTGTACGATATACCACATTTTGTTTATCCATTCATCCATTGATGGACATTTGTCTCCACCTTTTGGTATTATGAATGATGTTGCTATACTCATTCATATACAAGTTTTTGTGTGAACATCTGTCTTCATTTCTCTTGAGTATATACCTAGGAGGAGAATCACAGGGTCATATGGTGGCTTTATGTTTATTTTATTTATTTTTTTTATAATCCTTATTGGAGTATAATTGCTTCACAACGCTGTGTTAGTTTCTGTTGTTCTGGATACAAGTCCCTTATCAGATCTATGGTTTGCAAATATTTTCTCCCATTCTGTGGTTGTCTTTTCGCTTTTTTGATTGTTTCCTTAGAAGCACTAGAGTTTTTAATTTTTATGAAGTTCAGGTGATCTATTTTTTTCTCTTTTTTGCTTATGTTTTTGGTGTCATTCTAAGAATCCTTTGCCAAATCCAAAGTCATGAAGATTTACCCCTATGTTTTCTTCAAAGAGTTTTATAGTTTTAGTTTTTACATTTAGACCTTTGATCAATTTTGAGTTAATTTTTATATATGGCATGAGGCTTTTCTTTTGCACGTGGCTATCCAGTTGTCTCGGAATTTTTT
Source organism: Lipotes vexillifer (assembly GCF_000442215.2). Classification (NCBI taxonomy): domain Eukaryota; kingdom Metazoa; phylum Chordata; class Mammalia; order Artiodactyla; family Lipotidae; genus Lipotes; species Lipotes vexillifer. Next base: position 688,408 of record NW_006774099.1, read on the forward strand.
TTTTTTTATTTTTATTTATTTTTTTATTTTATTTTATTTTTTTTCTTGCGTTATGCGGGCCTCTCACTGTTGTGGCCTCTCCCATTTGCGGAGCACAGGCTCCGGACGCGCAGGCTCAGCGGCCATGGCTCACGGGCCCAGCCGCTCCGCGGCATGTGGGATCTTCCCGAAACGGGGCACGAACCCGCGTCTCCTGCATCGGCAGGCGGACTCTCAAGCACCGCGCCACCAGGGAAGCCCCGTCTCGGAATTTTTGTTGAAAAGACTCTTCTTTCCCCCATTGAATGGTCTTGGCACCCGTGTTGAAAATTCAGTGGACCGTAGATGATATAATTTATTTTTGGACTCTCAATTCTATTTCATTGATTTACATATTTATTTCTGTCTCAATACTACACTGTCTTCATTATCATTGCTTTGCAATAACTTTTGAAATTGAGAAGTGTTAATCATCTTAGTTTGTTCTTTTCTTTTTTTTTCCAAGATTGTTTTGGCTATTCTGGGTCTCCCTTCTTATACATTTTAGAATCAAGTTGTCAATTTCTACAAAAAGTCAGCTGAGATTCTGATAGTGCATTGAATTGATAGACCAATTTAGGGAATACTGCCATCTTAACAATGTTAAGTCTGCAGACCCATGAACATGGAATGTTTTTCCATTTACTCAGATCTTTAATTTCTTATTTTTTATAGTTTCCAGAGTATGAGTTTTATGCTTTCCTTCTTAAATTTATTCCTAAGTATTTATTTTTTTGGTGCTATTATTAATGGAATTGTCTTCATATTTTTATTTTTGGATTGTTCATTCTAAGTGTTTAGAAATACAACTGAATTTTGTATATTGATCTGGTATCTTACAACCTTGCTGAACTTGTTTATTACTTCTAATAGTTTTTAGTAGATTCCCTCGGATTTTCTACATGCAAGCTCATGTCACAAATAGAGATAGTTTTATTTCTTAATTTCCAATCTGGATGCCTTTTCTTTCTCTTGCCTCATGGCTTTGGCTGGAACCTCCAGTACAATGTTGAATAGAAGTGCCTGGAGAAGACATCTTTGTTTTGTTACTGATCTTAGGAGGAAAGCATACAACTTTCACCATTAAGTATGATGTTAGCTGTGGGATTTTTATAGATGCTCTATCAGGTTGAGGAAGTTCCCTTCTATTCTTGGTTAATTGAATTTTTTTTTTAATCATGAAAGGGTTTTGTATTATTACATGAGTTTTTAAAAAGTGACCCTGATCCCTTATGGATGACTTAATAAGAGGTATCCCTCTCTGCAATGGAAGATATAGAAAAAGGCACCTCCATCCTCCAAGTGGATGTTTTAGAAAAGCCACCCCCACTTTGGGTGGCACAGTAGTTAGTAGTTAGTAGTTAGTGTGTTTGAGTAGGTGAGCAAAATGCTCCTCTCTCACCTGGGCACTCTTATTCAGGACCTAATCTGTACATGGTGGCCTTGCCCCACAACCATTTTTTTTTTTCAGTATCTGGTTTCCTAGTGCCTGGGGCTTCTCTGATTCACTTTTTTTCCAGAGATTTCATACCAATGGCTGAGGTGTTGATGAGAGTCAGACACAAAATCTTACATCAGTTTTAAGCAATCTACATGTTTCAGTCTACTGCCTTACCCCTGCCTTCTGTGGCTCCTGGTGTCTCCAATTCCTGAACTTCTCTGGTACTTATTATCTTTCTCTATAGATAATTGAGTTTGACCTTCCTCTGCTAAGCCACTTGTCTTTCTTCTATCCACTTTCCACTGATACCTTTGTGATTTGGAGTTATAGATGTCGCTTAGGTCAAAGAAGATAGAGTTTGTGCTCTTATTTCTTTCTTCTTTTTCTTGATTGTATTTTTAAATTTTTTAAATTTAATTTTATACAGCACGTTCTTGTTAGTTATCATTTTATACACATCAGTGTATACATGTCAACCCCAATTGCCCAATTCATCACACCCCCACTCCCCCACCCCACGGCTTTCCCCCCTTGGTGTCCATATGTTTGTCCTCTACATCTGTGTCTCAATTTCCACCCTGCAAACCGATTCATCTGTACCATTTTTCTAGGTTCCACATATATGCATTAATATATGATATTTGTTTTTCTCTTTCTGACTTACTTCACTCTGTATGACAGTCTCTAGATCCATCCATGTCTCAACAAATGACCCAATTTCGTTCTTTTTTATGGCTGAATAATATTCCATTGTATATATGTACCACATCTTCCTCATCCATTCATCTGTCGATGGGAATTTAGGTTGCTTCCATGACCTGGCTATGGTAAATAGTGCTGCAATGAACATTGGGGTGCATGTGTCTTTTTGAATTATGGTTCTCTCTGGGTATATGCCCAGTAGTGGGATTGCTGGATCATATGGTAATTCTATTTTTAGCTTTTTAAGGAACCTCCACACTGTTCTCCATAGTGACTGTATCAATTTAAATTCCCACCAACAGTGCAAGAGGGTTCCCTTTTCTTCACACCCTCTCCAGCATTTGTTGTTTTTCTGATGATGCCCATTCTAACTGGTGTGAGGTGACACCTCACTGTAGTTTTGATTTGCATTTCTCTAATAATTAGTGATGTTGAGCAGTTTCTCATGTACTTCTTGGCCATCTGTATGTCTTTTTTTTTTTTTTTTTTTGAAAAGAAAGTAGGGTTTATTGGTGGGGGTGGGGAAGGGGGGGGGAGGGGTGAAGTCGTCCCCA
>NW_006774099.1:691201-723108 GCF_000442215.2 Lipotes vexillifer
TCTTCTTTGGAGAAATGTCTATTTAGGTCTTCTGCCCATTTTTGGATTGGGTTGTTTGTTTTTTTAATATTGAGCTGCATGAGCTATTTTTATATTTTGGAGATTAATCCTTTGTCTGTTGATTTGTTTACAAATATCCTCATCCGTTCTGAGGGCTGTCTTTTCATCTTGTTTATGGTTTCCTTTGCTGTGCAAAAGCTTTTAAGTTTCATTAGGTCCCATTTGTTTATTTTTGTTTTTATTTCCAGTACTCTAGGAGGTGGATCAAAAATGATCTTGCCGGGCTTCCCTGGTGGCGCAGTGCTTGAGAGTCCGCCTGCCGATGCAGGAGACGCGGGTTGGTGCCCCGTTTCGGGAAGATCCCACATGCCGCGGAGCGGCTGGGCCCGTGAGCCATGGCCACTGAGCCTGCGCGTCCGGAGCCTGTGCTCCGCAAATGGGAGAGGCCACAACAGTGAGAGGCCCGCATAACGCAAGAAAAAAAAAAAAAAAAATGATCTTGCTGTGATTTATGTCAAAGAATGTTCTTCCTATGTTTTCCTCTAAAAGTTTTGTAGTGTCTGGTCTTACATTTAGGTCCCTAATCCATTTTGAGTTTATTTTTGTGTATGATGTTAGGGAGTGTTCTAATTTCATTCTTTTACATGTAGCTGTCCATTTTTCTCAGCACCACTTATTGAAGAGACTGTCTTTTCTCTATTGTATATCCTTGCCTCCTTTGTCATAGATTAGTTGACCATAGGTGCGTGGGTTTATCTCTGGGCTTTCTATCTTGTTCCATTGATCTATGTTTCTGTTTTTGTGCCAGTGCCTTATTGTCTTGATTACTGTGGCTTGATTACTAAGGTAGTATAGTCTGAAGTCAGGGAGTCTGATTCCTCCAGCTCCGTTTTTCTCCCTCAAGACTGCTTTGGCTATTTGGGGTCTTTTGTGTCTCCATACAAATTGTAAGATTTTTTTTTGTTCTAGTTCTGTACAAAATGCCATTGGTAATTTGACAGGGATTGCATTGAATCTGTAGATTGCTTTGGGTAGTATAGTCATTTTCACAATATTGATTCTTCCAGTCCAAGAACATGGTATATCTCTCCATCTGTTAGTATCATCTTTAACTTCTTTCATCAGTGTCTTATAGTTTTCTGCATACAGGTCTTTTGTCTCCCTAGGTAGATTTATTCCTAGGTATTTTATTCTTTTTGTTGCAATGGTAAATGGGAGTGTTTCCTTAATTTCTCTTTCAGATTTTTCATCATTAGTGTATAGGAACGCAAGAGATTTCTGTGCATTAATTTTGTATCCTGAAACTTTACCAAATTCATTGATTAGCTCTAGTAGTTTTCTGGTGGAATCTCTAGGATTCTCTATGTATAGTATCATGTCATCTGCAAACAGTGACGGTTTTACTTCTTCTTTTCCAATTTGTATTCCTTTTATTTCTTTTTCTTCTCTGATTGCCGTGGCTAGGACTTCCAAAACTATGTTGAATAATAGTGGTGAGAGTGGACATCCTTGTCTTGTTCCTGCTCTTAGAGGAAATGCTTTCAGTTTTTCACCATTGAGAATGATGTTTGCTGTGGGTTTGTCATACATGGCCTTTATTATGTTGACGTAGGTTCCCTCTATGCCCACTTTCTGGAGAATTTTTATCATAAATGGTGTTGAATTTTGTCAAAAGCTTTTTCTGCATCTATTGAGATGCTCATATGGTTTTTATTCTTCAATTTGTTAATATGGTGTATCACATTGATTGATTTGCGTATATTGAAGAATCCTTGCATCCCTGGGATAAATCCCACTTGATCATAGGGTATGATCCTTTTAATGTGTTGTTGGATTCTGTTTGCTAGTATTTTGTTGAGGATTTTTGCATGTGTATTCATGAGTGATATTGGTCAGTAATTTTCTTTTTTTATAGTATCTTTGTCTGGTTTTGGTATCTTTTTAATTGTATTTGTCTCACCTTTAAAAAAATTATTTATTTATTTGTTTATTTATTTATTTATTTATTGGCTGTGTTCGGTCTTCGTTGCTGTACATGGGCTTTTCTCTAGTTTCGGAGAGTGGGGGCTACTCTTTGTCGCAGTGCGTGGGCTTCTCATTGCAGTGGCTTCTCTTGTTGCTGAACATCGGCTCTGGGTGCGCAGGCTTCAGTAGTTGTGGCACGCGGGCTCTAGACTGCAGGCTCAGTCATTGTGGCTCACGGGCTTAGTTGCTCTGAGGCATGTGGGATCTTCCTGGACCAGGGATAGAACCTGTGTCCCCTGCATTGGCAGGTGGATTCTTAACCACTGCGCCACCAGGGAAGTCCCTGTGCTTTTATTTCTTGTTCTCCTTGTTTTGGAGAGGCAACTTTCCTTATTTGAAGAGAAAAATATTTTTGCTCTTGAAATCAGAATTCAATGCCCTCATTCTAGAAGTGTGAAAATCTAATGCCTAAAAGGATAAAATAAATTACTTCATCCCTAGGCTAGTTAATGGAAGAGTTAAAACCAGAATTCAGTTCGTGATTCCCTGGCCAAAACTGAACTATGATTTGTTCTTTCTCCACAGAAGCAAATGTAGTCTGAGAGCTGGTAGGTATCTTTGAAGTCCTAGGTAAATTTTCCCAAGTTTTCCATGAATCTCCTTAACAATATAAGTGGATTTCAGCTTTGGTTAAAATATCAATGTGAATGGGAGAATTCACTATTCTATATCTACCTATTCTTATTTCAGAGAGCTCTGATTATTGGAGACATATTTTACTCTGAAATGCTTTTCTTCAATTCCAAACACTGTATCTATTTCTACTCTCTTTAGTTACAAAGAACTTTTGTATTTAAAAATAATATAGTTTGGTGAATAGAAGGCTGGCTTTCATAGTCTGGAGAAAGGATACTAAACTCACTGCCTCTAATTCTTTGTCCAACCTGAAGAAAATATTTGAGGCAGTTGGGAGGATGTAAGAAATTTCCAAGTGAATATTACAGGCAGATAAAACAAGTTGCATAAGCACAGAAAGGCTGAAAAATACAAGTTGCTCAGAGAATACAAATACATAGACTACATAGTTACAGTATGTAAAGGAAAAAAACCTGTCTTCTTCCCATGTTTCTCCTTTACTCTCACACTACTACCGTACTCACAATACTTCTAAAACCAGATGTGTGTGGGTTTTCCCTACCCTGAGCAATTCTGTGACACCAGCTTGGTGTCCTACAATAGAACTCAATCCTGACACTGTCAACCTGGAGACAGCACCTGGAGGTAGCATCAGATCCCACAGGTTAAGTGCTCAGTCCCACAAGACTGCCCCTACTTCAGATGCCAATTGCAAGTAGTTAAGTGCCCAGGTTACCTACAACTTCTGTCCAACACAGCTATAATTGGAGGTTCCCATGACCTCCCCCCCTTGGATTTGATTATTGGCTAGAACAACTCACAGAACTCAGGGAAACATGTTTACCAATTTATTAAAGGATATGATAAAGGATACAGATGAACAACCAGATGAACAGATACATAGGCAAGGTCTGGGAGTGCAGGAGCTTCTCTCCTGGTGGAGTTGGGGTGCATCATCCTTCTGGTACGTGGATGTGTTCATCAACCTGGAAGCTCTCCAGACCTCATACTCTTGGGATTTTATGGATGCTTCCTCATGTAGTCGTGATCAATTAACTCCATCTCTAGCCCCTCTCCCCTCTCTATAGAATGTGGGGAGGGGCTGAAAATTCCAAGCTTCTAATCAGGCTTCATCTTTCTGGTGACCAGCCCCCACCTAGGAGTCACCCAGAAGCCCACCAGAGTCCCCTCATTAGAACAAAAGATGCTCTTAGTGCTCTTATCACTTGGGAATGTACAGGGGTTTCAGGAGCCCTGTGTCAGGTACATGAGGCAGAGACCAATATATTTATTTACTATTTCATAGTAAGGTGGGTATGAAAACATGAAAAGTCAGTCAGGAAAAGTAATAATGCTAAATGCTAACAGTTTATTAAGCTATATTCTGGCTACTACTTAGTACTTTACATGTAATAACCTTCATTACAACCTTATTATTATCCTGTTTTACAGAGGGGGAAAAGGAGGCATGGTGGTGTTAGGGTAACTGGCCTAATATTATACAGCTAATAAATGACGGAGATGGGCTCTGAATCCAGGCAGTTTGTCTGCCCCTCATGAAATGGTCTCATAATGAGTGGCCTTTTTATTTTGAAGATTCTGGGACTTCTTAGGTAGAAAGTTGGAGACATTGGTAGGAAGATCCTCTTTTCTATCTATTCATCTTTGGCTTTCTCAAAGGAGTATCTGAGATAAGATAGGTGGTCCAAGTTTATGGAGCCAGAGTGGAGACCAGAGGACTGTTCCAACATTCTGATCTTCCACATATAACCTGGGGTTGGGAGGACAGACTAGCTGGTGGCTGGTGGACTAAGCTCAGATATTTCAAGTTGCGCAGAGACCTTCAGGGAGGAGATATCTTACCTTCCTATCAAGAGGAAAGGGAACTGAAGCTGTGAAAGGGAGAATGAGTACTGTTGGCAGTCAGTACTTGATGCCAGTTCTTCTTTTCTGCAAATGCATAGAGGAAAAAAAAAGACATTTTACAATTAAACAGCCATTAGTTAAGTACTGCCAGGTTCTAAGTGGTTGTTTATAAATTCATCTGAGCCTCACAGCAACCCTAGGGGACAGGCACAATTATTTATTCTTATTTTACAAATGGCGCCATTAAAGCACAAAGATACTATTATATAACTTGCTTAGTGTTGTTTGTTTTCGGCAAATAAATGGAGGTGTGAGGCTGGAAAGAACTACAATAAAGTTGTCATTAAGTACAAAACAGCTGATTAAAAATCAGTACTTTCCAGCTACTGTGTAGCAGAAAGAACCCTGGATTTGAATCAGGATTTGGATTCAAGCCCCATCCCTGAGTGCTGTGTAAAGATTTGGGGCTGGTCACTATGGGCAATTTTCTCGCCTACAAAATGCAGATAATAATACCTACCTCCTAGAGTTTTTGTAAGGATCTAGCGAAATGACTGTAAAAGCGCACTGTAATCTCTAAAATGTTAGACAAACGTGAGAAACTTTTCCTCCCGGCTCAGGATTCGTACATTTGGAATACGGACTACCAATCCCAACAGGCAAATCCTCCGCGCTCCCTTCCCGGAAACCGGCGCAGGTCCTTCTGGGACTTGTAGTTTTATACGGGATCTGGCCCGCCTTTCCCGCTTAGTAAGGGCGGTGTGGTGTGAGCCCCGGAAGTACTCGTCGCCTGAGAGGCGTTCTGGTTAGGAAGGAGAGGTTAGAGGTCGCGGGTGCAGAAGGCGTTCCTGCCGCTGGCCTAGTCGCTATGTAGCGGAGGGGTAGGCACCCTCCGCCACGTTCCGGAAGGTTCTTGTGCTCGACTAGGGCAATAGCCCCAGGATTTCTAGTCCCCGGCTTCGGGTCCTTGCCGGCTGAGCGGAGCCGCCGCCGCCATGTTTGGCTGCTTGGTGGCGGGGAGGCTGGTGAGGATGGGGCCGGGTGGTCTCAGGGAGGGGGCAGGACGCCGAGGACGAGGCCCCGGGAAGGGTGGGTGCGTCGGTGCACTGGATGCGGGGAAACCCCCTCACGTCTAGTTGACTGCTGAGAGTGTGAGGGTGGGCAGTGGGACGCTGAGATGTTCGCTGTCCTTTCCCCACAGCGCTTTTCGGAGTAGTAGTCACACCATTAGCTGCCATTTATCGAGTGTACATTATCCTAGGCAATGCATACGCCTTTTGTCTATTCCTAGTCATCTCAGCCATCTATGTAGCGCTTATTTGGCACTGCAAACTTAACCGTAACTCGTGAGATGGTGGTTCTCATTCTCATTTGGCAGTTGAGGAACAGAAGCTCAGTTGGCAGTATAAATACTCGCCTGAGCTCATAAAGTGAGTTCGAGGTAAATGTGGTGTTTGAACCTAGTCTGTAGCGTCCTGTTTGTCGAAGATGAAGGTACTCGGGCAAAGTATAACTGCTGGGTCCTTTTGGAAGGGCCCTAATACAAATATGCTTAACGTAATTGGAAATGGGCTGATAGAAACGCCTGAAACTTAAAGCGTGAGCGATATCTGTGATGACCCCAGAAGGAGGTGAGCAGTGAATTTCCTTATTGGTAAAAAGAGATTACCTTCCTTGATGAATTGTTAGATAAATGAGTTAAGTACGTGGGATTGTTCGGGAAGAATCTGGAGGGTGAATCTTGCTTGCCTCCGTAGAAGCCACTCAGAAATCCATTTCAGACCTGATTCCTTTCACCTAGAATTCTTTCTCTTTATTTTTTTCTCTCTGCTTTATTAAATGTTGCAGCCCCTTTGTTGAATTTTTCATCAATTTTTGATAATGTAGTGTGTACACAGTTCTGAGGAACCACAGAGATAAATTGGAGATGGCTATCCTCGGAAGATTTATTGTCTGTCCCTTGAATGACTGGGAGACCCCTTTTGGTGATGGTGGTAATTGATAATACTGGTGGGATAACTTTGTATTGCTTCTGCTCCGGATAGGAAGAATGAAAGGACCAGCCTGGGATTGAGTGTGGGACGAATTTCGTTAACGAATAACATTTAAAATGTGTGTGTTTTTCTAAAGAATAGAAAGGCCCTATGGAATCCGTGTTGTCTACTAATTTGGAAGGAATTTAGTTATAGCAGTGCCTGTGTCTATTTACCTAACACCTAACCTACATAATGGATATACAGTAGGGGTTCCTTCATGACAAGATTTTCTTTGACGGTGTTTGACTTTTTAATTCTGGAGTATTTGAACGTGTTAATCAAAATGAAGGGCAAATAGACCTAGCGATGCCTCAGCGTTTAACTACATTATTCTTTGACTAGAAAAATTCACCTAAAGTTATGGACTCAGTAAAAGATGTACCCTTTTTCCTAAGGTCGAGGATTAGAGTGTCATAATACAGATTAACAGAATGTCTGGTGCCTTTAACAGAGTTGACATTTAAGAAATATTTATTTTACCTGATGATTATTTCAAGACTTGCAGATACCATGATTTTATGTGCCTTTTAAGATTATGCATGCCAAAAACTGGTAAAATTGAATTTAATACTAATAGGCATTTTGGTTTATATTTATGTTCTTTCTTCCTTTGTTTTATTCTCTGTATTTAAACTGGAGGGTTTAATAATTTGGGGGTTACAAATATTTTTCAGTGAGTAGGCAAAATGACAAATAATGAATCTGCAAATAATGAGGATTGACTGTAATAACTTCTGAATTGCTTACCCATTCTAATAACTCGAGGTTATTTACCGTCAAACTAAAAGATAAAGCTTTGGTGGCATGGTGTTTTGAACAACTTTTCATTTTTATAACATTCTGAAGCTGTAGTGATTTATTTATGTAAGTAAAATCCTTTCAGGGCACTTCTGAAATAATTATGTTTTTGAAAGATTACATTCATTAAGTCAATTTAAGGCTAAATGTATATTTTTAGATTTTTCTATTAAAATAAGCACTCTTTTTGGTGTATTTGGTAATTCCATAATTAGAGTATCAGATTGATCCAATGTTATACTTGATATAATGACTATAATTGACTATATTTGGTAACAGAGCTTACAGCAATACTAAAAGGACTATAGAAACTTATCAAACTATTGAACTAAGGCGAGTTTCTTATATTCTAGGTGCAAACAGCTGCACAGCAAGTGGCAGAGGATAAGTTTGTTTTTGACTTGCCTGATTATGAAAATATCAACCATGTTGTGGTTTTTATGCTGGGAACAGTCCCGTTTCCTGAGGGAATGGGAGGATCTGTCTACTTTTCCTATCCTGATTCAAATGGAATGCCAGTTTGGCAACTCCTAGGATTTGTCACAAATGGGAAACCAAGTGCCATCTTCAAAATTTCAGGTCTTAAATCTGGTAAGAATAATATATTAAAACAGTTTCATAATTAAACTTTTTTCTTAAATAGCATAACATAGAATGTGGCTTTTTAAACTTTTCATTATATTTTTCTGATTGCTGAAGTAATATGTAACATTATTAAAAAAAAAAAAAAAATCAGGGACTTCCCTGGCAGTCCAGTAGTTAAGACTCCATGCTTCCACTGCAGGGGGCACAGGTTCCATCCCTGGTCAGGGAACTAAGATCCTGCATGCTGTGAGCATGGCACGGCCGGAAAAAAAAAAAAATCAGATGGTACTGACACATTTGAAAAATGGTAAGTGAAGAGAACTTACACTCACACTCCCATCCATCCTCTGCCTCTGCAGAGAACCACTTACTGTGGTTTTCTTTGTATGCTATATACCTTTGTAAAGGGATTTTTCTGAATTAGTCAGTGTTTTAATAAAAATGAGAGGAATCTTCTCATAATTTTTAATATGCACGTCAGTGTTTAAATAAACAGATAAACCAAGGAGACTTGTATAGGAAATACAATGAGAGTCCTTTTTTTTCTACGAAGATCTTTTGAGCTCTTAGATTTGATTACTTCTTCAGTGTTCTTCTGTTGGTTGTATTGACATTGCAGGTGTTAGATCTTACAGGGTCAATCCTTTGATGCTTGAGGTATTCTGTTTAGAAATTGAGAAGGATACTAGGTAGCATTTACTCCCATTGAATATCTGGTTCCTTTGAAAGTCTAGATAAAAACAGACCTGAAAAGTCTTAGATTATAATATGTGTTCTCCTGGAAATAGTCTGTAAAGTCCAAGGCAAAGTTGTATTTAGGTAACATGTTTATATATTTAACAAACATTTTGGTATCTACTATAATGATTAAGTTCTTGCCTGAGATCACTCATATTCTTACAAAGGAAGATAGTTCTATGGACCAATATTTAGAAGGGTGAAAAGTAATTGCGGATGTTTGTACAAAGTGCTGAGTGAGAATAGGTAAGGGACAATTAACTCTTAAGTAGGTTGGGGAAAATTTCTGGGAGGAGATGATATTGGACCTTTTGAGAAGATAAGTAGGAGTTTGTCAGGCCTGTGAGAGGCCTATTGGGCATTCTTTTCTAGGTAGAGGTAATATGAGTATAATGATGAAAGTTTGAAATCGTGGTATGCTCAGAATGGCACAAGGTATGGTGTATAGGATAGGCAGGCATGGATCATGAAAAGCTGAAAAGCTTATGTATCACACTGACTCATTTGAATTTAATAGGCTAGCAATTTTTAACATGCTTACATCACAGACCTATTTGATAGTGTCATAAAAAGTATGTGTAATATAATATAAACATAATGTAAATACTAAAAAATTTGCATGTACTCTGAAGCCCATCCATGTGTCCCTGCCCATAAAGAACTGTCCCTGTATGTATAGAGGAGCCAGTGAACAATTTCAAGTAAGGGAATGATATGATCAAATTTAATTTTTATCCTGAGGACTGTGAAGAATGAACTGGAGCATTTCTGGCCAGATGAAGAACTGTTAGCTGCTGTTATTTATGTAGTTGGAATTCTACAAGAAGAAATGGGAAAGAGAAAGATTTAAAGCTAAAAATTGTTGAGATTGATGATAAATACTAATCTCTAGATTTAAGAACCAGGACAGATTCTTACAGTCCTTCTCAGTGGGGGTTCCCTGAGATAATTATCCCTAATCCCTAAGGCAGTGGTTCTTAAAGCATGAGTCCCTGACCAGCAGCATCAGCATTACCTGGAAACTTGTTAGAAATGCAGATTTGTGGTAGGACCCCAGACCTACTGAATCAGAAAACTTGGATGGAATCCAAGTATTTAAATAGGTTCCCTAGGTGTTTTTGTTGCCTTCTGAAGTTTGAGAATCATTGTCCTAGGGCATCCACCATATGTAATGAATTAATACTTGTACATATAGCATGGTATTAGTTCTGAATAGTCTTTGGGAGAATTAAGAAAATAGTCATTATCAAATCACTTTTTCTCTTTTCTGTAGCTGCGCCTAAATAGAAAAAATAAGTTGAAAAAAAATGTGGACAACTCAATACACTTTAATGAAGTTAAATATAAAGAGAAAGTAATAAAGACACCAGAGAGAGAAGACAAGTCATTAATAACTGAACAGCAATGGGTCAGTTTAGCAGATTTATCAACAGCATGAATAGAGGTCAGAAGTCAATAGATGAGTATCTTCAAAGTGCCAAGGAAAAATAAAATAACCCTCAAAGCTATCATTGTAAAGTGAAGGAGAAATAAATGTGTTTTCATGTGGAGATGTAGAGTTTACTACTAATAGACCATTACTGAAAGTACTGAAGGTAGTTGCACTTTAATAGGAAGGAACTGAATCCCTGAATGTAGAAGGGTATGCCAAACTCAAAGTTAGCAAAGAAATTGGTAAACATAGACAAATCAGGACAACCTGATTACATAAAACAATACAACAAATAAATGCACAAGAATTAAATACTGTACTGGAAAACAGTGCATATGACAGGAGGGGTAGTGATCTGAGTAAGTTTTCTGAGGTCCTGTGGTTTACAAAGATTAATAACATTGATTCTACTTTCAAGTAATCCTGTTAAAATTTTAAGGAAAACTTTAAAAAAAAAGAAAGAAAAAGAGGGAAAAATACATGGTATGTGAAAAACAAAATGAGATGGTAGAAATAATTTCACATATATCAGTTATCAAAATAAATCTAAACCGACTAAACTTACCAGAGAAAGCATGGAGACTCCAGGATGGGATTTTTTTTTTAAAGGCAGCATACTAATATAGTGATGTTTATCAGTAACATGTCTAACACAAGGAACCCCCCAAAAAGCTGTCATAGGTGTGTTTTAGAAAAATGGGACTAAGGCAAAAGCATTATCAAGGATTAAGAGGTTCATTCACTAGGAATGAAATAATTCACTAGGAAGACTTAAATATTTCTAGGAAAAAGTGAATGTCATGAATTTGTGTGTATATAAAACATAACTTCAAATATATAAAAAAATTGACTTTACAATGATAAGTGGACAACCTTACAGTCAATATATTTTTTTTTTGCAATACGCGGGCCTCTCACTGTTGTGGCCTCTCCCGTTGCGGAGCACAGGCTCCGGATGCGCAGGCTCAGCGGTCATGGCTCACGGGCCCAGCCTTTCCGCGGCATGTGGGATCTTCCTGGACCGGGGCACGAACCCGTGTCCCCTGCATCGGCAGGTGGACTCTCAACCACTGCACCACCAGGGAAGTCCACAATCAATATTTTAATATACCTTTTGATAATTAATACATCAAGTAAATAAAATACTAGTAAAGAAGGAAAATTTGAATAAAGAATTAACAAGCTTGAGCTAATGGACACTGTAGAACCCTGAAACTAATAATTAGATCATACACACTTTTTAAGTACACAGAACATTTATGAAATTTGACCACATGCCAAGTCATGAAGCAAGCTGTAGCAAATGGGAGATTATCAGTATGCAACCCACAATGCAGTGTAATTACAAATCAAAAGATAAAACATTGCCATGTTTAGAAATTCAAAAATATTTTAACTAATGGGTCATAGAAGAAATGACCGTGGAAATTAAACTTCCACAGAAACCAAAGCAAAATAAAACATCACATATTAAACCTTTTGAATGCAGGTAAGGTAGTACTAAAGAGATTAACTCTTAGCCTTAAATGTGTGTGTATGAAAAGAGATTGAAATGAGTGGGCTAAGTATTGAACATAGCAACACAAAGAGAGTAGATGAAAAATGGTAATGCTAAGAATAGAAATTAGTGACAGAAAGCAAAGAAATGATAGAGGGCCTTAATGAAATAAAAATCTGATTCTTTGAAAAGACTAATAAAATGATGAGCTATTGAAAAGATACATTTAGGAAAAAGAAGACACAGTGTTATTGAAAATGTGAAAATGGAGACATAACTACAACTGTAGTAGAGACTAAGTAAAATTTACAAGAAGTTTTATGCCAATACATTTGAGAACAACAAAGGAACTGATGAAATTGGCTATTTTCTAGAAAAATATACGAAAGAAAACTGACTCAAGTAAATTTAGGGCTTCCCTGGTGGTGCAGTGGTTGAGAGTCCGCCTGCCGATGCAGGGGACACGGGTTCGTGCCCCGGTCCAGGAAGATCCCGCATGCCGGGGAAAGTCTGGGCCCGTGAGCCATGACCGCTGAGCCTGCGCATCCGGAGCCTGTGCTCCGCAACGGGAGAGGCCACAACAGTGAGAGGCCCGCGTACCAAAAATAATTAAAAAATAAATTAAAAAAAATAAATTTAAATCATGAATAGATACAGTATCAATAAAGAAAATGAGTAATTAAAAATATACCTCTCCCAATGTGAATGGACCTAGAGTCTGTCATATAGAGTGAGGTAAGCTGAAAAGAGAAAAACAAATATATATTAACGCATATATGTGGAATCTAGAAAAACGGTACAGATGAAACTATTTGTAGGGCAGGAATAGAGATGTAGACGTAGAGAACGGACATGTGGACACAGTGGGGAAAGGGGAGAGTGGGACGAATTGGGAGACTAGGTTTGACATAAATACACTACCATGTGTAAAATAGATAGCTAGTGGGAACCTGCTGTATAGCACAGGGAGCTCAGCGTGGTGCTCTGTGATGACCTAGATGGGTGGGATTGGGGGGCTTGGGAGGGAGATCCAAGAGCGAGGGGATATACATATAGCTGATTCACTTCATTGTACAGCAGAAACAAACACAACATTGTAAAGCAGTTTTACTCCAATAAAAAAAAAAAAACCTCTCCCCTTCACATACAACTATTAGACCCAGATGGTTTACAAAGTTCCACTATACCTTTATGAAACAGATTGTTCATATCTCATATAAAGTGTCGGAGAATAGGAAAAGAGGCAGAGTTACCCTAAGTTTAGATTTTGAAGCTAATATAACCTCCTTATCAAAAAGGACAAGGACAATATGAAGGAGGAAATTTGGCCTAAGCCAGTTTTATTTATTTTGGATTTTTATATCTTTGTACATATACAAGTTAAAAAGTGAATTTAATATATCTTTATTTTTTAAAATTTCATTATAGAAAATTCAAGATGTACAAAAGCAGACCAAGTGGAATATTTAACCCTTCTCTAGTCATCACGCAGCTTCAAAAATGACCAACTCATAACTGAATCACTTTGTTGTACACCTGAACACTTAAAAACAAATAATTTCTTAATATCGGATTGAACATTTAATCAGTGTTCAGATTTCCAGTGGTCTCAGAAGTCTTAATGTTTATATATTTTAAAGTTTTAAAATATTTTCAGTCAGCACCTGAATAGTAAAGTCCCTACATTGCAATTAATTGGTTGATAGATCTCTCAAGTATCTTCTATAAAAATCAAAGATTTAATGTATCCTGTTTCTATTTCCAGTAAATTATCTGGATTTAGAGGTTAGATCAGATTTCATTCGAATGCATTTTAAAAATTTTTTGGCAAGTTTATTATAGGCAATGTTGTGTTCTTTGATCAGGAAGTGTATTTTATATATATGTATACACACACACACACACACACATATAGTTATCTCTTTGGGAAATTAGCAGCCATTTATATGCAATGCTTAGATTCGCTAATTCAAAATGATAATATTCTAATTGTCATTTATTAGCTGTAAAGAGACACTTGCTATGGGTAGCGTCATTATAAGGTAGGATAAATGCTTGATTATTAATATATCTTCAAAAAAATGAGTTGATACCCTAACGTACTCTGGAAGTAATAAGGTTTTTTTTAAAGAATTATATCATTGATGTGTGTGTGTGTATTTATTTATATTTGACGTGTTCTAACCATTTGTGTATCATCAGGATCCATTGGACCTAATTTTAATTTTTCAGTTCTCTTTTAGGCAGATATTGGTATTTCATGACTTATTCTTTCTAAAGAAATCCCCCAAAGAACAGAGAAAATTAAGGTTTTTTTGTGGCTAACAATTTTAATAGCTTTATTGAGTTATAATTTACATACAGTGATCTGCATATATTTAAAGTATACAGTTTGGTAAATTTTGGTATATGTATACATCTGTAAAACCATTACTGCAATCAAGATAATGAACATATCCATCATCCCTAAAAGTTTCCTAGTGCTCCTTTGTAATCCCCTCTCCTGTCTCCTCCTCCACCCCAGGAAACTACTGATCTGCTTTCTGTCACTATAAAATAGTTTGCATTTTCTAGGGTTTTCTTTAACTCAGCATGATTATTTTTACAGTCATCCATGTTGTAGTATGACTCACGACAATAGTAATTCATTCCTATTTATTGCTGGGTAGTTGTGTGGTATACCACCATTTGTGTATCCGTTCACCTGTTGATGGACATTTGGATTGTTTCAGTTTTGGGCTCATAAAAATAAAGCCGCTGTGAACATTTGTGTATAAGTCTGTATGGACATATGGTTTCACTTCTCTTAGATAAATATTTGAGAGTGGAATGGCTGGTACTTCTGTGTTAAACTTTTTAAGAAACTGCCAAACTATTTTGCAACATGGTGGTTCCATTTTACATTTCAGTCTGCAGTATATGAAAGTTCCACTTCCTCCCTGTCCTTGTCAATACATGGTCAGTTTTACATGTTCTAATAGATGTATAGTGGTATCCCATTAGGTTTTAGATTTGCATTTCCCTAATGATACTGAGCATTTTATTTTTTGAAGTGCTTATTTGCTCTCTCTGTATCTTCCTTCGTGAAGTGTTTATTCAAATCTTTTGCTTTTTTTTTAAATTGCGTTTTCTTATTGAGTTTATTTTTTTATTTTATTTTTTTGGCTGCGCTGGGTCTTTGTTGCTGTTCGCGGGCTTTGTCTAGTTGCTGCAAGCCGGGGCTACTCTTCGTGGTGGTGCACGAGCTTCTCATTGCGGTGGCTTCTCATTGTGGAGCACGGGCTCTAGGCCTGCGGGCTCAGTAGTTGAAGCATGTGGGCCCTAGAGCATGTGAGCTTCAGTAGTTGCAGCACACGGGCTCCAGGGCACACAGGCTTTAGTAGTTGTGGCTTGCAGGTTCTAGAGCACAGGCTCGGTAGTTGTGGCACATGGGCTCAGTTGTTCCACGGCATGTGGGATCTTCCTGGACCAGGGATCAAACCCGTGTTCCCTGCATTGATAGGCAGATTCTTAACCACTGTGCCACCAGGGAAGTCCCCTCTTACTGAGTTTTGAGAGTTCTCTATGTATTCTTTTTTTTTTTTTTTTTTTTTTTTTCACAAATAAAATATGCATTCTTCTCCTCACGTTCACAGAGGTCTTTACATAGGAAAATTTAGTGCTTATAGAGAACTCCAGAGACTAATTAGTCTTTTTTTGCACTGTTAATCTGTTCTTTTAAAATATTTTGCTCTGAGAGCATTACACAGAATTTTACCTGACATAATAGAATACTATCAATGTCCCTAATGGTCAGCAAACCAATTAAGGACCAAAATAGTAAAACCATACTCAGTACACAATTTTTATGGAAATAGAATTTTCAAAGGATGACAAACAAATTATGCTAAGTGGTTTGGTCTTGTCACCACCAGTCACTCATATAACTCCTCAGACAGTGGCCAGAAAGGTACGTAAGAAGGCAAAAGTGGCAACAAAAGAATTTTGCATGGATACTTCAATTTATTTTATTTATTTATTTATTATTTTGGTACGCGGACCTCTCACTGCTGTGGCCTCTCCCGTTGCGGAGCACAGGCTCCGGATGCGCAGGCCCAGCGGCCATGGCCAACGGGCCAGCCGCTCTGCGGCATGTGGAATCCTCCTGGACCGGGGCACGAAACCGCGCTCCCTGCATCGGCAGGTGGACTCCCAACCACTGCGCCACCAGGGAAGCCCCCTCTATGTATTCTTGATACAAGTTATTTATAAGATATGTGATTTGACATGTTTTTCTAGTTTTTGGATTGTCTTTTCTCTTTATGGTATCTTTTATAGAGCATATGTTTTTGTGTGTTTTTTGTTTTGTTTTTCTGCAGACATCTTGTTTATTGATTTGTTCCCTTGCATCTTTTTAAAAGTTATTTTATTGAAGTATAGTTGATTTACTTAGAGCATGTTTTTAATTTCAGTGAAGTTCAGTTTTTCAGTTTGTTCTTCTCTGGATTGTGCTTTTAGTGTTGCGTCTAAGAAATCTTTGCCTAACCCAAGGTTACGAAAGTGTTCTCCTAGATGGTTTTAGTTTTAGATTTTACATTTGTATCTGGGATCCAATTTGAATGAATTTTCGTATTTAGTGCGAGGTAGGGATTGAAGTTCGAATTTTTTTTTTTGCAAGTGGATATCAAACTGTTCCAACACCATTTGTTGAAAAGAGAAAGTAATGACATATTTTTCTGCCTTCATCATCAAATATATTCACTTGATACTCACTTGGGAGCTCTCAAAGTGCTCCATTTTAAAGTAAAACATAAAGTACATAAATGAATATTTGTATAGATGTTTATATGAATATATATTGATTTAAAAATGAAAGAGAAATGGAAATACATACTGTTATACAGTTTTTTAATCAAATTACTAGTTGGAAAGCACACTAGAGAATTAAATGGATACTGGTAGATATTAATAGTAATAAGCGATATAGGCAGAGGAGCAACTAACTTGGGACAAGAGAGAGAGTTTTGGTTTGGGTGTGAGGAACCTTTGGAACATGATAGCAATGCCTTAAACATAAAGTGGTGGGTTTTGTTTGTATAGCAATAGGCTAGTAGCCAGCCAACTATTAACCTTTGCATAGTTGGACAGTGCAGGCTTATTTTGTACCCAGACTCATATGCATTGATTAAGGTTAGTATTGGCCACCATCTAGTATACCAGGACCCACTGGTTGTTTTTGGAGACATACTAATTAAATTGTCAATTTAATTGTCCTTACCTTACCTTACCTTACCTTCTCTTCTCTTTGCTCTAGCTTTGCCAACATTTTGAGTAGGGAAAGGGGTGCAACATCTCTTTTCATTTATGATCATCACTATAATTCATGAAAGAGATGCCTTGGAAATAGTGAAAAGTGCTTTCTTCTGTCATTTTTGCAGTGCCTTTGGCTGTCTTTTCCATTTTCTCTTGTGGCACCCAAAAGGTTGGGGGCAGTGGGCATAACATTCTGAGATCATAAAAACCCAGACATTTCCTTATTGTGTTATCTCATCCAATCTGGAGAAAATTCAGCAATCAAAAATGAGTTAGTACAGTTGCTCTAACCAAAACTTTAACAATAATAATTACTCAGTGACATATTTTCTGTGGAGTTAGCTAAAACAGTCCAAAATCCAGTCCCAGAGTAATACTTAATCCATTATGGGAAAATGGATTTATTTCCATTATGATAAAAGTAATTCTTTTATTCTCCTGCCTTTTAAAAAATAAATTATTTCTCATCATGTCCATAATAACATGGCTTTTGATAGCTTTTATCTATGAAAACAAAATGAAATTTCAAGGCAGTATTCTTAATGAGTAAAGCACAGTGCTTTATTAAAGGAAAAACAGCTTAAAATATTTAGAGACTTATTGACTATCAACATTAAACAAATGATAAAATGCTGTTAAAATGTTTTGGGTGGTTCTTTCCTAGTGTGTTTGGAAAATGCGCTTTTCGGATATTTAAAGTATTAGAATTCTTAATTTATACAGAGAAGATTAGACTTTTTATTCATATTAGGGAATTTTGTATTATTGAAATGTAAGAATAGGTGGGCTTGTAATGGATTTGTATTTTTGAACCTTTGAGATGCCCTTTATAAGTTTTATTACATTAAGCAAACCTAGCTAACCAGCACATCAGGGTGGAAGAGAGACTTGCTGAAGTAACTTTAGGCAGTTGTGACTGAACTGAGAATTTATTAAATAAGAAATCTAGAAGAATTTTATGGGAGTAGGGAGGGTAGACGGTTAGTTGAAGTGAAGCAGATTTCATGTTAAACTTTGGCAGTGTTTGGTTCTCTGCTGGTTGATGAACACATTTCTTAATTTTGCACAGAAAAGTTTTGGTCAGAGAGGGTCAGGACTGCTCTCTTGAGAGAATTGCAGTTGGTAGGACATCTTAAAACAAGTTACTGTGAGTTTTATTTTGTTTGAGAGAAGATTCTTTGTAGCTCTTGGGTTCTGAAAAGGAGTTATACGATGAATATACTTTTCGGCTGATGATGGAACAATCTGGGGTGATGGTTGAGAATTAGGATGGGACTAAACTTGAAAATATAGAAGGGAGGGTTTGATGTTAAGAAACAAGAAGAAACTTCCCTTCTTCCTCCCTCCATGGGATCTAGAAATCCTTAAAAAAAGTAAATAAATAAAAGGCACAAGCTTAGATACAGTTTGGTGGTTAGAGACTTGGGGAAGATTAAATGAGTCTCTTGCAATTTTTATCTTTAGATGCTGTGCTTGGTGTTTAGTGCAGAAGAGACATTTAATCAAAAACTTAGTAAAAATCATGAAATACTGGGAGTATTATATAGAGATTCTTTGCTTTACCGAAATTGTATGCAAACTCAAATTAGCACATAAAAGGGAATATTAACAAAATTAAAATTTGTTTGTATGGAACTTATATTTTTAAAAGTGGGTAACTATATGTCTTTTGCTATATCCTGATTTTTAAGTTGTCTGTTTACATTGTGAATGCTTGGGAAATATACTAGCAATTATTGTAGACATTTCCATTAAACAAGTTACAGAAGAAAAAAGTACTTGCTTATGTAAAGACTTTGTTGTATATCAACTTCATTCTTAGCACATACATTTCAAATTGATGACTGCTTTCATTTAGGGTCTCCGTATCTGTGTATGAATATTAAGATCACTCCACGCCAGTATTCAAAGGAAGCAGGTTACTGAGCTGAGATAATTGAAAGTGGCTCTATAGAAGATTAGACTGGAGCATGAACCTGAAGTATGAATAGGTTTGGATGGGATGGAAGTGGGAGTATGGGAATTGCATTTGGAAATCATCAGTCATGAAAGTAGTAGTATACACTGCACCTTCAAGTGACAGTGAGGAGGAGACTTTTAAAGGTAGCTTGATAGACTTCTATTTGGGACGTGTGGGGCGAGGGGTAAGGTTTAAAGGTAAAGTGGAGCTGTTGTGTGCTGGTTATGCTATGGGGGGTTTACTTTTTTTCTGGTAGGCATGTGTTTGAGCAAGAGAATGATATTTTAAAAAATGATGTTTTAGTAAAATCATTGTCTAGGATGGGTTGGAGAATCTTGTTGCGATTAGAGCCAGAGCAGCCAATTAGGAAGATTTTATAATGTTTGAAGGATGAAGGAAAGGGTAACATTGACTATCTGCTCATGCACTGCATTGTACTAGGCTTTCATGTGTATTATCTATTTAATCTTTATTTTTAACTTCTGGTTTTCAAGAGACTGGATGTCAGAGAAATTAAATATTTTGCTAGCATTTGGTGTTGTCATACAATTGATTTTTGTATATTGACTTTGTATCCTGGAGGATGAAGGAAAGGGTAACACATTGAATATCTTGCTAAACTCCCTTATTAATAGTTCTAGTTGCATCCTAGAATTTTCTATATAGATGATCGTAACATCTATGAAAAAGACTTTCATAGATTGGAAAGACTTTCTTTCCAATTTTTTGCCAAATTTTATGCCTTTTATTTCTTTTTATTGCCTTATTGCATTGCCCAGACCTTTGAGCATCATGTTGAATAGAAGTAGTAAGGGTGCAGTGAGGCAAGAAAAAGAAACATAACAGTTGTTCTCTCCTCCTTTATTTTATGAGTGGCTGAGATTGAAAATGAATTGCCCCTTTCATCAATATGAAATACCCTTTATTATGGTAATCCTTCTGTTTTGAAGTCTACTTTGTCTAAAATTTATATAGCTTCTCCAGTGTTCTTTCTCTCCAGTGTTCACATGCTATATTTTTCCTGTATTTTTACTTTGAGATAAATCTATGTATCTCTTGTAAACAGTGTATAGTTAGGTGCTGCCTTTTTTTTTTACCTCTGTCTCTGCCTTTTCAATGAGGTGGTTAGACCATTAATATTTAATGTTACTGATATGGTTAGGTTTAAGTTTTTATCTTGGGTTTTTTTTTTCTGCCTTCTTTTGGATCGAGTATTTTTAAAATCCATATTTCTTCTATTGGGTTTTTACTTTTACCTTTGCATTATTTTTAGTCGTTCCTCTATGGATTATTATATGAATCGTTAACTTTTTACACTGTACCATGAATTAATATTAACAAAATAAACATCTGTATTTGACAACTATGAACCTGGATTTGGTCATTTTTATAGCGTGTCATCTCCACTTTTCCTTGCTATGTAAGCCCACTTAGTGAAATTCTGAATATAACAATGAAAACTTTAGGGCAAAAATCACATTTTGGTAATTTATTTTGAATTAAAAATATTTATCTCCATTCTCATCATCTTCATACTGAAGTTAAACATTGCATCTCTTAGTAGCATGTGGGAGAATCAGATATGTGTAATAGGAAGCCAAAAGATCTGTTATAAATACTCTACACTTTTTCCCCAAAGTTAAGAATTTTCACATCCTTCAGAGTTGAATAGCAGAGGCAAAAGTATTATTTGCTCACCTTTGCTTTGTCTTAATCTCATCCAGAGAAACATTTCATGGTTTTTACTGGAAATTTTCTCAGTGGACTGCATCTTTCATTTTCTTTTTCTTTTCTTTTTTTTTTTTGTGGTATGCAGGCCTCTCACTGTTGTGGCCTCTCCCGTTGCGGAGCACAGGCTCCGGATGCGCAGGCTCAGTGGCCATGGCTCACGGGCCCAGCCGCTCCGCGGCACGTGGGATCTTCCCAGACCGGGGCATGAACCCGTGTCCCCTGCATCGGCAGGCGGACTCTCAACCACTGAGCCACCAGGGAAGCCCTCATTTTCTTAATGAAGTCTTTTGGGAGATAGGCTGCTTTTTTGATGTATGTCCATTTTTGATGTATGTCCATCTCATTAACACAAAAGGTATCTGTAATTAGAATTAGAAACTCATTTTCCACATAATTTTAGTATTTCTTTCTAGTTCTATGATATTATCAGGTCTCACAGTACTTTTTGACTTTTTTTCACAGTAATTTTGGAAAGTTTTTCTTAAAATGTCGTACCTGAGTTCTGAAGTTGATATCTAGCCTTAGTAGCATTATTAAACTGTAAGATGCACAAAAAAACGCAGCATTCATATAGTAGGTCAGCTGAGTGCTGGTGTTCACTTATAACAACTAAACATCTGTTAAAACCTGTTGTATATGAATAATGAGTTGCCAGGTAATGTTAACATGAGCACACTATCTTTTAAATTAAGGTTTAAATTTTTAATTCTGGACTTGGAAGGTGGAAGCAGTTTCTTTTACCAAAAATATGTAACTGAAAGAATTTATATTATTCATATTTATACATGTTTATATGCATATGTCTGTCAAAGGTAATTATTTGTAGAGTTTATATCCTATTTGAAGAGTTTGTTTAAGCCACATCCACATATTCTTTCATACACATACTTAAGTTCAACTTAAAACCTTCCTTTTCTCTGTAGGTTAACTATTTTAAAGTGTTTCAAGATACAATGAGGAAATGGCTCAATGCCTCAGTCAGGGAGAATTCCAGTGACATCTACAGTGGAGAATTATGTGGAGAATGGGAAACGGAAGAGGCCAAGATTGGAAGAGCAGGTGGGGGAGTAGGACATTAGGTCAGATATAATAAAAACACTTATGTGGAACTTAAATACTTTTTTGTGTGTCTTTAGCACTTTAGTATGTGATTGTACTTAATAGAAGAATAAGAAATAGTTGATTAAATTACCTGTGCTATAAAGAGGGATTATATATTTATATGAATAAAATAGAAGTAATGAATGCGGTAGAGCTTTGTAGAATACTCTTGTTATGAGAAAAGGCTGATATTTTGTGTTTTAGGCACCTGAACTATGCGCCTTATGGTGGGATTTTACCTTTTTTTTGTTTTTTTGGCCAGGGCCCTACTGTGAGGTAGTGTTAGTTTGGAATGAAATTCTAAAAGTATCACTTCTGATACTTAAAAAAATTTTTGCATTAGGGAATTAAAGCAACTTTATTTTGAAATAATTTTAAAATTAGAGAAAAATTACAAGAATAGTGTAAAGAATTTTTTATATTCTCCCATATTCAGTAATTTTGTTACTCTTTATCATTCTCTGGATATTTTTTTTTCCTGAAACTTTTGAGAGTAAGTTGTAGATATCATACCCCCTTACTCCTAAATACATCAGCATACATTTCCTAGAACAAGGATATTCTTTTATAATCACAGTATAATGATCAAATTCAACAAATTTAACATTAATACAATACCTTGTCTGATATACATTCTACATTAAAGTTTTGCCAGTTTTCCCAATAATGCCTTTTATAGCAGTTTCCTGCTCCCTCCATCTAGGGTCCAGTCAGTATTGTACACTGCATTTAATTGTCACACTTCTTTAGTCTTTAATCTGACAGATTGCTCAGCCTTTCTTTGTCTTTCATGGCAGTGACATTAAAAATATCTATGAAAAGAAGGCTTAGCACCAAAAAGGAATTTTTAAGAAATGTTAAAATTAGAGTTTGTCATAAATCATCACTTAACTTTCTTCTTTATAGTTCTGCTCTTTTCTTTTTGGGTTTGCTGCCATATTTTAATGTCATTGCTTTGGCTTCTACACATGACATATACAGTCTCTCATTTCATCTAGCTCAGTTGCCAAGAAGAAACTTTTAAACTTATTCTAGTTTTCATTTTAAGATTGGGTTGAGCTTGTCAAGGGGATTAGAAAGGACAAAACAGCACCTCAAGATACTACTATTAGTCTGTTTGCATGCGGAGGAACTAGAGCCAGAATGGGAACCTTTTACTTCCTGATTCTTGATTTCCTTTCTTGAATGGCTTATTGTGAAGTAAGTAATGAGTAAAAAGCAGTTAAGAGTTCATACTACAGAATTTGGTGTAAACAGGTAGGATAATGGACGGGAATGAGCATCAACCTTGGAGTTTGCTAGACCCGTTTGAATCCCAGTGATACTCATGACTAGCTGGATAGTCTTGACCAAGTTCTTTAAGCCTTAGAAGAGAATCCAGGTAAAACGGGGATAATAATACCTACAGTGCATGTGTTTTGCGGAGCATTAGAGATAATGCAAAATGCATAATAGTGCCTGGCACATGGTTTGTGCTCAAGGAATGGTTATTACATTTTTATAAAATCATAGAAAGACAGCTCTAGGAGGGATCTTAAAAATCACCTGGATAATGAAATCTATTCAGAAAGGTTAAGTAATTGTTACTGACTTATTAGAGTGTAAGCTCCTTGAGAGTAGGGACTGTTTGTGTATCTTTTACCTTGTGTTCTTTAGAGTGTATAGAGCACAGTGATGGACTTTAGATACTTGGTAAATATTGATAGTTCAAATACATTTCAGACAAATTCTAGACATATTACAATGTCAGGTAAGTTATTTTTGTCTGGTTTAAAATATTTATTATTGATAGACCTTTGGAAGTCACATAGCTCTTAGAATATGCATGAGTAAAAAAGGTAATTTCAGGCTTGTCAGGCTATCAATAGAAATAAAGCAGAGGTTTTAAGGATATATATATACACATATATATGATTTCTAAATATTTATATTCAATACTAAGAGGATTTTCAGCAGGCATAATTAAGTTGTTTTTCTGTAGCTTTTTAGCATATGTCATGTTCAAATGCCACTTCATAGTGAATTGCTTATTTTTGGCATAACAGTTTTCTTTAGTCTTCATCCCTGCTGCTGTGCACACCAAAAGTATCTTAACCAGTGGACTCACTTTTAGTTTTTTGGTTTCTTTTTGGGGGCACTTATAACTCTTAGAAAGATTGATATTTCATGAGTTTTATTCTTCTGTAGTGGTCTTCCAGAGGAAACATTTACTTATATATTTTTTAAACTCATTCTATCTTGCAATTGCCATATGGGTCCACTGGACCATTTTATAAATTTAATGTGCATTTGAGGATATTAGTGATCTTATTTTGTCTATATCTTGAAACATTTTGCTGTTTCATCAAGAAATTATTTCATCGTTTCTCATTAATTCTCAACTATGGAAGAAAAGAAAGGCTGAAACAATAAGAAAAAGGAAAAATGATGGAATTACTTGAAGCAGAGGTTGGCAAACATTTTTGTAAAGCTTAAGATAGTAAATATTCTAGGTTTTGTGTACTACATATGGTCTCTGTGACATATTCTTCTTTAAACAACCTTAAAAATGTGAAAACTATTGTATGACCTATCCTAGGTCATACAAAAATACGTTATGGGCCAGATTTAGCATGTGCACCTTAGTTTGCTATTGCTTTATCCTATGGTTTTCATATTGCATTGTCCAAAGGTTTATGTCATGTTTCAAGAAGTATAAAAGGAGACGGGAGACACCATCTTCATTGTCTGCTTTTTGCTTTTATTGGACAGAATTAGGAATTAATAATTTTTCATATTTTGTTCATGATGGCAAAGAGAAGAAAATTGACAGGGGAACAAGTTTCACAACTTTGTGTGAATCAGAAAATGAATACAGGGACTTCCCTGGTGGCACAGTGGTTAAGAATCTGCCTGCCAATTCAGGGGACACGGGTTGGAGCCCTGGTTCTGGCAAGATCCCACATGCTGCGGAGCAACTAAGCCCGTGAGCCACAACTACTGAGCCCGTGTGCCACAAGTACTGAAGCCTGCATGCCTAGAGCCCATGCTCTGCAACAAGAGAAGCCACTGCAGTGAGAAACCTGCACACCACAACGAAGAGTAGTACCCACTTGCCGCAACTAGAGAAAGCCCGTGCGCAGCAACGAAGACCCAACGCAGCCATAAATAAATAAATAAATAAATAAATTTATTAAAGAAAATGAATACAATGAGGCAGATAGCAGCATTCTAGACTCACGATGGCGGTGAAGTTGATCATATAAGCAAAATCTTAAGATTGAATCTTCAGATGATGGTCTCTTAGGTGAATTTTCTCAAGTAAAAAAATGGATGATTGAACAGTATATTTCTAAGGGCCAAAAGAAAATATGGTATTCTTATCCATTTAGTCATTCAGCAAGGAGGAATTAATCACATAGTATTTTGTGACAAAATCTTGGACATGTGGTAAAAGGATGTGTGCTGGTATTCTTTCATCTCTTAACGTTTGGTCTCCAAATTTGACTGGATACAGTTTGTAAGTGGACATTGCTGAAAGTGGGTGTGTATACATAGGTGATGAGAAGATAATGTAGAAATGAATGAAACTAATTGGATTGATTATTCTAAATAAGGTTTATAAGTCTAAAAATGACAATGTTTTGCAAATTACAGATCAAAGAAGATGGCCATTCTTTCTTCAATAAATTATGAGCCATTAAAAGTTTCGAAATTTCAAGATTTCAAGTATTGCACTTTGACAATGCAACTGCCAGAAGAAAGACCAGAAGTGATGATAACCTCGAATCTATTAGAGATCCACATTTATTAGTGACACTTGAGGAACAGTTGTATTCAGAGAATGTGGCCCATTTTGGCTATTTATAACTTAAAAACCAGGCAAATGTGGGAAATCTGGAATGGATGTTTGAGTTTGCTGTACTTGAGTACTTACTAAAAGTCTAATTTAATCTCTTCATTCTTTTGAACATTTTTTGTGAAATGAAGTGTATATAGTTTTAAAAAGAGTCACACCCAGATAGTAAATGATGATGACTGCTTTTCCTTGTATACTGACAGTAAAGCACTAGTTTCCTATAGGATTTTCTCCTCTGAGTTGTGTTAGGCTAGTGAAGAGGGATACTTTGAGAAACAACCTTAAAAGATTTGCTGCTGCTTTTACTATTGGAATGTTACTGAGAACTTTTTGTAATGTATGTTTTTTTTAAAGACCAGGTCAGATGTTTTACTTTCCCTGCTGTTTCTGTTTTTTAATTTTTTGGTTATAAGACTCAGTGTAACTGATCATGTTTTTCTTTTTACTTTGGCTGTCAAGAATTCATATCCAAAATTAAACACTCACTGTAAGTTTGTACATTATGTTCCAATGTTTCTTTCCAATATTTTATGGTTTGCAAACAAGAACCTTTGTATTTGGAGGGTATCAATTACTGTGTCAAGCCTGTTTTGAGAATAAGATTGACTAAAGGAATGGTTTAACTGCACAGTGGATTTCTTTGAAAATATAAAGATTACTGAAGACTGAGGGTTTTTTTGTTTTTCCCATCTTAAGTTGTCTTAGTCCCAGAGAGCTTTAAAATGAAAGAGTCAGAATATTTCCTTAGCCCCAGTTTTTACAACAGATCTTAGAGAGTTTTCCTTAGGGCTTCACTTATTTGCCAAGAGCTTGTGTGTGATAAAGGATGGAGGTTAGAGATGACAGGGCTTTCTGCTTGGGCCGATCACTCTCTGGGTAGTTGCAACTAAGGCAGTAGTAGGTTGTATTGAACTACTTTCGTTGATTGAGATCATTGGAGCCTGTTATACAGGCGAATAGCAGTACATTTTCTGGACTTAGCATAATTCTAGGCTTAAAACAATTAAAATGATGGAGTAAGGAACTCCAAAAGTTCATCCCTCCATAAAAGCAACAACAGCAAAAACTGGCAAAAACTCTGAGAGTCAACTTTTTCAGGACTCTGGAAACTAAACAAAGGCTTGTCGCAACCAGAGGGACATTTAATCAAGAAAAAACACTGAATCTCTGTAAGGACAGTGAGCTTTGTGGTAGTTAATCTACACTGCTCCCAACCCTTGTTCCTCAGCTCAGTGGTAGCCTTGAAAATAACAGACCATGTTCTTGGTACTGGTACTGATACCAGAGGGAGCAGAATGGACCTTATTCACAATTAATTGTAATTAACTTGTTTTGTTCTGTGGTTCCCTGGAAGACTGATTTAAAAGGCTCACCTTTACCTTAGCAGTGGAACTCTTCCACTGCTAAAATGACTTTCTGCATATGTTTGTCAAAAATGTTTACAGGTAAATGTATTAGTCACTGCTGCCTGAGGCAGTGACAACAGTTGGGGCAAATAACAGACTAACCAAAAAGCTTGGAAGGAAAGGCTGGGAATAAGACTTTGGGGAACAAGGGTTTTGAAATTCTCCTGGGGATTCCTGGGAGTCTTTAAGACCACATGGGTGTCCAGGGCTGTGCACATGCTTGGGAAAGACCTAAGAAGGTCCTAAGCTCTTCCTGCTGGCTGACCTTGAAGCCGTGAGTATTTTTTAAAATAAATTTATTTATTTATTTATTTATTTATGGCTGCGTTGGGTCTTTGTTGCTGTGCAGGGGCTTTCTCTAGTTGTGGCGAGCGGGGGCTACTCCTTGTAGTGGTGCGCGGGCTTCTCATTGCAGTGGCTTCTCTTGTTGCAGAGCACAGGCTCTAGGCATGTAGCCTCCAGTAGTTGTGGCATGTGGGCTTCAGTAGTTGTGGCACACGGGCTTAGTTGCTCCTCAGCATGTGGGATCTTCCCGGACCAGGGCTCGAACCCGTGTCCCCTGCACTGGCAGGCAGATTCTTAACCACTGCACCACAAGGGAAGCCCGAAGGCATGAGCATTGAAGGCATGTCTCAACACACAAAGCCCACCTGAAAACACTGGGAGAATTTTTTGGTTCCAGGCTTCTAAGGAAATCTCTTTCCATTCACTAGCTAACCACTAACCTAATAGAACAGAGACTTCAGTGGTCACAAATGACAAAAAATACAGACTTTATAGTATTAGTTCAGAAAAATCATTAAACAAGGAAACAGCCACAACAAACAGTAGCAATAAACCCTAAGGAGAAGTGAAACATCTGATTGCTGGAGTTGCCACATTATTCAATATCCAGTTTTCAACAAAATGCTATGAAGCATGCAAGAAACAAGGCCCTTTCACAGAAGAAATGAATAGAAACTGTTCCTAAGAAGTATAGACATTGGACTTAATAGTCAAAGACTTTAAGGAAGCTGTCTCAAATATTCTTCAGGAGCTAAAGGAAATCAGGAGAATGATGTATCATCAAATAGAAGATTCCAATAGAAAAAAATTTTAAAGGAAATAAGTTATGGAGTGAAAAGTACAGTAACTGAAATGAAAATTTGACTACAGGGTTTCAGAAGCAGATTTGTGTAGGTGCAAAAAGAATCAGTGAATTTGAAGATAGGTAAAATACCTAATTTGAAGAGCAGAAAGGAAAAAGAATGAAAAATGAACAGAGCCTTAGAGACCTGTGAGACACCATCAGGCATGCCAACATATGCATAATGGGAGTCCCAGAAGAAGAGGAGAGAAGGGGTAGAAAGAATATTTGAAGAACTAATTGCCCTAAAACTCTAAATTTGATGAAAAATATTAATCTACACACTTAAGTAGCTCAACAAACTCAAGTAGGATACACTTCACTCCAAGACATGATAAACTGCCAAAGACAGAGCATCTTGAAAGTGGCAGGAGAAGCAGCTCATCACATACAAGGGTCCTTACTAGATTATGGCTGATTTCTCATCAGAAACATTTAGACCAGAGGCAGTGGGATGACATATTTAAAGTACTGAAAGAAAAAAGGTCAATCAAGAATTATCTAGCCATCAGAAATGGAGAAATGAAGACATTCCCAGATAAACAGAAATTGGAATAGTGGCTAGAGGACTTACCCTACTGGAAATGCTAAAGGGAGTCCTTCAGGCTGAAATGAGAGGACCTGGGATAGTAATTCAAATTCATGTTAAGTAAAAACACAGCTAAAGGTGACTATACAGGTAATTATGAAAGCCTTAATACATACTTTGTAACTTTGCTTTTTTTTCCTATCTGATATAAAAGACAATGGCATAAAACAAAAACTCTTAAGTCTGCTTATGGGCATCCTAGGTATAAAGATGTAATTAGTGACAATAACAATATAAGGGAGAGAAGCAGTTACATAGGAGCAAAGTTTTTGTGTACTATTGAAGTTAAATTGGTATTAATCCAAACTAGAGTTGTTCTATTTTAAGATGTTAATTGTAATCCCCAGTGCAACCATTTAAAGACTATAATGAAAAAAATATATATAGTAAAAGAAATGATAAGGGAATTAAAATGGTACACTGGCAAGTATCTATTTAACATGAAATTCAGCCCTTCAATTAAAAGGTAAGAGATTTTCAGAATGGATTAAAAAACATGATACAGCTATTGATTCAAAGATATAAATTGGTTGAAAGTAAAGGATGAAAAAAATTATGCAAACCAAAACCAAAGGGTCACTCTATCAAAAAGATACAATTACAGGGGCTTCCCTGGTGGCGCAGTGGTTGAGAGTCCGCCTGCCGATGCAGGGCACGCGGGTTCGTGCCCCGGTCCGGGAAGATCCCTTTAAAAAAAAAAAAAAAAAGATACAATTACAGGGGCTTCCCTGGTGGCGCAGTGGTTGAGAGTCCGCCTGCCGATGCAGGGCACGCGGGGTCGTGCCCCGGTCCGGGAAGATCCCTTTAAAAAAAAAAAAAAAAAAAGATACAATTACAAACTTTTGTGTACCTAATAGAGCCTCATGAAGAAGAAATAGAGTTGAAAGGAGAAATAATCAGTTCAACAATAATAGTTGGAAACTTCAATACCTTACTTTCAATATGGACAGAACAACTAGACAGAGGATCATCAAGGAAACAGAAGACTTGAAAAACACTATAAACCAACTAGACCTAATAGACTTATGTAGAACATTCTATGCAACAAAAGCAGAATATACATTCTTCTCAAGTGCCTATGGAACATTTCCTTGAATAGCTGTATGTTAGGCCACAAAACAAGTCTTAGTATATTTTAAAAGATTGAAATCATGCAAAGTATGTTCTCCGACCACATTGATAGAAGTTAGAAGTAACAGAAGTAAACCTGGAAAATTCACAAATATGTGGAAATTAAGTAAAACAAATAATTTCAAAATACCAAAAATATCTTAAACCAGTCATGTTTAGTGAAGTGTGTGTATTTTTAAAGCACAGAAAAATACAGTTATGTTTGTATTCATATGCTTGAAAATTTAATGAGTCTTGATACTTGCAGTAAGTGTTCTAGTTATTAGGGATGTGTGTTGTCCTAGAGTTCTGTAGTGTTTGTTTAGACATAGTCATATAAAAAGAGCAGATAAACCAAAAGTCTATTCATTGTATGATTTTTTTTTCTTAGACTAACTTTTCTGATTATGTCTTATGTGGATTAATAAAACTGGTCTATTTTTTCATGTATAAGTTAGCTGACACTTAGAGGCTCAGATATATCAAATATACATTTGATATATTTTATATATTTATGATGTATTATATATTTTACTTGTAAATAAATATATTGTAAAGGCAGAAATTACTATTTTCCGAATAAGCTGCAAATTTCTCTATTGCCTATTTGATAACAGATCATCAGGTGTTGAGTGGGGTGATTTATGTCATCTAGTAAAATATGCCATGTCGTTATCAGTATTAATGGCAATGAAATCTCTTTCTTTAGTGGAATAATCAGAAAATCTTAAAACTAATTCTAAAAATTTTTAAAAATATCCTTCCCTCAGAGTTAGCATTGAGAATCTGTTATCTAATTAATGCTCATTTATTTATTTTTCTCTTAATTTCCATTTCTAGCTGCAATAATTTTGTAGGTTTTAGAAAAGTAACAGCTATTTTTCTGGTGAGGAAAATTTTCGTTTTCTTAATTATTAATACGGTAAAAGCTAGGCATCCGTTTACATTTATCTGAGAAGAGAGAAACTTTCATGTAATAGAACTTTTTAGTGCATATAGATCAGAGGTTCTTCACATATTTATATATATATATATTTATATATATACTTTTTTTAATTTATTTTTTGCGGTGCGCGGGCCTCTCACTGTTGTGGCCTCTCCCGTTGCGGAGCACAGGCTCCGGATGCGCAGGCTTAGCGGCCATAGCTCACGGGCACAGCTGCTCCGCGGCATGTGGGATCTTCCCAGGCCGGGGCCCGAACCCGTGTCCCCTGCATCGGCAGGCGGACTCTCAACCACTGCGCCACCAGGGAAGCCCCACATATTTATAAAGGAATTTGTGTGTATACAAGTTAAATTTAAAATATGTGGCACATGTTAATTTTTTTCAGGAGAAGGAAGCCAGCACCCTTTTGGAGCCATGAATATTGTCCGAACTCCATCTGTTGCTCAGATTGGAATTTCAGTGGAATTATTGGACAGTCTGGCTCAGCAGACTCCTGTAGGTAATGCTGCTGTGTCTTCAGTTGACTCATTTACTCAGGTAATGGAATGTACATTTCATTATTTTCTAAAATAATTTAAAAATCACATTCTGTACTTTAGAAATTAGCTTGGTGGTAGAATTCATGTAAAAATGAAGGTAAACACATGTGACATAAGTTATTGGCTTCCATGAATATTTTCAGTTTGTCTTCCTCTCTATAGGTATTTTAAAATTTATAAATGCTTTGATGAGACTTAAGTTTTTATAGTGATAAAATAGCTCAAAGTGATTTTTTAAAATGGGTTTAAATATTAACTTTTCCTCTTTTCCTCCCACAATTAGTATGCTAGGCTGTGAGTATACAGTTGTAAACCTGATAAGCAAGATCCTTGTCCTTGGGGAGCTTAAAGTGACACAATTCCATAAGGGTTGACTTTTAACCTGTCTGGCAGAGGCCTGAAGGGGAGAATGATCTAGGCAGAGTTATAGCTATTACAAAGGCCCTGTTATGTTTGAAGAATAAAGTGAAACTTTGTGTCTGGGGTAGAGTGAACGAGGGTGAGAGATGGGAGATGAGGTTGGAGATTATGGGGGAGGTGGCTGCAGGATAAATCATATGTGACCTCGTTGGCTTTTGTAAAGACTTTGGCTTATATTCTGTTTGGAAGAGAAAACATAAGAGTTTGAGCAGGAGAGTAATATGATCTAACTTACATTTTTAAAGGATCACTTTTGTGTCTTTGGAGAGAAACTGTAGTGAGGCAGAGAGGGAAA
>NW_006774099.1:723118-746839 GCF_000442215.2 Lipotes vexillifer
GGGAAAGAGGAAGATCAGTTAGGAGGCTCTTGTGAAAATCTAAGTGAGAGATTTTAATGACTTGAACCAGGAAGTATGGAGAAGTAGAAATGGAGGTGATGAAAAGTAGTTGATTTCTGGAGATAATTTGAAGATGGGGCCAATAGTGTATCATGGTGTGGATCACATGTGAGGTCTGAGATAGAGACATCAACTATGGCTCCAAGGGTGTTGGATCCAGGAACAAGAACACAGGAATATTGTGAAAAGAACAAGTATGGGCTGGGAGTGGAATCGGGAGTTGAATTTTGATTGTACTATATTTGGGATGCCTGTTAGATATCCAGCTGGAGAAGACAAGCTTAGAGTTCAAGAGAAGTAAAAATTTGGGAGTATTTGGGGTATTTAAAGTTGGGAAGGGGATGTGATCACTGAGAAGTAACTGTAAATAGAAAAATTGGCCAGTGACAGAGCTTGGGGCCATTTCAAAGTTGAGATGCTTAAGAGATAAGGAGAAATGAAAGGAGCAGCCTGAAGTAGGAGAAGACCCCAAAAGTGCTGTTTTGGAAGCCAAGCGAAGAGTGGATTTTAAGAAGGAAGAAGTGATCAATAGTATTCACTGCTGATGGGTCAAGTAAGATGAAGGCTAAGAATTAACCATTGGATTCAGCAAGGTAAAAGTTATTAAAGATTTTGACAAGAGTTCATAGAGGTGGAAAGGGTGTTTGCAGCGAGGTTGAGTGAATTGGAGAGGATGAAATGGAAACAGTGAATATAGATGACTCTTGACAAGTGTTGTCATAAAGGACAGCAGATGAATGGTCTGGTTGCTTGAGGGGACTATGGGGACAAGGAATTGTTTTTTCTTTCTGTTTTTAATCGGAGATATTATATCATGTTTGACAGGAATGAAGCATTAGTGAGAGAAAAATTGATGATGCAGGAGAGTGGGGAGGCTTCTGATAGTGGTGTCCTTGAGTAGGAAATAAGACCGTATTGGGAGGTTTTCGATAGGATAATGGACAGTGTTTATAGTAATGGATATATGGGCACAGACAGACACAGGAGGTTGGTAAATGTGCTGATGAGAAGTTGTGCAAGTTCTCTCTCGATTCCTTCTCTTTGCTCAGAGAAATAGGAAGCAAGGTCATCAGCTAAGATTGAGGGGAAAAGAAGTATTGGAAATCTAAACCAAAAGGATTATTAAACAAGTCCTCTAGGAGAGGAGGAGGGTGAATGGACTAGGGAAACCTTCTGGGCTTGCTAGGAAGCACATTTTTGAGGATTGTGGCCATGAATTTAAGCGCCGACTTGTCATATGATCTCTTGAGAATGGGTCAAATTAAAGAATGGCAGAATCTGGGTGTTAAAAATTTTGTCAGTAATTTAAAAAATAAACGATACTGAAAAAAGCAAGTTGTAAAACAATACTTATAGTGTCCCATATAGATTGTATTTGAAAAATGTCTGGAAAATACATGACAAAGTGATGTTATCCCTGGGGAGGGGCAAGAAGACTTTTTACTCTATAAGTTATTTGAGCTTTTTAATGAAGCATATGTATTTTTTATTAAATGTTTTATTATGAAATATTTTAATATGTAGAAAAGTGCATTCCACAAATATTTATTGTATACCTATTGTGTGCAAGGCATTTTTTAAGAACAAACAGATAAAAATAGGTAGACAAAATAAAATAATACCCATCCTTACAGAGCTCTCTTTATAGTGGGTTATATTTGAAGACTTCCATGTGTCTTCCACCTAGATTTAACTGTTACATTTTGCCGTATTTGCTACTAATTAAAAAATTATATAAAGTGTTACAGATACAGCTCACTGCTCTCTGCTTCTCTTCTTCCCTTTCCTCTCCAGGTAGCTACTCTTCTAACTTTATATATCTTTGCTATCTGTATTTCAGTACTTAAAAAAAAATTTCATATTTGTTCACAAAACATGTATAGTACTATTTGTATGTGTGTTTAAACATGTTTCTAATTTATACTCTTAGTTATTCTTACTTCACTTTAGTTTTTATCAGTAGTACATGGTTTAGAAAGTCAAATCGTTTTAAACATGTTTCTAATTTATGCTCTTAGTTATTCTTACTTCACTTTAGTTTTTATCAGTAGTACATGGTTTAGAAAGTCAAATCGTTTTACATGTAAAACAGCTGTCCTCTATTATACCTTTTATATTCTGCTTTATTCTGCCTCTCAGCAGCAGTCACTTTCAACCTCCCCCTCATTATTTTTCCCTCCTTCTTCTTGTATTTATTTCCATGTCAGAAGAAACTTGATTACTTTCTTTATTAATTTATTTATTATAGGTATTTTTCCATTGACTTACCAATACGTAACATGATTTAGCTCTCTTAATCCTCTGTTCTCCAAAATACACAGATATCTTTTCTCCCCACCTTTCCAATATAGATTTTCATTAAGTTAGTATTCAAAGTTTTCAGTATTATGACCTGGTAAATGTTTTTCAAAAGTGAGCCATGTGTAGTGCTATGATTATATTTCTTGTTCTGTATAACTTTTCATTTATCCTGGTTAATAAATTTCTCATTTTTTTCCTTTGCATGGATTTCTGTATTTCCATTTCTAATAATTTATGCCCAAACTCTGCCAATTGTAAATTCCCATTCAACATATTTAAATATAGCAATTTAAAATTTGTCTTGGAAACATTTCTCTTGGAACTCTCTTTTTTGTTCCACTGTGGACTGATTATTCCCTGGGTCTGTTGCATAGGTGTTGTTAAGGTATTGTTTTCTTTCACCATTACTCCAGAAATTCCTTTTATTTCTCTTCTGTGTTGAATCCCTTTTTTTCTGGTTCTTCTATTTTTACTTCTTGTTATTTACCCTTTCGTATGTTTTGTTTTGTTTGGTTTTGGTTTTGGTTTTTTTTTGTGGTATGCGGGCCTCTCACTGTTGTGGCCTCTCCCGTTGAGGAGCACAGGCTACGGACGCGCAGGCTCAGCGGCCATGGCTCACGGGCCCAGCTGCTCCGCGGCATGTGGGATCCTCCCGGACCGGGGCACGAACCCGTGTCCCCTGCATCGGCAGGCAGACGCTCAACCACTGTGCCACCAGGGAAGCCCTTACCCTTTCGTATGTTTTTAAAATGGATATAAATGTTTGTATCATACTGCACAAACTTCTACAACTTACTGTTGTTCACTCAGCATTATTTTTAAAGATTTATCTGTGTTGATACATGGAATCGATTTAGTTTAATTGTCATATGTACAAATGAGCCGCAGTTTGTTTTTCCATTTCCAATGGTAGATGTCTTTATACATTCTTAGTAATATTTATCAGGCCTTAAATTTTTGCCAAACTTGATAGGTGAAATTAGAATATTACTATTGTTTTGGGGTTTTTTTTGGACTGTTAGTGAAGTTGAGCATCTTTTCAGATTTTTGGCCTGCATTTGTATTTTCTTTTGTAGGAATTGACTGTTTATATAATTTCCCCCAATTTTCTTTTGTATTATTTTTGGCACTTTTTAATTTTAGCTTTTTGGGAAAAGGCCTTTATGTGTTCTGGATAATAATCCTTTGTTGTATATGTTGTAAATTTTTTCTCCTACCTTGTCTTTTAGTATTGTTTATGGTGTCTTTTGCATACAGACATATTTTTCTGTAGACAAGTTTTATCAGTTGTTTCCTTTATGATTTGTGGGGTTTTTGTATTTGAGAAATACTTCCCTGTGCTGATATCTAAAGATGTTATGTTCTCTTATAGTTCTTAAGGCTTTTAGCGTTTTACTTTTTGAATTGTGTTTGTGTGTGGTATGGGAAGGGATCTAAACTCATTTTCCCCCCTATGGAAAACTAGTTGTTCTAGTCCCATTAAATGAATAGTTAATCCACATTTTTTTTTTATTCTGAATAATAGCATCTTTGTTATATATCATGTGTCACATATGCTTAGGTTTGTTCCTGGGCTCTCTCTTTTATTCCAGTTAGTTTATTTGCCTGTCCCTTTGCCAGGAAAAATCTTAATATCTGGAAGGCCAAGTCCCTCCTCCTAGTCATCAAAATAGGCTTAGGTATTTTTCATAATAATTTTAGTATCAGCTTGTCAAGTGCCATGAAAAATCTTGTTAGAATTTAGTTGAAAATAACACTGGATTTATAGGTTTAATGTGCCTTTATCACATTAAGTATTCCCATCCGTGAACATATTGTATCTTTCCACTCGACATGGTATATAAGTCCTTTCATTTGTTTTCTTTCTTATCTCTCAAGACAGTCTTAAAATATTTTCCACAAAAGTCTTACTATTAGCTTGTCTTAGCATTTCCATCTTACAGACTTTGTTTCTGTCATGAATTGGATCTTCTTAAAGTTACATTTAAAAATTTTTCTTGCTTGTATGGAGGGTTGCTGTTGATTTTTTTCTCCTGTTACTGATCTTTTAGTTAGTGATCTTATTGGTTCAACTCTGATATTGGTTCAAGTACCTTAACAGTAGAGTCTCTTGGACTAAACTACCTCGATACTATTAAATAAACAAAAACCCTAATAAGATGTTTCTTCCACGTAGAAAAGAGACAGCAAGAACCTTCATGGCTAGTTTTGTGTTTTGGAGAGAGTGATGTTGGGAAGATTATTTTTGAGTGAATAAAAGGTAGTATTATCGTTAGTAGTTCATTAATTTTGGGGTTTAGTGCTTAAACCCATTTGATTCTCAAGAAATGTGAATCAGTTTACTTCTTGCTTCTACAAAGGAGTCTTGGAGGATGTTAGTGGATTTGCCCATTTGAGGGTCAGTGAGAACGAACAGACCAGGAAATAGAAATGGAATAGTGTTACCTTTCTCTTCTTTGTAATTGATGGTGAGTAACCAGTTGTTCCTTTTTTATACTTAAGTTTTTATCTTTCTGGTAAGAAAAAGAC
Source organism: Lipotes vexillifer (assembly GCF_000442215.2). Lineage (NCBI taxonomy): Eukaryota > Metazoa > Chordata > Mammalia > Artiodactyla > Lipotidae > Lipotes > Lipotes vexillifer. The sequence continues at coordinate 728,009 of NW_006774099.1, forward strand.
TTCTTGGATATGGTTACTATTTTATATGAGAAAATAGGTTGATTTGATGAGGGTGGTATTTGAGGAGAGGGGCATCTCCAAAGGTGGAGATGAAAGAAGATATTTTGAATGAAAAAACATTTTTTCTTTTTTTTTCCCAAAATGAATATGTTATAAACTTTAAAATATTGGATAATCATAGAAATTCTTTGAGATATAAAGAAAGTACTAAAGGCAGATTGGTATGATTTTGTGGCATAATGTCATTTTATGACTTGCCTTAATGTTCAGCATTAGACTGTCTCAGAACTCACAGTCCTTAAACCAAGTTAATATGACAACATTTTTAATTAAAAATATTAAGGTCTAAATGGAGTATTTAGTATAATCCATTAATCTATTTATTATTAACTTTTAGTTCACACAAAAGATGTTAGACAACTTCTACAATTTTGCTTCATCATTTGCTGTCTCTCAGGCCCAGATGACACCAAGTCCATCTGAAATGTTCATTCCAGCAAATGTGGTTCTGAAATGGTATGGGGCATTTTGTAGCTCTCATATTAAGGCTTCTAGTAACCTACAAAAAATGTGTATTTTTTGCTTGTGAATGTATTTCTTCTTTGACATTTAAATATATTCTTTTATTGTGGACATCAGAATACATTAACATTTGCATGCAATTAAAAAGTATGTACTTTAGAGTTCACATTAGGAATAATTTTTACCCCAAGTAATATTTTGTTATATAGTAGCCATTTTGGCTTTATAAAGACAGGAAAATAAAATTGCTTATGTTTTAGGGACCACAATTAAGGGCTGTACATTTTTTTATATTTTGAATTGTAAGTACTGTATATGAGGCTTGAAATATCAGTGAACTTTTTTTTTCTTAAGTAGAAAGTCTTGATCTAAAATAAACATGTATGAAACATCAGAGTGGTTTATACTGCACCCTGTACCTGAATCTATTTCTTCAGCTTTTCTATGTTTCTGTTTTATAGATATTTCTTTTCACTTTGAATATCCCAGTGTTGGGGAGATACATAAGGAGAGTTTGCTGAGAAGTGGTAGCATGGTATAGCATGGATTGTACTAGAATGTATTAGGTTTGAGCTTTGTAATAATGTAGCTATGTGACCTTGAGCAAATTATTCTCATCTATGAAATGAGGGAGAAGGAGTTAGATTTCATTTTTTCTTAGGTCCCTTCTAGCTCTCAGATTTGCAGAAGATAAAAAAATTAATAAAATTTATTATGATTTGTGCTTTCTGATACAGCCAGTTAAATCACTATGCTTGCTGTCTTTTATAAATTAATAATTAAACTCCCAGATTAACTTTTAACTTTCTAAGTTTTTAATCTTAGCATTTTAGAAATGACATGTAAAGTTATTTGCTTTTTGATGAGTCGTTTGTCACATTATGAAAGATTCTAATTAAATTTCTTATAAATATGTTTTTCTTTTGTAGGTATGAAAACTTTCAAAGACGACTAGCACAGAACCCTCTCTTTTGGAAAACATAATTTGAATAAAATAATTTTTAATGGATTCTGAAATTTGTCATGTTTTGAAGATAATCATTCTATTTGAAAGCATGAAGTCAAAAGGATCATGAAACCTAAGTTTAAAAACTGCTTAGTGACTATGAAGGTTAATTAAAATCTTTATAAAAAATTAAAAACATTGAAAAATGAAAATGTTCATCATTAATGACTTTTTTCCCTTAAGCTGGAAATATTCAGAGGCAAAACATTTTGTTTTGGCTATGATTCATTTTTTACTTAAAAATAAAGCATAGGGCTTCCCTGGTGGCGCAGTGGTTGAGAGTCCGCCTGCCGATGCAGGGGACACGGGTTCATGCCCCGGTCTGGGAAGATCCCACATGCCGCGGAGCAGCTGGACCTGTGAGCCATGGCCGCTGATCCTGCGCGTCCGGAGCCTGTGCTCCGCAACGGGAGAGGCCACAACAGTGAGAGGCCCGCGTACCGCAAAAAAGAAAATAAATAAATAAATAAATAAAGCATAGTCACAATATTGTGCCAAATGCATTGCATTTATAATCTTTCATTTATATTTACAGTGGTTTGCTAGAATAGTTAACTTGAAATCAACTATATCAAAATTTGGGGACTTTTGGAAAAACATATCAAATATACATTTTTACATATGGAGAAATTATTTTCAGTTAGTATTTCTTTAAATTAAAAGTTTTTTCATAGGAATTCCCTGGCAGGCCAGTGGTTAGGACTAGGCGCTTTCACTGCCATAGCCTGGGCTCTATCCCTGGTTGGGGAACTAAGATCCCACAGGCTGCGTGGTGCGGTCAAAAAAAACCCAGTTTTTTCAATTAACAGATTTGTTGTCACTTTTTATATCTGCAAATTCATACGTTTTTTATTAACAAAATTGCCATAATACTGATCAGGTTTTGTTTAATATTGGTAATGTTACACATTTGCGTATAGACTGTAGGATTCATTACTTCTTTGTATGAAGGTAAAGCCTTTGTGTTTCGTTCAAAGGGAGCCCTTTGACTTTTACTGGTGATGCCCATTGACTAGAAACCACCAGGATCTCACCTGTCCAATGATCTTTATAGAGATACAACAGGAAGTATTAACTAAAAACAAAGTGTCCCTTGGCTTGCCAAGAGGATATAAAGACAGTGTGATTGTCCATGACAGTCCTGGGTAGTGTTTTTTAAAAAATTAATTAATTAATCATGGCTGCGTTGGGTCTTTGTTGCCACGCATGGACTTTCTTTAGTTACGGTGCACGGGCTTCTCATTGTGGTGGCTTCTCTTGTTGTAGAGCACGGGCTCTAGGCGTGCAGGCTTCAGTAGTTGTGGCTCGTGGGCTCTAGAGCACGGGCTCAGTAGTTGTGGCGCATGGGCTTAGTTGCTCCGCGGCATGCGAGGTCTTCCCGGACCAGGGCTCGAACCCATGTCCCCTGCACTGGCAGGCGGATTTTTAACCAGTGCACCACCAGGGAAGTCCCCTGGGTAGTGTATTTAAACTGGTTTGTTGGGCTTTCACAGCAGAGGATGAGGCAAAATTTGGACCACTTTTCTTATTGTATTCTTCTTGCTGCTGGAGTAGTAGTCTTGCACAGTATGCATAAAGAGGTTCAGTTATCACTTCTGAGAGCTCTCCCGAGTAGCCAACACCTACTTCATTTTGGAAGTCTCTTGTTATCCTTCTAAAGGATACATGCTACACTGGAGAGAAAAGGGCTTTAAATATCAGAAAGCCTCTTAATTATCCTATACACCCAAGATAGGTTTGGGTGTAGGAGGTGGGCAAAAGCCTGGTATTGATGTTGTAATTCCTGGTGAGTTACAGATAATATCAGGAATATAGATTTTTATATTTTATCACAACAGGAGTAAGCCAATAATTGTTTCCTTGTGGTGGGCACATTCTCAGTGGAGCTTAGTTCCTTCATAGACGTCTGGAAAATCTTGGAGAAAATAACCAGTACAGTGAGAATAACTCCAGCATTTGTTCCTCTCTTGGTGATATTGGTTCTGCTGACAGTGCTATAATGATTATAGCAGAAGTATTTTGTTGACCTGGAGTAAAGTTCCAGTTTTTACAATAATGAAGACTGGGGCTAATGGTATGAGGAAAGCTCAAATATCAGAAGGAGCCTTTGGGAGGAAATTTGTCTCAGGAGTTTAAGGGAACAACTATTAAATCTTCTGCAGTGGAATTTAGCAGGTTCAGAGTCAGATTTCACCATAAAAGATCTAATATCTATTCTTTTAAACTCCTGAGGAGACCAATTTTCTCCTAAAGGTCTGTCCCTTCTGCCATGTGAGGATATATGGAGACCTCTGTGACCTGGAAGAGGGCCCTCAGCTGACCATGCTGACACCATGATCTTGGGCTTCCAGCCTCCAGAACTGTAAGAAACAAATTTCGGTTGATTATGTGAGTCTGTGATATTTCGTTATAGCAGCTTGAAGGGACAAAGACACATTGAAGCATTTTATTAACAAATTTTACTTGCACATAGTTTAACCTAGGAAGGCTGAACTCTGGATTTGTCAATTTCTTTTAAGTTTGATTTTTAAAAAGGGCTTTTAGAATAGTTTTGAATTTGTTAAAATTTGGAGAATGCCAAAAAAAACTTAATTTTTCCTATTATCATTTTTTCCATGTGAAGGAAACTCAAGAGAGTTTAGGCAAAAAAGACATCTTAACAGTTTTATTATGCCTCAATATGGGAAAGGCAAAATCATAGAGAGTGGTCAGAAGAGACAGGATATGAACATGAGTCAAAAATATCCAAAGGCGGGGCTTCCCTGGTGGCACACTGGTTGAGAGTCCACCTGCTGATGCAGGGGACACGTGTTCATGCCCCGGTCTGGGAAGATCCCACATGCCGTGGAGTGGCTGGGCCCGTGAGCCATGGCCAGTGAGCCTGCACGTCCGGAGCCTGTGTTCCACAACAGGAGAGGCTACAACAGTGAGAGGCCCACATACCGCAAAAAAAAAAAAAAAAAAAGATTTGTCTTTTCTGAGTATTTTATATAAATGGAATCATATAGTATAGTGGTACAGTGGTCTACTATCTAAGACCACTATAGTATAGTGGTCTTTAGTAACTCACTTCCTTTGCTTAGCATAATTTTTCAGGATTCATCCATGTTATAGCACGTATCAGAGCTTCATTCCTTCTTATTGCTGATAATATTACATTGTATGATTATACCACATTTTATCCATATATCAACTGGTGGGCATTTGGGTTATTTCCAGTTTTTGGCTATTATGAGTCTTGCCCATATGAATATTCATGTATCAGTTCTTATGTGGGTATATGCTTTCATCTCTCTTGGGTAATATACCTAAAAGTGGAATTACTGGGTTACATGGTAACTATGTTTAACTTTTTGAAGAATTGCTAAACTATTTTTCAAAGCTTTTACTTTCCCATGAGTGGTGTATGAGGGTTTCAATAGCTCCACATCCTTGTCAACACTAGTTTTTTTCTTTTGATTGTAGCCATTCCAGTGGGTGTAAAGTGGTAATCTCCTAGTTTTGATTTGCAGTTGTCTAATAACTAATGATATTGAGTATCTTTGTGTGTGCTTATTGGCCATCTGTTTATGTTCTTTGGAAAAATGTCTATTCAAATCCTTTGCCCATTGTTTGGTTATTTGTCTTTTTATTGTTGAGTTCTAACAGTTCATTATATATTCTGGATACAAGTCCCTTATCAGATATATGATTTTGCAAATATTTTTCCCATTCTGTGAATTGTCTTCATTTTCTTGATGAGAGTAATAGTCACAGCCTAAAAGTTTTTAATTTTGATGTAGTCTAATTTATCTTTTTTCTTTTGTCACTGATGCTTTTGGTGTCATATCTAAGAAAAGATTTTTTCTGTCAATCTGTAAAGGTTTATTCCTATGTTTTCTTTTAAGAGTTGTATAGTTTTAGCTCTTACATTTAGGTCTTTGATTTACTTTGAGTTAATTTTTGTGAATGGTGTGAGGTGGGGCTCCACTTCATTCTTTTGCATGTGGATATCCAGCTGTCCCAATACCATTTGTTGAAACATAGTCTACTTTTGTTAATTTTGATCCATAAGCATAAAAGATGAAAGAGTATGTGACTGAGATTATTAGGAACTTTAATATTTTCAAAAGTGGGGAACTTTTTTCAAAAATGATTTGAGGATATCAAAATGTTCAGAGTGGTATTCTTTAATAATGAGAGAAGACAACTCTCAGCTGAGCACAGAGATAGCTTTGCTGTTTCACCAGAAAAAAAAAAAGTCTAAATTATAGTTTTACTCTTTCTGTTTATCTTCTGTGTAACAACATCTAGTAATGGTTTCATGAGCCTATCTTTGTGAATACATTCATCATACTTAACCAACTTTGTCAACAGTTTTAACATATTTATTAATCATTTCCAACCTATTATTTGTAGCTCATTTTGAACCCAGACAAAGTTCACCCCTCAAACCTTCTACGTTTTCTGTATACTCTTAAATTTGTCTTTACAAAAAGTACTCTTGTATCCTAGCACAACCAGACACTTTTTGTTTTAAGACAAAAAAAATTTTTTTTTTAATCTAGGTAGAAAAAGTGTTTATTACTCTGCACGGACATCCCCTTACCTACACAAATTCTTTTATGTTCTTTCAAAATGTATATGCATACCAACATAATATAAGGGCATCTGAATATCCTCTTGAACCTGGTAGCTAAGAGCTACTCCAGTTATTAAATAAGAGCACATGTATAGTAAAATTATATTGTCTCTTTATCCAAGATTATGTTTCAATTAAATTGATGTTCATTAATACTCTTAAAGATAACTAAGGCTCTGGAAATTACAAATTAGGCTGACACAGGAAGTCCTTATGGCAGTCTTATGGAAGCATAAGAATTCCACAAATTTAAAACCTCTCAAAAAACACCTATGGGGCTTCCCTGGTGGCGCAGTGGTTGAGAGTCCGCCTGCCAATGCAGGGGACACGGGTTCGTGCCCCGGTCCGGGAGGATCCCACGTGCCACGGAGCTGCTGGGTCTGTGAGCCATGGCCACTGAACCTGCGCGTCCAGAGCCTGTGCTCCGCAACGGGAGAGGCCACAACAGTGAGAGGCCCGCATACCGAAAAAAAAAAAAGACATAACCATTCCATTTTGTTAAGCACAATTTTAGTTTTTTGTAGTGTTAAGCCATAAAACCTTTAGAGACTTTAAATCGTGGGGAAAAAAATAAAAAACAAAAACCTAGTCTTGTACAAAACTAGAATATTTTTACATTGTGATAAGGGAGAAAAGTGGTATTATTAACTCTAATTTGTGTAGTATCATCTGTATTTCAGGAGTATTTAATGAACTTTTTCTTGAATGCAGTTTATTAACCTGTGTACATAAATTAAAAGACTTTACATTTAAAAGCTCTGAGTGCCTTACTTTTCTTCTTGTAACTATTTTCTTAACTAATAGCAGTTAAAATTTTTTCAAGCTACAGTTGAAGCAGAAGTGTTTTCCTTAGAAGAGCCAAAATGTAAAGCATTAGGAGATTTTCCCCCCTTCTGGAGTTTCTTGAATTATTTCTTGAAATTTATATGAACATTTCATTTAGGCCAATTAGAACAGGAGCTCCAGTAGATTTTAAGAGCCCTTATCTTCTGATTCATTCCTCTTTTGATTTTAATGTACCTCTCAAATGAGCAAAAGTTTCCGTAAGTGACCACTTGTAATTCTAAATTGCCTCTGGTGAAGCTGTCATGGAGAAAGGTTTATGCAAAAATGAGAAAATAGAAGTCAGAGTTCTGTTCAGAGATACCCCAAGTCTTTTGAGATGAACCATAGGACAAACAGGCTGTTTAGGTTAAAAGGGAAATTATTGCTTGTGTGAGTCTCTGGTCATTAATCAGCAGTCTCCTGGCAGAGAGAATATACAGAGAATATCTTTCCTGAAGCCAGTTTTTCACACGGACAAGACTGAAGAATATTGCTGTATTGTCTTAAAAAGTTCAAACTTTTAAAAGTTTGCCCAAATGATGCCGGGTTATCAAGACCTTGTGAACTTATCAGTCCTTGGAAGGCAAGCCTGGAGGACAGGTTTAATGGGTCTATAACTGTGTTCTGTGAATTTCTTTAGACATGTAGCAGTACTGTAGACAACAGGCAGGATGGCTAATGGTAAACCAAAGATTTGGCAGACCTTCACCAAGGAAAATGAGTACATATTTAATCAGATAGGCAAAGAGTCCCAGGGGAAGTTATTCCCAGGACAAAACCCAAAAACACATCACTGAAGAACTCATTAAAATTGAATAATGGATTCAATTTCAGCAGAAGGGTGACTCTAAGGGGGAAACCAAAGGGATTTCAGATGTTCACATTACCATCAGTTGAGGGTCCAGGCTAGAGTAGCAAGGAGCTCAGTGGGATCTAAACTTGTTAAGCTCTGCAATACAAAGACCACCAGGAGCAAACCCTTATTCAAACAAAGTTATGCTGCAGCAAGGGAGACCGTAAACTAAGGGGGCAATGGGGCTTCTCAAATAGGAAGAATTAGGGAAGGGTTTTGGGAGCCAGAGTTAGTCTTGGAGCAACTTGGCAGGGACGCATTGTTGGAAGTCAGTGATCTCTAGAACACATGAGCCTGAGTACAGTTAATGTTAGATCAGTTTGTTTGGGGTTTTATCTTAGAATATATGGGTCTGCATGTATTTAAGATGGTTTGTCTTGCATGTTAAGGTTTGATACAGTTTACCTCTTTGCAAGTCACATGCAAGTTGGAGTTTCTGTTTCAGTTCTTATTACTTTAAGAAAATATCCATAGTTTAAAAAGAAAATCTTTATAAACTAATACATTTATTGCCTAAGAGTGGTGGTCTTTAGTTTCTATATTTTGGTTTTTTGTTGACTATTAGTTTAATGTTAGTTTTTTAGTTGGCTCTTAATAGTACATCAGGTCATAGAATTAGGAGCAGCTGTTTGTGACATTTGAGGATATCTCCTTTCACTTTGTGTATTGTTAAAAAAAATTTTTTTTAGCTGCGTTGAGTCTTTGTTGCTGTGCGCGGGCTTTCTCTAGTTGCGGTGAGTGGTGGCTACTCTTTATTGCAGGGCATGGGCTTCTCATTGCGGTGGCTTCTCTTGTGGAGCTCAGGCTCTAGGCATGGGCTGCAGTAGTTGCGGCCTACGGGCTCTAGAGCATGCAGGCTTCAGTAGTTGCGCATGGGCTCAGTAGTTGTGGCTCACAGGCTTAGCTTCTCCATGGCCTGTGGGATCTTCCCAGACCAGGGACTGAACCTGTGTCCCCTGCATTGGCAGGCGGATTCTTAACCACTGGATCCCCAGGGAAGTCCCTATTAAAATTTTTCATAAGCCATATATAATTTACTGGAGATTGCATAGAGATGACAGAGGGTTTATTTTTTAATTGAGGTTCATTTGGTTTTTATTAAGCACACTTTTCCCTTAATATGTTCTATTTTTCTTAACTGAGTTTTTATTTGTTTGTTTTTTGGCCTCACCACATGGCACATGGGTTTAGTTCCATGACCAGGGATAGAACCCATGGCCCCTGCAGTGGAAGAGTGGATTCTTAACCACTGGATCTCCAGGGAAGTCCCCTTAACTGAGTTTCTGTTACTGAAGCTAGCTCATACCAATTTCAATATTAGTTTTTCCTTTGATCATTACAGTAGTGGTCACGTGTTAAATCTAGACTGAAAGCATGTGAAATTGTTTGGGCTCATGCACTTTATTCATCTTGATTTCTGGCCCACATTAATGGAAATTGAGAGAAGGACTACTATTCAACAGTGACTGTGTTTAAAATAAGCTTATAAAAGTAAGCTGGCAGAATTGTAGTGTCTGATCCTTGCCAATTTTTATTTGATTTAAAAGATTTTTTAAATACTTATATATTGAAACCAGTCTAATCTCTTTAATTAGTTTTTGGGCAAACCTCAAAAAGTTATCCTCCACAATTGTACAGTGTATTGCCTCCTTTCTTGCTCAGCATTAGAAGGAATCAGTGTAAAAATAAAAAATACACTAAAGGGCTTCCCTGGTGGCGCAGTGGTTGAGAGTCCCCCTGCTGATGCAGGGGACACGGGTTCATGCCCCAGTCAGGGAAGATCCCACATGCCACGGAGCAGCCGGGCCCATGAGCCATGGCCACTGAGCCTGCGCGTCCAGAGCCTGTGCTTCGCAACGGGAGAGGCCACAGCAGTGAGAGGCCCGCATACCACAGAAAAGAAAAAAAAAAACACTAACAACATTGTTTCTTGAAAGTATATTGTGATATCATTTTGCATTATATTGTAGCCTGTAGAGTTAGATGTTCTCAGGCATTTTTTACTTCCACTGATTTTTTCGCATATATTCCAGACTGATATTCAGTCCCCTTGTCCCATTCCTTTTCTATCACCTTGACCGGAAAAACCTGAGTTCTGAATTAGTTCAACCACATGTACTTTTTTTTTTTTTTTGGTAAAAGGCCACTGAGTATTGCATTAAAAAAATCCTGTAACCACAATCTCTAACTTCACCTTGGTTGTCAGTGCTGCTCAGCAATCTTATGTTTTTTGATAAACTCTTCCATCTCATTCACCACAACTGTTGTTTTTCCCCTCTGGGTGCCTTTAAGATTTTCCCTTTGTCTTTTATTTTCAGCAGTTTGAAAATGATTTGCCTTAAGTGGTTTTTGTTTTTTAATCTTACTTGGTGTTTTCTGAGCTGCTTGGATCTGTGATTTGATGTCTATCATTAATTTTGGAAAATTCTTGGTGGTTATTTTCTTCCAGTTTTTTTCTGTTTCATTCTTTCTGTCTTATCTTTCTTTAATTCTAATTACATGTATGCTTGACCACTGATATTGTGCCACAGCTCTTTTATTTTTTTTCTTCTTCACATTTTTCCCTCTTTGTGTTTCAGTTTGATTATTTTCAACAGACCTATATTCAAGTTCACTAAATTTTTCTTTGTGTCAAGTTGTGTCAAGTCTACTGATAAGTTGGTGAAAGCATTCTTCATCTCTCTTACTGAGTTTTTAAATTTCTAGTATTTTCATTTGATTTTTTTTTCTTATAGTTTCCATCTCTCTGCTGAAATTACCTATCTGATCTTACATGTTGTTCATCTTTTCCATTAGTGCCTTTAACATATTAATCATAGTTATTTAAAATCTTCTATCATGGGCTTCCCTGGTGGCTCAGTGGTTAAGAATCCGCCTGCCAATGCAGGAGACATGGGTTCGAGCCCTGGTCTTGGAAGATCCCACATGCCATGGAGCAACTAAGCCCATGTGCCACAACAACTGAGCCTGCCCTCTAGAGCCCACGAGCCACAACCACTGAGCCTGTGTGCCACAACTACTTAAGCCCATGCGCCTAGAGTCTCTGCTCCGCAACAAGAGAAGCCACTGCAATGAGAAGCCCACGCACCGCAACGAAGAGTAGCCCCCACTCGCTGCAACTAGAGAAAAGCCCGCGTGCAGCAATGAAGACCCAACACGGTCAAAAAAAAAAAAATCCTCTATCAGTTCCAACATATATATGTCATATCTGAGTCTAGTTCTGATGATTGCTTTGTCTCTTAGGAATATGTTGGTTTTTTTCTTGCCTTTTCCCATTCTTTGTCATTTTATTATTGAAAGCCAGACATCTTCGTTAGGTCTAGAGTCTGAGGTAAATAGTTTTTGTGCCTGGCAGTAGGCATACCTTATCTTCTACTAGGCCTTTATTCCAGGGTTAGTAGTTGGCCTGGGTTTGAGGCTTTGAGATTACTGTCACTGCATCACAGGCTTAAAATTTCCCTAGCTATACCTTGTGTTTTAGGTGGGGGTAGTTTGCAGAGGTTTTCTTTTTAATGTTTCTCCACACTCACCTTTAGATTTTCCCTTTGTATTGCACCTTAGAGAGGGTCTCTCTTGCAAGTTGCTTATTGCTTGATGCTAGTTAACTGGCAGTAGGGATTGGGGGTTGAGGGGTGGAGATGTTCTCTGTTTTAATGAAGCCTCAGTCTTAAGCAGTCATCACGTTCCTGGGTCTTGGGGATGTGGTCTTAGTGCTCCTGCCTCTGCCAACATAGTTCTGAGCCCAACACATATTTCTGCCTCTGCCCTTGGGAACAGATTTTTATTCTCTCAGCCACAGTGAGTTTTCACCAGTTCCCTAAGAGTGACAGCTTTTGTCTGCCACAGATGAAGGCTTTTTTTCCCTAGGCAGGTAGGAGTGAAGAGTCCCAGCAAAGTAGTTTCTACCTCCAGCAAAGACTGTTGTTTCTGTCCCTGAGTTTTGCACAATGAGGACTTTTCCAGTACTCTCAAAATCTTTTATGTGAACACTCAGTGGGATTCATGAGGAAAAAGCCTGCACCAGGGTGGAGACTCTCCTTTTTTCAGTAGCGGAGACTTCACCCTTTTTGCCAGTCACCCTAGCTGAACTATTCTTTTCTTTGTACACCTATGCCTTGTCTATGTAAGCCACTGTCACACCTGTTTTCTTGGTTGGTTGCCCTACAACCTCAACACTTGGATGGATTCAAGAAAGTTGTGAACTTGCTCTTTGTTTGTGCATTGTAAGTTTGGCAGCATCTGTTTATCCAGCTTTCTTCATCCCTAAAAAAGAGACCAAACGTCCCACAACAGTTTAAAAAATCCCCTTGTTCTCTTTTTATAAAATTCCTGCACACTGCATCCCTCTCATCAGCTGGCAGTTGGTCACTTTCTGAGAAAGTAGACACTATCAGATGGGAATGCTTTCCACTTCCTGCAGCCCAACATCTATACCTATCCTCTTCTCCATTCTTCTGTCTGTCACTGTGGATGAGGTATTTGTTCCACCTATCCAAGGCTCATCTCTGTTCTAAAGGCCATACTGAGTTAATTTCTCAGGGATCTCCCTTTATCAGTATTCCCTTTCTCTTGTATATCTTACCCCTCTCTTGGCACCTTTCCAACAACATTTAAACAGATTCAAGTCTCTCCTCTCAAACAAAAAGCCCTCTATGACACATCTGTACCCTTTCTTGGTCCACTCTTCTTCATAGACAAATTTTTCAGTGGAGTTGCTATCTCTACTTCCTTACAGCTCAGTGATTCCTCAACCTCTTGCAATCTGACTTTTGTCCACACACTTAAATTAATCCACAAAGTCATCATTGGCCTCTTTGGACACTTCCATCTTAATTTTACTTAGCATTACATGTTTAATCATATCCTTCTTAAAACGATTGAGCTTTGTTTTTACTGTCTACTTATGGCATCCCTTGGAAACCCATGGAATTCTACCCTAGTCCCTCTATGTTTCACACTGTATACTTCTAAATCAGTGCTTTCCGATATAAATATAATGTGAGCTATGTACATAATTTAAAACTTTCTAGCAGCCACATTAAAAAATAAGTGAAGTTAATTTTAATAATATATTTTTAATCCAATATATGCAAAAAATTACCATTTCAACATGTAATCAATTAAAAAATTAATGAAATATTTCACTTTTTTTGTACTAACTTTTCAAAATCTGGTGTGTATTTTGTATTTACAGCTCATCTCAGTTTCGATTCCAAATTTTCAAAGGCTAAAGTGAAATGTAGTATTACCAAAACAATGAAGTTGTATTTATGGGAAAACATTTTACTCTGCTTTAACTTTTAAATTTAAATTCATTAAAACCAAAATTTAAAAATTCAGTTCCTTAGTCACACTAATCCCATTTCATGTGCTCAATGTGCTAGAGGCTACCATATTGGAAAGTACAGTTCTAGAGTGATCTAATCTATTCCAACACATTTTGATGATTCCAGATCTCTTTTCTGAACTCCTGAAGAACCTCATGTCCTATAAGAACTTCAAAATCAATATATACAAAACAGAACTCATCTCTTTCTTCTGTCTCTTCCCATATCCCTTATCTTAAGAAATGACATTAAGGAATTCCCTGGTGGTCCAGTGGTTAGGACTCCATGATTTCACCGCGGAGGGCCTGGGTTCAATCTCTGGTCAGGGAATTAAGATCCCACAAGCCAGGTGGTGCAGCCAAAAACAAAACAAAACAAAACGGAAATGGCATTAATTTCTATCAAGCTAGTTGCCCACAGCTTATATATCACTATTGATTTCTCCTTCCTTCCCACCTTAGCCATTCAATGATTATGCTAATTACAATCACATCTCCCTCCAAATAGTTCTTAAATTCGTTCACTAGTCTACTTCTGCATCTACTAGGCAGTTTAGGCCAGTGTTTCTCAAACTCTACCAACTAATCATTTGGGGAGCTTGTAAGTGTAGATTCTGATCCAGTAAGTCTAGGGTGGGCCTGCACTTCCAGCAAGGTTCCAGGTGGTACTGCCATTGCTCCTGCTTCTCCATTAACCATATTTTGAATGGGAAAGGTTTAGGCTGTCCTTGAAAGAGTCTCTTCAAGAATCTCTTTGCTACTTTTTTTTTTTTTTTTTTTTTCGGTTCCCCGGCCCACTGTTGTGGCCTCTCCCGTTGCGGAGCACAGGCTCCGGACGTGCAGGCTCAGTAGTTGTGGCTCACGGGCCCAGTTGCTCCGTGGCATGTGGGATCCTCCCAGACCAGTGCTCGAACCCGTGTCCCCTGCATTAGCAGGCAGATTCTCAACCACTGTGCCACCAGGGAAGCCCCTATAAACATTCTTATGCAAGTTTTTACAGACATTTGCACTCAATTTGTTATTTGGGGGAGGATATACTTAGGAGTGAAACTGCTGCATCATAAGGTAGATGTATGTTTAGCTTCCTTTTTTAAGAAGTTCATGTTCAAGTATTTTGCCAAATTTAAAAGCTTCCTTATTGATCTGTAGAGTTCTTTATATAAATATTATGGATATAATCCTTCATCAGATATATCAGATATATGTATTACAAATATATTCTCTCAGTTTGTGATTTGCCTATTCAACTTTCTGCTGATGTGTTGTGATGATAGAAGTTCTCAATTTTAATGAAGTCAGATTAATCAATTCTGTCTTTAAAGGTTTGTGCTTTTTCTGTCATGTTTAAGAAATCTTTACCTACCCCAAAATTGTCAGGTTGCTCTCCTGCATTTTCTTCTAGAGCTTTATTTTTTTAGCTTTCATGTTTAAATCTATGATCTACCTTGAATTAATTTTGGGGTTTGATGTGAGGTAGGGTTTACTGCTTTTCCTATGTGAATATGAAATTGTCGAAGCGCCTTTTAATGAAGAAGACTATCATTTCCCTGCTGAATTGCAGTGATACTTTTGTCATAAACCAAGTGACTCTATAGGTATAGGTGTATTTCTGAACTCTGTTTTGTTACATTGGTCTATTTGTCTATCCTTGCACAAATACTCCACTGTCTTAATTACTGCAGCTTTATAATAAGTTTTGAAACTCTAATAGTATAAGTTCTCCAATTTTACTCATCTTTAAGATTATCTTGGCTATTTTAGGTTCTTTGTATTTCCATATAAATTTAAGATTCAGCCTGTCAATATGCACCAACTATTCATGCTGGGATTTTGATTGCATTTACATTGAATCCACATATCAAATTAGAGGAAACTGAAAGCCATATTCAGCCTTTTGATTCATAAACATGATGTAGCTCTCAATTTATTTAGGTCATCTTTAATTTCTTTCTATAGTACAAACTTGCAATATTTTGTAGTCTTCAATATTAGCTTTATGGAACTTTTCTTAAACTTGTTTCTAGATATTTGATTTTTTTCATTCTACTATAAGTGTTTTTTTTTTTTTTTTTTTTGCGGTATGCAGGCCTCTCACTGTTGTGGCCTCTCCCATTGCGGAGCACAGGCTCCGGACGCGCAGGCTCAGCGGCCATGGCTCACGGGCCCAGCCACTCCGCGGCATGTGGGATCTTCCCGGACCGGGACACAAACCCGTGTCCCCTGCATCGGCAGGCAGACTCTCAACCACTGCACCACCAGGGAAGCCCTACACTGATGGAATTTTTAAATGTTAAACTGTCCTTTTATTCCTGGAATAAACCCCTCTTGGTTATGATGCATTATGTATTTTTTTATATCCCTGGAATCCTATTTATTAATATTTTGTTAGGATTTTTACATCTATATTCAAAGGAGACACTGGCCTGTAATTTTTCTTTTTTGTAATGTCCTTTTTAGGTTTGGTACTAATGTTTCACTGGTCTTAAAAAAGTGAGATCAAAAGTATTCCCTCTTTTTCTATTCTTTGGAAGAGATTTTGTAAATTTGGTATTATTTTGTCCTTAAATATTTGGAAGAATTCACCATCAAAGCCATATGGGTCTGCTATTTTTTTTGTGGAAAAGTTTTTTAAAAATCTGGAAGTAATTTGTTTTGGGTCAATGCATCAGATTTTAGTCATGGGTCATTTCCTTTTTCAAGATAAATGTTATATCTTAAGTGATGAATTAAAAGTTTATATAAAAATAATAAGCTATAGATATGTCTTTATATTAAGAAAATTAAAAATTGGTAATCCTCAACTTAGTTTTTGCTTCATGTATTTTGAAGCTCTGTTATTAAGAGCATAAAAGTAATAGGATAATTAGGATATAAAAATTAGGATTTTTATGTCTTGTTCATAAATTGAGCCCTTTATCATTATGAAATGACACTGTTTATCTCTGGTAACATCTTTTGCTCTGGAATCTAACTTGTCTGATGTTAATATAACCACTCCAGTTTTCTGTTGATTAGTGTTAGCCTGGTATACTTTTTGCCAACTGTTTAGTTTGTTCCTATTTGTTTATATTCCAAATGTGTTTCTGGTAAGCAACCTATAGTGGGGTCTTGCTTTTTAACTAACCTGACAATCTCTGCCTTTTTATTAGGGGTGTTTAGATGACTTAGATTATGTTTAACATGATTATCGATATGGTTGGGTTTAAATCTACCATCCTGCTGTTTTCTATTTGTCTTACCTGGTTTTTGTTTCCTTTGTTCTCTTCTTCTGCCTTCTTTTGGATTAACTGATTTTTAAATTCCATTTTAGGGGGCTTACTTGTGATAATCCTTTGTTGTATTATTTTAGTGGTTAAGTACAGGGTTTATAGTATACATATTTAACCTATCACAATCTATCTTCAAATGATAACATACCACTTCACGTATAGTATAAGAACCTTACAAGTGTATAATTCCATTTCCCCCTTCCAGCCTTTGTGCTATTGTTGACATACATTTTACTTTCATATATTTTATAAACCCTGAAATACATTGTTATAATTTTTGCTATAGACAGTCAATTTCCTTTCTAAAAGAAGTACCAGTCTGTTAAATTATGTAGAAAACTAAAAGTGGAATCACAAACTGTTGTTACAATAGTACTATGTTGTATAGTTGCCCATGTATTTACCTTTACTGAGATCTTTATTTCTTCATATGGCTTTGAGTTACTTCAAATGTCCTTTCATTTCAATTTGCAAGATTCATTTTAGCATTTATTGCAGGGCAGGTCTAAAGGTAATAAACTTCCTCAGCTTTTGTTTATCTGGGAATATCTTGATTTCACCCTCATTTTTTTTTTTTTTTTTTTTTCCTGCACTGCATGGCTTGTGGGATCTCAGTTCTACAACCAGTGATTGAACCCAGGCCCTTGCCAGTGAAAGCACGAGTTCTAACCACTGGACCACTGGGGAATTTCCTCTCCCTTACTTTTGAAGGACCATTTTGCCAGTTAAAGGATTCTTGGTTGATTGTTTTTTGTTTGTTTTTTCTTTCTTTTAGCAGTTTGAATATATTGACCCACTGCCTTTTGGCCTCCAAAGTTTCTGATGAAAACTCTTTTAATTTTATTGAGAATCCCCTGTATGTGATGTGTCACCTCTCTCTTGTTGCTTTCAAGATTCTATCTTTGTCTTTGTTTTTCAAAAGTTTGATTACATTGTGTCTCAGCGTGGGTCTCTTCCAGTTCATCCAACTTGGAGTTTGTTGAGTTTCTTGGATGCTTATATTCATGTCTTTCATCAAATTTGGGACGTTCTCAGCCATTATTTCTTTAAATATTCTCTCTGCCCCTTTCTCTCTCTCTTCTCCTCCTGGGACTTCCAAAATGCATATGATGATCTGCTTGAAGATGTCCCACAAGTCTGTTAGGTTCTGTTTACTTTTCTTCAATCTTACTTTCTTTCTGTTACTCAGACTCAATAATTTCCATTGTCCTATCTTCAACTTCACTGATTCTTTCTTCTGCCTGTTTAAATCTACCTTTGAATCACCATAGTGAATTTTTCATTTTAGTTATTTTACTTTTCAGCTCTAGAATTTTTTTGGTTTCTTTATAGCTTTTCTATCTCTTTATTGATATTTCCACTTTGTTCATACACTGTTTTCTAGACTTCCTCTGTGTCTTTCTTTAGTTCTTTGGGCATCTTTAAGACAGTTAATTTAAAGTCTTTGTCTAGTATATCTGCCATAACATCTTTTCAGGGACAGTTTGTGTTGATTTATTTTTCCCTTTCAATGGGCCATACTCTCCTGTGTCTTTGTATGCCTTGTGATTTTGTTGTTGTTGGAAATTGGATACTGAATCTAATAAAGTGGTAACTCTGGAAATCAGATTCTCCTCTTTTATCAGAGTTTGCTGTTTTTTGTTTTTGTGAATTGTTTTTGTTTTTTTTTCTTGTAGGCTGTTTCTGTGCCAAGAATCAGCCTGAGGAGAAAACTTAAGACCTTCTATGGTCTTTTCTGAGTGTTTGCTTTTCCCTGGGCATGTGTAGTGACTTGCTGATTTCCCCCATATATGCAGTTGCCTTTGAATGTCCTAGTCTTTAATGCATGGCTCCCAAAAGGGGAAAAAGAGAAAAATGAAGCGGGGGAACAGGGTGCTGGCCCTTAAATCTCATGGAAGTCACTTCACCTGGAGGGAGAGGGGCTTGTAACAGTGGGGTGGAGGAGGTGTAACAATGATTGGTTGCCTCTTTGTCAGCACCTTTGTGATCAGAAGCAGCAATCAGTGGTCAGAGAACAGAGCACTGATTTTTGGAGGGCAGGTTCCTTTTTGCCCACCCTGACTGCTGCAGGGACACAGGTGCCTTCTATGGGATGGGGGTGGGGTGTAGATAGCAGCTATTGTGCTAAGAGCTGAAATTGACCAAAATTAACTGCATTTTACCATCCAAGCCTTCACATGGTAGATGCAAGCACTTAATAGACTCCAGATTTCCAAAATAGAGATAGATTCTGAGATAGATTCTGCATTGTCTAAGTGAGGAGACAGATTTCTGGTGGTTCCTACTCCACCATCTTCCCAGAATTCTCTCCAGCTGATTGCCTTTTTTTTTTTTTTTTTTTTTTTTGGTCTCAGTTTTTAGCTAACACCTATAAGTGATATTACAGGATATGGGTCTTTTGCTGTCTGA
>NW_006774099.1:746917-764176 GCF_000442215.2 Lipotes vexillifer
GGGGCATGAACCCGTGTCCCCTGCATCGGCAGGCGGACTCTCAACCACTGCGCCACCAGGGAAGCCCAGCTGATTGCCTTTTAAAGAGATTTAAATAATAAGAAAAAGGTCTTTATGTTTACCCATGTAGTTACCATTTCTTGTGCTCTTCATTCCTTTGTACAAATTCAGGTTTCCATCTGCTATTATTTTCCTTCTATTTGAAGGACTTCCTTTAATATTTCTTGTGGTGCAGCTTTTCTAGTGAGGATTCTTTTATCTATCTCTGAAAGAAGTCTTTATAGTTAACTTAATTTTTGAAAGTGATTTTTGATGGGTAAAATATTTTAGGTTGACAGATTTTGGTTTTAGCATTTTAAAGACATTGCTTTAACTTCCATTGTCTTCTAACTTACATTGTTTCCAACAAGAAATTTACTGTCATACTTACCATTATTTGTTGTGAGTAAGTAGTCTTTTCTCTTTGGTGGCTTTTAAGTTTTCTCTTTGTCATTGGTTTTAAGTAATTTGAATATGATATACCCCAGTGTAAATTTCTTTGTTTCTTGTGCTTGATGTTCACTGAGCTTCTTGGATCTGTGGGTGTATCATCTTTGTTAAATTTGGAAAAAAACTGCTAATTATTTCTTAAAATATTTTTTTATGTCCCTACCTTTCTTCTCATTCATGGACTCCCATTATATTTTTCTGCTTGAGGTTGTCCTACAGCTCACTGGTACTCTGTTCACTTTTTTTTCCAGCTTTTTTCTCTCTGTACTTCATTATGGATTTTTTTTTTTTTTTTTGGCTATGTTTTGAAATTCACCAATCTTTCTTCTTTCTTTCTTCTGTAATCCCATCCAATATATTTTTCATCTCAGGCATTGTAATTTTTATCTCTAGAAGTTTACATTGAGTCTTGTTTTTTTAATCACCAATGTCACTACTTAACATGTTCTACTTGAACATATAAAATATTAAAAAATAACTGTTTTAATGTCCTTGTCTACTAATTCTACTATTTTTGTCACTGCTGGGTCAGTTTCAGTTATGTGATTTTTGGCCTCATTATGGATAATATCAATATTTTCCTGCTTCCTTGCATGCCTGATAATTTTTTACTGGATGTTAAGCATTGTAAATTTTACCTTGTTTGGTGCTTGAGACTTTTGTATTCCTACAAATACTGAGTTTTGTTCTGGGAGGCAGTTAAGTTACTTTGAAACAGGTTGACTCTTTGGGGTCTTCCTTTTGAGCTTTGTTTGGGCAGAACCAGAGCAGCCTTTAGTCCAGGGTTAATTTTCCCCAGTATTGAGGCAAGACTCTAGCTACTCTACCCAGTGCCCCATGAATGATGAAGTTTTCTACTCTGACTGTTGGGAACAGGTACTTTTCCTGGGCCTGTGTGATCTGTGGATACTGTTCCCTCTGATCCTTTTGGTTGGTTCTTTTCCTGGCCTTGGGGAATTTTCTCACATGCATTCACTAATCACTACTCAACTGAATACTTCAGGGGATCCTCTAAAGATCTCTGTATCTCTCTCTTTTTGTGGCTCTCTCCCCTTTCTGCACTGTGGCTTGAAAACTTCCTGCAGGAGGTTAGCTGGGGCTATAGTTGAATTTACCTGATCTATTTCCCATCTCTCAGGGATTCCTTTCTTGCCTGATGCCTTATTTTGATTTTATTACCATATATTTTATTTCTACATGCTATAAAACTCAGATGATATAGCTATTAATTGTTTCCCTTAACAGTCAATAATCTTCTATTTTTTTCCATTGATTTATCTTCCCTAGGGCTGTTCCTTCCTTCCTGAACTTTCATGTATCCCATTTTAATTTACTTTAATTTAATTTAAATTAATTTAATTTAAATTTTCCTTTAATCAGAAGTACATCCTCATTTTTTTCTCTTAGATTTTATCTGAGAAACTTTTGAAATTTTGTTTTTGATTTTGAAGGATATTTCCTAGGTATAGTATTCTAGTTTGGCAGTTTTTTCTTTTAGCACTTTAAAGCTACCACTCCATTGTTTTGTGCTTTGATGTTTTTGTTGTGAAATCAGAGGTATTTCTTGCTATTGTCTTTTTTGACTGATGCTTTTAAGGTTGTCTTTTTAGCTTTAGTTTCATCAGGTGTGGTGTCCGTGTATTTATCCTTAACCTTGGAGCTGTGGTTAATGTCTTTCATCAGTTTGGTTATTTCTCAGCCATTGTTTCTTTCCTTTTTTAAAAAAAAAATTTTCTTTCATTTATTTATTTGGCTGTGTTGGGTGTTCATTCCTGCATGCGGGCTTTCTCTAGTTGCAGCGATGAGGGGCTACTCCTCAGTGCGGTGCGCAGGCTTCTCACTGTAGTGGCTTCTCTTGTGGTGGAGCACAGGATCTAGGTGCACAGGCTTCAGTAGTTGTGGCTCGCGGGCTCCAGAGCGCAGGCTCAGTAGTTACGGCACACGGGCTTAGTTGCTCTGCGGCATGTGGGATCTTCCTGGACCAGGGCTCGAGCCTGTGTCCCCTGAATTGGCAGGCAGATTCTTAACAACTGTGCCACTAGGGAAGTCCCCATTGTTTCTTAAATAACTACATCTTTCTCATTCTCTCTTCCTAGAACTTATTTGCCTAACATTTCTCATACTACGTGAGGTTCTTTTTACCCATTTTCCTTTTTGAGGTTCAATTTGGATAATTTCTTCAAGTTCATTAATCCTGACATATGCTGTTTTGTTTTCTGTCTGCTGTTAAGATCCCCCAGTGAGTTCTTTATTTTGAGTTTACTTATGAATTATTTATATAAGCTTACTTATCCCAGAACTCTGGGCTATTTCTTATTAAAAAACCCTCATTGAGATATATTTTATGTACAACAAACTATACCTATTTAAAGAGTACATTTTGATGAGTTTTGACAGTTGTATACTACTGTGAAAGTATTACCATACTCAAGATACTGAATATCTTCATTACCTCCAAAAGATTTCTCATGCCCATTTGCAATTCATCTCTGCTTCTGATCCTGGTCCCAGCCAGTTACTGAATTGCTTGATCCCTCTAACTTAGTTTTCATTTTCTAGAATTTTATACAAATGGAGTCACACAGTAAGTACTCTTTGTATCTGGTTTCTATAAATCAATATAATGATTTTGAGCTTCATCAATGTTGTTGCCTATACCAATAGTTCATTCCTTTCTATTACTGAATAGTGTTACATTGTATGGATATACTACCTGTTGTTTATTTATTTACCATTTAATGGACATATGGGTCATTTCACAGTTTTGGCTATTGTGAATAAAGCTGCTGTGAATATTTATGTATAACAGTTTGTGTGAACATACATTTTTATTTTTTCCTGTTGAATGCTTAGAACCAGAGTGGATAAGTCATATGGTAGATGTATATTTAACTTTGTAAGAAAGGGCCAGTATTCCAAAGTACATTGAACCACATGACATTCTTACCTGCAGAATATAAGTTCTAATTACTCCATATCTTCATCAACACTTGTGTTATCAGCCTTTTTAATTGTAGCCATTCTAATGTTGCAGTGGTATCTCATTGTGGTGTTAATAGGTGTTTCCCTAATAACCAGTTATGTTGAGAATCTTTTCATCTGCTTATTGGCCAATTGTATATCTACTTTTGTAAAATATATGTTCAAACATTTTGACCATTTAAAAAATTGAGCTGTCCTCTTATTATTGAGTTTTAGGAATATTTTAAAAATATATATTTTGTATACCAGTTGTCAGATATTTGCATTGTGAATATTTTTTTCCTGTTATGTCTTTCCTTTTCATTTCATAATGGTGTCTTTTGCAGAGCAAAAGTTTTTAATTTTAATAAAGTTCCATTTATGAAATTTTAAACTTTTATTATTAATGCTTTTTGTGTTCTAAGAAATATTTGCTAAACCCCAAGATTGCAAGATTTTCTCTTACATTTTATTCTAGAAGTTTTATCGTTTTACTTTTAGATTTAGGTCTATGATCCATTTTCAGTTAATCTTTGTGTATTGTGTGAAGTGAGTTGGCTGACCACTTTATCACACAATGCCAAAATCAACTACATTTCAGTTCTTTTCAGAGTATGTTCATTTATCAGTAGTCTCCATTTAAAAAACAGTCAAGAAGTATTCTTTTCTCTATAGAAATTACATTTTGTTTTGGTA
This sequence comes from Lipotes vexillifer, assembly GCF_000442215.2. NCBI lineage: Eukaryota > Metazoa > Chordata > Mammalia > Artiodactyla > Lipotidae > Lipotes > Lipotes vexillifer. The sequence goes on from NW_006774099.1 coordinate 751,064, forward strand.
CGCAGAATGGTACAATATAATGGTAAAATTGGGTGAGTAACTGCGAGTTTAGTATTTTTGGAAGCCAAAATTTTTTTCTCATTTAACTTTTCCCATTGTTTCTTTAAGCATACTGGAATTTCCTCTATTAGCATTTATGAATTTCATTCATTTTATGAATGAAAAACTGGAGCTCTGAAGTATTAACATTTTTTTCAGTCAAACAATTATTTATGCTAACATCAGGTGTAAACTCAGATCTTCAATTGCAAAATTTTTTATTTTAGCTTATGTGAAATGGAAAAAAAGGTGCAAAGTGTTTATAAGAATGACAGGTCAGATGAGTATAGCATAAATATTAACTTAGTATTCATAAATAGATAATATTATATACATGGGTATCATTATCATATTTATTATTCATTGAGGTCACATCTATTAAACATGGGAGAGTCCTATTGTATGACTTTTATCCTGCAGCTAGGCCAGGTAGAATGGTGACAGTGTGCTATCTATTACTAGAAATATTTTCTTTCTTTTTTTTTTTTTTTTGTGGTACGCGGGCCTCTCACTGCTGTGACCTCTCCCGTTGCGGAGCACAGGCTCCGGACGCGCAGGCCCAGCGGCCATGGCTCATGGGCCCAGCCGCTCCACGGCACGTGGGATCCTCCCAGACCGGAGCACGAACCCACGTCCCCTGCATTGGCAGGCGGACTCTCAACCACTGAGCCACCAGGGAAGCCCGAAATATTTTCTTTTTAAATAGTCTGACTTGATGAATTTTCCTACATTTCTCCCTTGGGATATCATTCTATAGCTTAGTCTTAAAGTATTCTCATTTGTCATATTATCTAATTTATCTTTGGTCTGTTGTGTTACATCTTTGCCATTTTGTCTGTCAAAAGTTTATAAATAGCAGTCACTCCCAATGACATTAATTATTCTGGGGCCAGTCTTCCCAAGACTAGCACTTGTCCTTTTAGTTGTTTGGTAGCTTCCCCTGCCTCATCTCTCTCAGAAATTTATCTGATTGCAGTTGACCCTTGAACAATGAGGAGAGGGTGAGGTGTGGAGTGCCAACACTCCCTGCAGTGGAAAATCCCCCTATAACTTTACAGTTGGCTCTCAGCCCCCCACCCCACCCCCGCCCCCATATCTGCTGTTCTGCATCTGTGGATTCAACTATCCCAGGATCTGTAGTACTATAGGATATGTTTAGTGAAAAAAATCTGCACGCAAGTGGACCCGGGCAGTTCAAACTCGTGCTGTTTGAGGATCAACTGTTTAGTTGCCTTCTGACATATGGATTCTTTATGCCATGTAATGAAATACCAACTCCATTTTAATACAGTACTGAAGAATATAATAGTCTATGTGAGTGATCAAGTCATCCTCTTATTCCAGAGCCTTCAGTAACCATCTACACCTTCCAAGTAAATCCCAAACCTCTTTACTAAGCATTCAGACCAATCATCTCAGAAGTAACCTCCCTCCCCTTGTACTCCTATTACACTGTCTTTATACCTCTAACATGAGAGTTAAACATAGCTTTACAATAGAGTTGCTGTGCATAAGCGCTTAATTTATGTGAATTCAAGTCTATGTAAAGCTGAAAGAGAATAATTTGATTTAAATATTTCAGTTTTAACCACCAGTCCTTTATCAGTTAGGGTTAAATCAAAGAAACAGAACCTCTATAACTGATAGAAAATATGGGATTTATCATGGGCATTAGCTCTTACAATTATGTAAGAGCTGGTTAAGCAGACTGTGTCTGGTGTTGGGCCTAAAGTCAGCAGTGCAGTAGTCAGGAAGGAAAGTGGTCATAAAATGGGATAGAGTAAAGGAAAGATTGGAACTGGTGAGGACAAGTGGAACCACAAGGACAAAGTGGAACCTGCATGTGTCTCTCATTGCATCCAACTTCAGTGATATGAATGACCTGTAGGATAACCTGGTACCTTTGGCCACACTGTTGAACATGCACCTAGTTGAGGATTCAGAAAAGCTGAAGGAGAGACCTGGTGGGAGCTGGATCGCTGCAGGACAGGCTGCTTGCCCATGCTAACATGGTGAGCCGCCATGATTAGTGCCTGGCCCTAAAGTGATTTTCAGAGCAAAAAAAGTCTTCTGCTTTACTTCTGCCTTCCAAATCTCATGTAAATTTATCTTTTAACTAACCCTAACCTAGAGTCATACAGGGAAGGGGATTCTGAGAAATGCAGTTCCATCTTAGCTAACTTGGCATGCTACAAAGTCACCATAAACCCTTGAGTTAGCAAGGGGTTGAAGATATACAACTGGTAATTTTCTTTCTTTCTTTCTTTTCTTTTTTTTTTGGGGGGGGGTAGGAGTTTATTAATTAATTAATTTATTTTTGGCAGTGTTGGGTCTTCGTTTCTGTGCGAGGGCTTTCTCTAGTTGTGGCAAGTGGGGGCCACTCTTCATCGCGGTGCGTGGGCCTCTCACTGTCGCGGCCTCTCTTGCTGCGGAGCACAGGCTCCAGACGCGCAGGCTCAGTAGTTGTGGCTCACGGGCCTAGTTGCTCCGCGGCGTGTGGGATCCTCCCAGACCAGGGCTCGAACCCGTGTCCCCTGCATTAGCAGGCAGACTCTCAACCACTGCGCCACCAGGGAAGCCCCTCTTTTCTTTTTTTAATGTATAAGGACATTCATTCTATTTTTTAAATGTAAATTTATTTTTATTTTTGGCTGTGTTGGGTCTTCATTGCTGCACGTGGGCTTTCTCTAGTTGCGGTGAGTGGGGGCTACTCTTCATTGTGGTGTGCAGGCTTCTCATTGTGGTGGCTTCTTTTGTTGCAGAGCTTGGTCTCTAGGCATGCGGGCTTCAGTAGCTGTGGCATGTGGACTCAGTAGTTGTGGTTTGCGGGCTCTAGAGTGCAGGCTCAGTAGTTATGGTGCACGGGCTTCATTGCTCCACGGCATGTGGGATCTTCCCGGACCAGGGCTCGAACCTGTGTCCCCTGCATTGGCAGGCAGATTCTTAACCACTGTGCCACCAGTGAAGTCCCACATCTGGTAATTTCCAATCTGTCTCAGTTCCCAAGTACCTCTCATAGTATAAGCATCTCACCATGCTGAGTTCAATTCTACTACTTGGTTGAATTTTTCAAACAAGACTGCTTTCCTAATCCCCAGCCAACTGCTTCATTACATGCTCACCTGAAGAAAGTGATCTGATCCAATGCTGAAGAGAAAGACTGGCTGTATTGGGTTTATGAACCAAGAGGTGGTATATGGGTCTCCAACATGGTACTTTCCTAAAAAGGTATTTCTAGGGTAATTTTGCCCATATCCAATTTTCAATTTATGCTTTGTCTTTGGAACCAAATCCTGGTTTTAGAACCATCTTCAATAAATATTTATTAAATATGAATGAATTGTATATAAATTGTGAATGAATTGCAGTAGGGATTTTCTACTGCTGTATTTCTCTTAGCAAATAGCAAAGCGCTTGATACAAATTAGATATTCAATAGATATGGATTAAATTATTTATTGAAGATTTTTATTCTGGTGCTGTGTAATATCAAAACAAGAGTATGTATTTTTTTTTTCAGTGAAAATAGTGTCTGTATTTACATTTTTAAAAATTGGGGTAAGACTTGCACTCAGTGAAATGCACATGTTTTAAGTGTACAATTCTGTAAGTTTTGGCAAAAATATACACCTGGAACCGACACCGCAGTCAAGATATGGAACATTTCCATCACTCCAGAAAGTTCTCTTATGTCACATTGCAGTGAATCCTTACCATTCATAACCAATTACTGCTCTAATTTCTGTTACTGTAGAGTAGTTTGATCTGTCTTGAACTTCAAAAAAATGAAATGGTATAGAATGTACTTTTTTGTGTCTGGCATCTTTCATTCAACATGTTTTTGAGATTCATCCATGTTACTGTATGTGTCAGTGGATTAGTATTCCATTGTATTCCATTGCATAAATGGTTTTCCATTCTTCTGTTGATGAACATTTGAGGTTGTACTTGCTTTTGGCTATTATGAATAAAGATGCTATGTACATTTGTGGACAAGTTTTGTGTGGACATAAATTTCTCTTGGGTAAATGTCTAAAAGTGGAGTTGCTGGGTCATGTGGTAAGTGTATGTTTAAATTCCTAAGAAACTGCTAATTTTCAGAGGTTGTTTCCTTTTTAACCTCCACAAGCAATGTATGTTGTTTTACATCCTTGCCAGCATTTGGTGTTGTCAGTTTTTAAAATTGTATTGTAAATGTTTTCTTTTTCAATAGGTTTCTAAGTTGCCCTGAATATGAGCCACTAAATATTGTGTATGCTTTGGGACCCGGGTAAAAGCGACTGCTCATTCAGTGTGGGTTTTGCAAGGCAAGTTGGAGCTTGCAGAAAGGTATATGTACATTGAAATACTTTGGAAAACTTTGGCCCAGTTTGTTTGTTTCAGTGTTTACATGAATCTCTGCACTCTGCCTGTACCCCTCTCTCTCTGTCTCTCTTTCTTTGGTAAATTATCTCTAAAATATTATTAAAGTAATCCATGTTCTTGGTAAACAGTAAATAAAGGAGAAAAGTGAAAGGTTCTCTGAACTCGTACTTCTACACACAATTTCACGGTATCCAAAAATAACCATTGTTAATATTTTTTGTGTCTCTTTTCTCAAATATTCTATGCATTTACTAATATATATATCAATATGCATGTATAATTACATATATATGTGTTTTTGGAACAAATAGGATCATATTATAAATACTATTCTGCAACAGGTTTTTACTTAATAATCTTGAGACTTTTAAAGTATCAGCACATAAATGTAATCTTTCTTTTAAGCAAACTCTTAAAAATGTATTTCAAAGTACAGATTTATAATTTTACTAGTTCCCTATGCTGGTTATCTTAGGTTAATTCTGAGATTTAGCATTACAAACAATGTTGCATACACTTTTTTTTTAATGTATCATGCAGGTATATCCAAAGAGTGAATTATTAGCAGTGGAATCGCACAGTTTGCTCAAGCTTTATTTTCAGCTGAAGTGTATGTAGTTTCAGGATATGAACAGCTCATTGGAAGTTGCTAATAAACACAGGGTCGTGTGTGTTTCCACAGCCTCTTTTGTCAAGAGACCTTTTTTTTTTTTGCGGTACGCGGGCGTCTCACTGTTGTGGCCTCTCCCGTTGCGGAGCACAGGCTCCGGACGCACAGGTTCAGTGGCCATGGCTCACGGGCCCAGCCGCTCTGCGGCATGTGGGATCCTCCCGGACCGGGGCACGAACCCGTGTCCCCTGCATCGGCAGGCGGACTCTCCACCACTGCGCCACCAGGGAAGCCCGTCAAGAGACCTTTGACAAAAGGAAAAGATGACCTTGAAAGAAAGGTCTTTGTCTTTATCTTTTGTAGATCCTCTTTTGGCCATCTACAATTCACTAATAATTAGCAGTCATTCATAACCGTCTTCTGAAACTGAAGACAGCTTTTCTAGAGACTAAAATTGTCATCACCATAATTCACTCAAAATCGAATCTATTATTCTAGGAAACTAATATATTTTTACAATTCCATTATTATCTTAAGATAGAACAATAATGCTGATATTGCCACTAAACATAGCTGGCTGGGCAACTGTTCAGACAAATGTCACAAAAGACTTTGCCCTTTGCTTGCTGCTGATCCATTTAGCAATCTTCTCTGCTTATTTCCCCAAAAGATTTGAGACATCTATGCTGCAAGGACAAATGCTTCAAGACACAACACCATCAGCAGACTAAAGGACAAAAGGCAGACGGTAAAAGGGAGGGTGAGGGGAACCTATTTTTTCCAAGAAATTAGCTTAAGAAAGGCCCAGAACTTAGTTCTGAGCTTCTTAGTAAACTAGGTAGAGAGAGAAAGAGGCTGAGTTATAGAGCTTGCCATTTTCTAGCACAGAGGTTCTCAGTTTTATTAGATAGAACAATTCTTCTTTTTATTAATTAAAAAAATTTTTTTAAATTTATTTATTTAAGTTATTTACTTTTGGCTGCATTGGGTTTTCGTTGCTGCGTGCGGGCTTTCTCTAGTTGGTCGCTGTGTTGCGCTGGCTTCTCATTGTTGTGGCTTCTCTTGTTGTGGAGCACGGGCTCTAGGCGCGCGGACTCAGTACTTGTGGCTCATGGGCTCTAGAGCGCAGGCTCAGTAGTTGTGGTGCACGGGCTTAGTTGCTCTGTGGCATGTGGGATCTTCCCGGACCAGGGCTTGAACCCGTGTCCCTTGCATTGGCAGGCGGATTCTTAACCACTGCGCCACCAGGGAAGCTCTCTTTTTTATAACAAATATTTTGTAATGCCTTCTTATTATCCTGAGATGAGGTTTATGGATAATACACCATATAATACAGCATACCATTTAAAATGAATATAAAGTCATAACTCTAGTATATCAGAGAAATTAAAGGTAAGTACTGTATAGTAAAATAATACATATTTTAACATGTATATGTCCAGGCATGACTATGCTGGAAGGCAAATAAAGTTACCACATGCTTTATCTATAGGAAGAATTACTTTGAATGCAACAGCTACAAATGCAGCTTAGTTCAGGTGTGTTGGCTACTCAGCTACCAGCAGCCTAACTGATGGTGATGATATAATTTTCCTAACTGGTGAAGAATTCTTCTTAAATCCTGAAAAAGAGCATAGTCTCCCCCAATTTACTTGGGTTTTAAATTCTTAGGAAATTAAGTGATATTGAAATTGAACAAAAATTTCTTCGTACTAATATGTAAAGTGGATTTTTTTCTAGGCTCATAAGCAGCCTTTTTTTTTTTCCTTCTTACATGGAAGTCTGATGAGATATGAAAAATGGTGCAGAATGTGGAACAGTTTTCACTGTGCAGGACTGCCCTGTGCATTGCAGGCTGCAGAGCATCTCTGGTCTCTGCCCACACTATGTGCCAGAAGTTCTTCCCTCCCACCATTGGGACAACCACTTTAGAAATACGCTTGGCATTATTTGTTAAAATCTGCATTTCTCATGACCCAGTCATCTACTCCTAGTTATATACAAATCAGAAATGAGTACATATGTGCATCAAAAATTGTGTTCAAGAATGTTTGCAGCAACATTATTCCTAATGGCTCCAAATGGAAACAACTCACATCCCCTCAACAGAGGAATGGATAAATAGTGCCATAGTCACACAAAGGAATAACATGCAACATTGAAAATGAACAAATTGCTACTGCAGAAACCACGGAGAAATCTCACAACGTTTAGTGACAGAGCCACACACAGAAAAATACATACTGTATGATTCCAAAAGTTCAAACACAGGTAAAACTAATTTATAGTATTTGTTGGAATAATGCCTGGTGGGGGAATGAAGTGCGCTTCTGTGCTACTGATGGAGTTCTATTTCTTGATCTGGATGGGGTTTACATGGGTGTGTTTGCTTTGTGATAATTCATTATCAGCAGAGGAGAGAGTATGAAAACAATTCTACAGGATGAGATTGGTTAAGTGTAAAAGGAAGGGGGGAAAAGGACTGTAATGAAAAAAAAAAAAAGTCAGCTCCCTCCCCAAACCTCCTGCCCTCCATTTCCTATGAGGGGAGCCTAGGAAAAATCAAACCCGAGAAACAAATTCCAGCTCACACTCAAACCCTCAAACAGACCCAGAGACTCAAAAGTCCATCACTAGGGGCAAAAGGTTTTCCCAGATTTTGTCCAAGGTGATTACAAAAGCGACCAAGTCTCTTGGCTGCTCAGGGTAAGAGGGTAAAGGAAAAAACAAAGTTTAGAAACATTAAGTTACTTCCCAATCTCTTCCCGGGATCACCCGGGCCACCTGGGACCCGACTCGATCCACCTAAGGGGGCGGGGCCGAGGCCCTACCCTGACTCCCTGGCAACGGAGCAAGCCTTTGTCGCGTCCTAGCAACACGCTCCTCCCTCCCCTTGATTGGCCTGCCCTCCCTCGGTCCCCCTACCTTGCTCACCGCTCCGGCATACACTCTCACTGGGCCACTTGGTGGTCCCGAGGGCTTGGATTTGCACTTTCTGATTCAAGCGATTCAAGCGCCAGACAGCTGTCTGAGTTACTGTAGTGGGAGCCTTTCCGGGAGAGCCAGAGTGGGGGAGGGACGGCGAGAAAAAAAAGTGTAAGAAAGAAAAAAAAAAATCAAGATTTGGTAATTTTTATTTTTAAGACACATCCAAATTTCCCAGGAGAGTGGGAAAATCACGTTTGTGTAAACTCCATATAAAGAAGGAAGAAAAGGGACACTTTGAAGACCCAGCCGACTGGGGACTGGAGATTTTGGACACCGTCGTCCCTTCCCTGCAGGACCTAGGCAGGCACGTGATGCACACGCTGCCCTCGCTGAGCAAGGAGGGTAAGCGACATGGGGCAGGGGGCCCTGGGAATGAACCTTTACCTGCTTGGGGGTCAAGGCGGAGACCTGCTTCCCTATCCCTTGTCTCTGGCGGGCCTTGAGTGGCCGTGTGGCCTTGGCAGCCTCACGCTGGACGTCCAAATACACTTTCTTTATTGACTTCTTTATGAGAGAAAGGGGCCAGCTGAGGGTTTTTATAAATTTATTTATTTTACTTTTGACTGCCTTGGGACTTTGTTGCTGACAGCGGGCTTTCTTTAGTTGTGGTGAGTGGGGCTACTCTTCCTTGCCGTGCGTGGGCTTCTCATTGCGGTGGCTTCTCTTCTTGCGGAGCACAGGCTCTAGGTGCACAGGCTTCAGTAGTTGTGGCTGGCGGGCTCTAGAGCACAGGCTCAGTAGTTGTGGTGCACAGGCTTAGTTGCTCTGTGGCATGTGGGATCTTCTGGGACCAGGGCTCGAACTGGTGTCCCCTGCATTGGCAGGCAGATTCTTAACCACTGCACCACCAGGGAAGCCCCAGCTGAGGGTCTTTGATTAAACAAGATAATGTATACACAGGGCTTAGCTCAGGGACTAGCACAGAGTAAGTGCTCAATAAACGTTAGCTAAAACAACCACCCCAAAGGGCTCCTTCTCAGAATTCATGCAAAGACAAGGCTACTTTTGTTGCCAGTGGTATCTTGGGGTTGTGTTAAGGAAGTGAGATAAAACAAAAAAACAAAAAAAACTGGGTGTTTGGAAGAAGACCTGACATCTTCTCATAGAAAACTTACTAGGCTTGGTTAAAAACATAGTTTCTTAAAAATATGACCCTAAAGTGACACTGAGATCTGTCTGCAAGCAACAGGAGCCCTTGGGAAGAAAGGTGCTCCAGAAATGCAAGCTATTATTGCTATTAAGTCATTGTAACTTAGGGATGGTGCCTAGGCTTTAACCAAACGAATTTAGGAGACAAAATAAATAGGAGTACATGCCTCTTCTTTCTCTTTTCCCTGCATCACTCCTATTTTTCCTGTTAATTCTAAAAGAAGTGTTTAAAATAATGGTTTTATGGATTTTTAAATATTTGCCATATTTGTAAATTTATATATAATTTCTTCAATTCAAGTATTTTGAGAACTTACTATGTGCTGGGCACTAGAGGACTGATGTTGAGCAAAACCTTGGAATTTACAATCTAATGGGGAAGATACACATTAACCAAATAGTCACAGAAATAAGTATAAATTTACATTTAGTCAGTGCTACTAAGGAGGTGCATGGTACAATGAGAACTTTTAATGAGGGTGAGGATGGAGGTGTGTGTCAAGATTTGCTGAAGAAGGGAAGATTTGAGCTGAGATGTGAAGAATGAGTTGGAATTGTTATGAAACCAACTTGCGTCCATTTGCCCAATGTGCAGCAAAGTCAATCTACTGAAACCAGGTTGTGGTGAAGGAAAGTATAGCCGTTATTGCAGGGCCAAGCAAGGAGAATGGGAAGCTCATGCTCAAAAGAACCGAATTCCTCGATGGCTTTCAGGGAAGGGTTTTTAAAGACAGTGTGAGGGAGAGGGTTGCAGGGTGCATGATCAGCTCGTGTATGATTCTATGCTTCATTGATGTTGAGGTAACAGGGTGATGTTTCGGGAATATCAGTCACCAACCTTCTAATTCCAACCTGTCTGGGATCTACATGCTTGTGGTCTGCATGCAGTTAACTTCCTCCACCTGGTGGGGCTTTTAGTATCTGCAAAACAACTCAAGGATATGGCTCAGGACATTATCTTTAGCCCTTGAAGAGGAACTGAAAGTTCTTGACTTTGCTTTATGGCTAAACTCTTTTTTTTTTTTTTTTAATTAATTTATTTTCGACTGCATTGGGTCTTCGTTGCAGTGCGCGGATTTCTCGTTGTGGCTTCTCTTGTTGCGGAGCACGGGCTCTAGGCACGCGGGCTTCAGTAGTTGTGGCTCATGGGCTCTAGAGCACAGGCTCAATAGTTGTGGCGCACGGACTTAGTTGCTCCATGGCATGTGGGATCTTCCTGGACCAGGGCTCGAACCATGCCCCCTGCATTGGCCGGCGGATTCTTAACCACTGCACCACCAGGGAAGCCCTATGGCTAAACTCTTATTATTTTGTCTTGCTTGACTGTTTTCCTTCGTTTTTGCATTTTCTCACTTCTCTGATTAAATTTGCTCTTTGGAACTCGGGGAAGACCTAGGAGGCTAAAGCTTTCCTACAAGCAATAGGCAGGGGACACAGAAGGTGGGGGCTTTGTCCCTGGGAAGGCCCCACAGCATCCTGCTAGGTTTCAGAATTTAGTAGGTGAAATGGATCAGTTGAATAGGGAGTGGAGGGGAGGTGAGAGTGTTCTTGGCAGAGAGAATAGCAAGAGCAAAAGCTCTGGAGGGAGGGAGCATGGTGTGATTGAGGAGCTGAAAGAAGGTCAACGTGCTCTGTAGCGCTATAGCTGCACTAGGGAATGTGTTCGTAAAGGAGGCTGGAGGGAAATGGAGGGGTTAGGTTAAGCATGGCCTCATAAGTCACGTTAAGGATGTTGGCTTTTATGTTCAGCCTGAGGGAAAGCTGTTAAGTGTTTTGAGTGGAGCTAAAGGAGGAGCTGAGTGACATGGTCAAATTTGCATTTTGAGAAGACTGGTCTGGTGGCAATGTGGAGAATGAATTGGAGGGTCAAGAATGCCTATAACAGTAACCTAAGTGGGAATGAGTCATCTGAATTCACTCTTGGTTTGAACTGGTAACAGTAAAAATGGAGAGAAGTGGGCAGACTGAAAGGCTATTTGGAGAAAAACTCTACAAATTATAGTGATGGACTGGATATAGATGTGACAGAGAAGGGGAGTTTCAAGGATGCCTTCTGAGTCCCCAGCTTATGTAACTGAGTAAATGATGGGACCATTTGTTGAGACTGAAACCCTGGGAAAAGGACAATATTTAAGGGAAGGAAAATCCAAGTTAAAGTGCCTTCATGAGATATCCAAGAAGGCAGTTGGGTACACAGGTCTGCAACCTCAAAAGACCAGAGGGCGTCTGGGCTTCTAAGTAAACATTTGGGGTCATCTGCATATTGGTGGTCATTAAAGCCCTGGGCATAGATGTGACTGCTTAGGCAGAAAGTATAGAGTGAAAAGGGAAGGCGGCTTGGGGTTGTGTCTTGAGAAACTCCCAACATTTAACATCTCCTGGGTTGAGGAAGGTAAGCTTGCAAAGGAGACTGAGAAGAAATACCTAGAGAGGTAAGAAGAAAACCCAGGAGAGAGTAGTGTCTCACAAAAGCCGAAAGGACAGGGGCTTAAAGGAGGAGGGAGTGGTCAGAGGGGTGAACAATTAAACAAGTCCATTGAATTTATTGACAAGGAGACCATTGGTGATTTCAGCAAGACCTTTATTGATTGAATGACAGAAGCAGAAGTCAAATGACTATTTACTTAACTTTCACAAATGACCCACTGTAAAGGAGATGAAGATAAACTCCCAGTATCAGCAAAACACACACATTAATTTTTCATCATTGTGTGTGTTAAGGCCTGCTGCTTTCATATGTTTCACCAAAGTTTAATATTATGTAGTTATAGTACTTAGAGGGTACCATCATCATTTTACAGATGTGAACTGGTTGAAACTATTGAAGACTACATAGCCAGCAATCCATGAAGGCAGGAAGGCTGTAGGTCTTCAGACACACAGCACACTGGTGTTTCCACTGTACTGTGCTCTGGGAATATGTTTCCTTGTCCAAATCACTCTGTAATAATTTGCTGTGTTTGTATATCAGTATTTTAATTTTAGAAGATGTTTTATAAAGTCAGGGGGCTTGTCTTTTCTTATTAATATCTATTTCAAGTATATATTATTCTATAATTTATATAATGGGCACTTGGCCCTTTTTTTATAATGATTATATATAAGGTACAGTATTCCTGCTTGGAATACACTTGGCATTGTGTTTAAAAATATGGTTTTGAATGCACAAAATGTTTAGAATTTGAAGTCAGATGAAGGTTGAATTGAATATAGAAGGTATGTTCAGGGATTATTTCTTGTGATTCTTGGTATTTCATTATTTGATTAAAATAAGTAATAACCTCAGCTTTCCTAAAAAGCATATTCTTTAATTTGCTTTTTAGACTGGATTAAAATTATTTTTCTTTTGAGGTTTAGTGATACCTTTTCTGACACTTTGGGATATAGAAAACATCAAAGTCTGTAAGATTTCCAAATCTATTCCATTTGAATTGCAGGAGTCTAAAACTTTCTAAAGGAAATCTTGTACGTTTTCCTTTTCCTTCAGTGAAAAATATCAAGTTTCAGTTTACAATAATAACTCTGCTCTTATTTGACTTTGCCTATTAGATTTTATAGAGTAAAAGGACACAGGGGACTTGAATGTATCATTCAAATGAGGAAAGACAATCTTCAAATTTCTAATTAAGCTCAGTCAAGTCTTTCCACTAGGGTTTGGTTGCAAGCTATCTAGTTTCTCCTGGCCCTAATTAAATCATTTCCTTTGGTTAGATTGTTTTTCTGAAATTTGAGCTTCATATCATGAGTCTAGGTGAAAGGCTTCACAGTTTTGCTTCGAAAAGTCTCCATGTACTCTGGATATTGAAATTCTGTATCATTAGTGAATTAATAATATTCTTAGTCATGATGAAAATTTGAACTCAGAAAACAGTTGGGACTGTTTGAAAGCCCTTCTTAGTTCTTAGCAGCCAGCAGTAGAATCCTTTTGTCTGTGCGGGGGGGGGGGGGGGGGGGGGAAGTGA
>NW_006774099.1:764186-769085 GCF_000442215.2 Lipotes vexillifer
GGGGAGCAGTGGGAAATGCAGTAGGATGGGATGGAATAGAAGAAATACCTGATTATCGTAAACTGTATATCCGCGGTTTGGAGTGAAGGGCAGAATCTTGGCATTTGGCTCACTGTAGCATGCAGCCCTAGTTTTCTTGGTGACTAAGTTTCCATCACCCAACTTGTTCCTAGATGCTCATAAGAGTCACTGCTACTTCTTGTTGCCTAACCTGCTCTTTCCCTGGCATATTAAAAACATTTATAACCCTGATATACTGGATTAAAAGACTGCAATTTTCTGCTGTAGGTAGTGGTTTAAACCATTAGGGAAAACAGTTATACCAATAAATCAAGCAGTTTCTAAAATGGGGAAAGAATTGGTTTTTGTCCCCAACTGCATCTATGACCTGAGGTGGCAGCCTGGTAAATGCCACTGTTCTTGATCCTTTATTTTGAGAATTAAAACATAACACACTTTTCATTTGTCAAGAGTTCATCAGTGAAACGTATCTGTAATAAACTCCTGACTAGGTTTGGAATGGAAATGTCAATACAGACATCGTTTTCTATATTTATGAATATTAGTTATAACTAGAGTATACATTCATATCATACATTAACACTTGAGTTATTGGCAACTACTTATTTTTCTACCACAGTTTTTTGGGAACACAGCTCAGAGCAAGAAAATAAGCCTAGCAGGCCTCCCTTTGACCATTCAAAAGCAGAAAGTGCAAAGTACTAGTAGCAGAGAGAAGCAACAGCTGGAGGCCAACAGTGACAAATGAGAGTAAAAAGCAGAGTCAAGAATTTAGCCAAAATAGAAGTACAGAAACAGTTAGTGTACAGACAACAGCCTTTCACGCCTTAGTGGCCCCTGGCCGTTTTCCTGTGTTATAGAATATGGTACAAGAATGAATGTTCATGTTAATCAGATACTAGAGTAGACCCTTAGAGGTTTGTTGAATGGGTCATTAATAAAAGGCTATATTATACTTGGTTAACTCTATTTATAGAATAAAGGGAAAGGAGTGACAGATCTCCCTTTATTCTAGGAAGATTTTCTTCAGAAATTTCTTCTTCTTCCCCTCCCCCTCCTCCCTTCCTCCCTTTCCCCCATCCTCTTCCTCCGCCTCCTTCACATTTTGGGAACTTAAAGGGGTAGCTTTACTTACCAGGAAAATTAACTTTGGAGAATGACCTTATTTTCTGTTAATTCTAAATTAATTAGAAATTACTGTTATTGTATTCTGCATTTACATTTTTATTTTATTTTATTTTATTTATTTATTTTTTTGCGGTACGCGGGCCTCTCACCGTTGTGGCCTCTTCTGTTGCGGAGCACAGGCTCCGGACGCGCAGGCTCAGCGGCCATGGCTCATGGGCCCAGCCGCTCCGCCGCATGTGGGATCTTCCCGGACCGGGGCACGAACCCGTGTCCCCTGTGTCAGCAGGCGGACTCTCAACCACTGCGCCAACAGGGAAGTCCCCTACATTTTAATTTATTAACACTAAGATACTATTACAGAGGTGCTCTCATAAATTATTTTTTGTTTTCTTTGAATTTCAGAAGTCTCTACTATTTGGGGGAATGTGTCAGAATTCGTGGAACGGCAGCTATCCCTACACAAGGTAGGATTTATACTTTAATTTTAATGTAGGAGGTCAAAGAATCTTTCCTCCTTTGTCTCATGTAGTTTTGCTGGGAGCAGGATAGCAGACTTTAGAGCCACTCAGTTTAACATGCAGTTTTGGGATTTTATGATGCTCACACTTAGGACTTGTGGGTAGTAGATTTAACAAACATGGATTTCACCCTTAGGTAATGAATTTGAAAGTTCTGCTCCCCTGGTGATAGGAAGTGTATCGCTGGCCAGCCCAGGTGCATGTAGATGAAGTAGGTGAATTCTGTTCATCTGTGATCTGATAGTTCCTGGCGTGGCTATAGAAGGATATGATGCTTTTTGTTTTGCCTCTTTGCAGGGGATGGATTTAAATTGAAATATAAGAAGGCAGTCAGGAACTGAACTCAACTTGCCAAAAGTGAGAAACTTTGCCCAGGGCTGGGCTATTTCCTCCCATCAAGTCTTAAGTTTGGATGCCAAAGAACTGATCGGAGATTTGGGGAGTTTGGAGGGAGCTGGGGTGTTGTGAAAGTTTTATACCCTGCTCAGAGGTCCCAATATGACAGCTCTTGAGCTGAATTCATCCTTGAAACCTATTTTATTTGGTCTGATAATTTGAATTAGTCATGAGCACTTAAAATTGGAAGAGTTTATACAAAGTTTTATATTTATTTTCTCAAAAAATCAGCAGATTAACAATACCAATTTTCCTTCCCTACATGTGACACTTGGCTGGAGCTGACAAGGGGCTTTCCCCTTTATATGGGACATGCACTCCTTAGCCATCACATTCTCTCGCTTGATACCTTCACTCCGTTGCATTCTTTCTTTCCTCCTGTAAGCATTTGAGTTTGTAACCCTTGATGTATGATATTTCCAGGGAGACAGAGACCCAGTGTGAGAGCCAGGAGTGTTTGCTTCTACCCTCAGCCAAGATCACCACACTGCAGCATGTGTCTTGGATGTTTTGTGTTGTCTGATTTTAAGTGAGGGACATAAAACCTGAAAGAATGAGAAAGCAGAGATTCTCATGACCCCTTAAATCCCCCTCTGATGGCAAGGGATTAAAATTTAAAATGTCACACAATTTAGGACAAGAGTAATCTTAGATATAGATTAAAAGCAGCTATGGCATCCATACAAGTTTTCTTAGTCCTCATAGCCTTTGAATGATATGGAGATGAAGGATCAGAAAAGCATCATGGATTGATATATTTTATACTTATTTGAAAACTTAGAGTCATAAAATACTAAAGCTGTAAGGAATCATAAAGATCATTGAATTTTAAGGCCCACACCTTAAAATTTTCTTCATGTTTTTTGGGATAACAGTGCTAAGGGTTATTTTTCTTTACATTTACAGTGAATTCTCTTTGTTGTTTTTTTCCCCCTTCTTTGTCTGCTCAGGGAGTTCAGATTCCAGGACTTGGAACTTTCACTTTCACGCGGCAAAAACTGGAGGTGGGAAACAACAAGTTTATTCTAATTCAGAGGCCCATATTTATCATGGCGGAGAAGTTTGTACAGACCCATGGACTCAAACAAAACAAAGTATATACACCTGGTAAATATATTTCATTTTTAAGACCTTCCCAGAAGGTGACCAGCCTGGGGATAAAAATGAAAGGGCAAAGCTTGCCCAGTTGCTGCTTTATTGGTTTCTGATTTGAGGAGCTCTCTTTTCACGTGGTACATTTGGCAGAGCGAGTGGCCAAGGTAGGAAATTATATACAGTCTTCCTGCGGGCCATTTTAAACCTCAGTAGCTTAAAACCTGATGTGACATCAAGGCAGATTTATATAAAAGCGACATCACCAAGTCATACAGATTTTTATTCATATTTCAGATCCTAAGAAATTAAAAGTGGTTATAAAGAAGAGAAAGTTAGTTAGGGTCACAGGTTAGAAGAATCGCAGTTAATATCAGCTAGGAAAAGACTACTGTGTTTCTATTGTATATAATCTAAATTATTGAAATTTAAAAGTTATTAGAAGCTTAATAATTCCGTAAAGACTTAATACCGTATATACCTCTCACACCCTAAAATCTTCCTTATTTCTTCCCTTCCTTGTTCCCTCCCTCCCTCCTTCCCTTCCCTCCTTCCTTCCTTCCTTCCACAAATATTTACTGAGGGCCAACTATGTGTCAGGCCTTGTTCCAGGTGCTAGAGACATAGTGGGAGACATGATGCCTGCCACAGGACGCTTGAATTCCAGCTTTAATGTGTGGCTTTGTGACACCTGCCCTGGTTACCTAGAGGCCTTTGGGGGCTTCCTTCCTAATTTCTGGTTGTGTTCCTTTTGATCTTCCTTATCATGCCCTCGTGCATCAGACTCATATATGGATAAAGAGAGATCGTCTACCCGCAATGCCAACAGGTGAAAAGGCTGAAACTTGCCTTTATGTTAACAACCCTGAAGGTTAACTTTCAGAGTAACTTTCCACCAAAAAATGATATATTGGAAAAACAAACAAACACCAATAAACTATACTTAGAATTCATTATGCATATATTCTGTATGGTGAGTTTGACGGATTTTCCAGCCTATTTTTTAACCTAGAGTTTTATGACAGACGAAATGTAATATCCTAATTCATCAAAAACCTACCAAATGAAGTGAAAATAAAGCCATTTTTTTTTGCAAAAACATTTGTGCCTTAGAACAGGGCTTATTTTGCATCTTGGATTTTGTAGTGTGGTCCAAAAAAGTACCTTAGATTTATAATTAATTTTTTCAGGAGGTGGAGGAAATTTCAGAATTAAAATGTATGATTGAACTCATTCATAAGAACAAAGACAGTTTAGATTTTTTTTTTTGGCCATGCTGCACGGCTTGTGGGATCTTAGTTCCCCGACCAGGGATAGAACCCGGGCCCTTGGCAGTGAAAGCACGTAGTCCTAACCATTGGACCGCCAGGGAATTCCTGACAGTTTAGCTTTGGGGTGACGATTCTTCATCATTAATTAGGTAACTAATCAAACATTGTACAGTGATTCTTAAAGATTATTAAGACATGGTCCTTGCTTTGAAGAGCTCAGAATGTAGCAATGGTAGATAAATATATAAGAAAATGATGCAACATGATTAAGTCCTGTAAAAGCAACATTGATCAGAACTGGATCATTGAGCAGAACTGGATCAATGCCACGGGAGCCCAGAGGGGAGGATGCCTAACTCTGCTTGGGGAGATTCAGGAGGATGACATGCCAGGAGGTCTTAAAGGATGATAAGATGTTGCTGGCAGTGGAAGGCATTTCAGGAACAGTATGAACAATTCAAGCATGAGGGAAA
>NW_006774099.1:769095-809060 GCF_000442215.2 Lipotes vexillifer
TGAAGCCTGTTAAGGGAATAACAGGTGCTTCTGTGTGGCCAGGGCATTTGACTGGAGGCAAGTAGAGGGAAGTAAGAGGTTTGTAAGTGTGAAATTGTGAGGAGCCTTATATGGTTTGATAAGGACTATGGAATTCATCCTCTAGGCACTTAGGAGCCACTGACATTTTTTGAGCAGGGGATTATCTGTACTGGTCCAGTTTTTAGTTTAGGAAGGTAGCTCTTTTAAGTAAAGTAGTTTGGTAAAATATGTGAAAGCCTGAATGAAGGCAGTGGCAATCAGGAGGAAGATGAGGGAATCTACTCATGAGATATTTCAGATGTAGAACTGGTGGGATTTGGTTACCAGTGGAGAGCGGTGGGTAGCAAGAGGCCGGGAGGTATTTAGGATGACTCAGATTTCTCAGAGAATAGATGGATACTCATGCCATTAACTGCCATAGGGAATGAAGGGGAAAGGCAGGCTGTGGTGGCAGATAAAATAATGAGTTTGCTTTTGGACATGTTGAATTTGAGATTCCTGTCAGGATGTTTTGTTTGTTTGTTGTGGTGGTACGCGGGCCTCTCACTGTTGTGGCCTCTCCCGTTGCGGAGCACAGGCTCCGGACGCGCAGGCTCAGTGGCCATGGCTCACGGGCCCAGCCGCTCCGCGGCATGTGGGATCTTCCCGGACCGGGGCACGAACCCGTGTCCCCTGCGTCGGCAGGCGGACTCTCGACCACTGCGCCACCAGGGAAGTCCTCCTGTCAGGATGTTTAGGTATAGATAATTTCAGAGGTCAGGAGAGGGTTGGAGACTAGAGGTCAGGATTAGGATTAGGTGTTAAAACAAACGCCATCTTATAAGAAGCAGAAGGGGAAGGAAGCCAGCAAAAGAGACCAAGGAGGAAGAAATTGGAGAGCCAAGAGTGGTGCCATGGATACAAGAGAAAAGCGAGGGTATAGCCCACAGAAGTTACAGAGAAGTCATGAGAATGAGATTTGCAACGTCTCTGCTGGCTTGTCCATCAGGAGATGACAGCATCCTTATATAAATGGGCTGGAAGACAGATTGCAGAGAGGCGTTGGGCAAATGGGAGGGGAGAATCTAGGGGGAGATGGTATAGAATCACCATTAAATTGTGCAGGAGGCTGTGGGCTGATATAGGGAAGCTTGTGTATTGTAGAGCTGGTAATTCTCATCATCCAGCAGTAGTAGACATTGGAAAGGCTCTAAATTAATGTTTTGCCGAGTGAACGTTTAGAATGTCCCTATCTTCTCTGTGTCCTGGTCCTCTATCAGTGGACCTTGTCTACTGTCTCTCTTTCAATTTATCATCTTGATCATCTTTCCTATTTTCCCTCTTTTCTGACTTGTGGACTGTGCATAGCTCCTATATCTGTTCTAGTTGAATAGACCCTGTGCTTACTTTCATGCTAGATATAACCATATTCCCCTGCACTGCCATTTATGGGCTCATTAGAGAGGAAAAGCTGTCTGCAAGTCACTCAGACTGATACCCTCTGATAAGACCCACTTTCGTTTGAAAGGTGACTTCTAGTGGAGATAACTATCTTTTCAAAACACTTAATGTTTGTAGATATTTATAATCATTTTAAAATGTTATGATAACTGGAGGAGAGAGGCAAATATTGCTGCAGCGTGTCCTGAAAGGGGACTGAAAACTTCAGAAAACCCTCTGATGAAAAGGAACAGTTAGTTATAAATATGTCTCCAAGAGAAAATAAAAATCTTGTCTGGAGTATTGCTTAGGAAGCTATTTGTTCTTATTTTGAGCAAAAAACATTCTACTTTTAGGGAAAATTGTATTGATTAATATCTATTAATAGGGTACAACTAAAGGCTTCACATGGACAGTTCTATTTTTGAGTATTAAGTGAGAATCAGATAATTATTTGTGAGTGTGTATATGTCCTTGTTGTAATTTCCACTTCTTTCCCCTCACCCCAACTGTCTTTTTCTCCTCTAGGTGATATCCCAGTTGTTCCACTTAATTTTGTCATGATATCCCTAGAGGGTCCATTTAACAGAGATACGGTGGAAAGATGTGTGAAGGAGACGTCGCTTTTTTTATCACGATCCATTTCCACCAAACAAAACGTGGAGTTTACATTCAAAGGAATTGGGGTCCTCGTGATCAAAAGTGGTAACGTGAAGATGAGATTTTATAAGGACTTCCTTTTTACAGTGGATGGAAGTGGGTCTTTGACGAAAGCCCTAGCAAATGTAAATTAATATTTTCCTTCTCCTAACCCCTTCCTGATGGTAGCTCTGAATCATCTGTAAATGCGTCATCTTTAAGAAAAGCTAAGGTTGACATATTTGAAATGGCAGTTACCCCAAGTCAAAGCAGTACTTGTTTATAGATGATTAACTCTCTGACAAAAAAAGTTAGAGGGGCTAAGGAACTTTAAGTTTGAAGTCAATGCCACCTGAAAAATATAGTGATAGAAACTCTCATAATTCTGAACATTGTATAATACCTTATGGTTTAAAAAATTCTTCCACATATATTATTTCATTTGGGTCTAAAAACATTATAAAACCAGAATTATTATCCTGATTTTACCAATGAGAAAAATGGGGACTCAGAGAGGTTATGTGGGAAACTGAAGTCTGGGTGCCCTGCCGTAGAACTGAAATTCAAGCCCAGACTTCCTAATTACTCTTTTTGTGCTGATTACACTATTTTATTTCAGTGAAAGTCTACAGAAAAATCACATTCAAGTCATGGAAATGTATCTTTATCTTTTAATTTGCATTGTTGTAGAAGAAATTTCATAATTGACCCATCACTGTTAACCATTAAGTAGCTGGTGTGACCTTCATGCTAAGTTGGACATAGCCGACTTTAAGAAGGCAGTTAAACAGTCAATCAACAGGACTAACTGAATCTTAATGTACTAAGTTTGTATGAGCAAACTGGATTATCATGAATGTTATATAATCCAGTGTCCCGTAGAGCAAAAGCCAGACTTTTATTTTTTATTTATTTATTTTTTCGGTACGCGGGCCTCTCACTGTTGTGGCCTCTCCCGTTGCAGAGCACAGGCTCCGGACACACAGGCTCAGCGGCCGTGGCTCATGGGCCTAGCGGCTCTGCGGCATGTGGGATCTTCCCGGACCGGGGCACGAACCCGTGTCCCCTGCATTGGCAGGCGGACTCTCAACCACTGCGCCACCAGGGAAGCCCAAAAGCCAGACTTTTAAATGAAAAAGCTATGAAAGGAAATGTTATAAATATGGTTTAATTCTACCCTCTAATTTCTCCTTTCGTGGTGCTCGGGGATGGGTATTTAGGAGACGGAGTTGCGCATAATGAAGCTCTTGGTGTTTTCTCCACACTCTGGCTTCGTGCAGGATTGCTAAGAGGGATGCCAAACCTGTGTGTGCAAAGTGGAAGCACACACACAAGTATCACCCTCTCTTTTTCATAAAAACATAGGCAAGATTTGCAAAACCAGAAGCAAGGCCAAAGTGCTGCTTCATCTCTCACCCTCAGGGATTCTACAGAAATTTGTAAGCTTCAATATGTGTTTGAAAGAAAGGATAATGTTTTAATTGGACTGCTGCACTCTAAGACGTACCTTTGAAGGAGCATTTTCCAAAAGAACTAGTCTTGAGAGATATTCTATGAAAAAACGATCTGGAGGCCAAAGCACATGGGCATGTTAAAGGATCTGAGAGGTCTGGCTGGAAAGAAGCTGCTTTAACTGCCCGAATGTATTGAATCATGGAACTTTAGGTTGAGTGAATATTCATTAATGTCTATAAAACACATTTTGGGAAACTGCTATAAAGTTGTGAGAGTGACTGTTTTTCTCCTAAATGTTCCATAACGTAAACCTGAGTGCTGTCCTGCAGAAGAGTTCTCTTGGGAAGCTGTGTGCTAACTTCACTGATGCTGCTTTTACTCGAAATATTTTTAAAACTTCTACTTTTGGAATCCCCTTTAAAGCCTTTTATAAACCATATCATTAATTCAAAAAGAATAATTTTATATATCATTCTATACTAGTATAATTTAATAATGTGAGTATTATCCATTATATATTTATAACATATATTATAATTATATAATTATAATTTAAATCATATATATTATATATTAGAATATTATTATATATAATAATTAAAATAGCCACTATTTGTGGAATGCTTATATGTGCTAGCCACTTATATACAGTACCTCATAAAAATCCTGTGAATCTGATCCTACTACTATCCCCATGTACCTAGGGTCTAAGGCTATGTGGCTGTTAGCATTGTGAGGATTTAAACATGACGATGCCTGACTCCAAAGCCCTTCTCTTAACTACCCAGTTTTAGAGTTATTTGGGTCAAGAGTGGAATTAGCCAACTTGCTCATTTTCCTAAGAGTTTTAGTAAGTGGGCTGTCCTCTTAAAGATGTCTGAAAGGAGCTGTCAACTCTGAGGGCAGTTTCCAAGGAGGAAATGGTTTGAGAAAAGGCAGCATCAATGGAATTGGTATGCGACCATGCAGGGTGACTTCTTTGATAAATGAGATCATTCCTCATTGCATTTTTTTTAAATTTTTTTTTTAATTTTTATTTTTTGGTACGCGGGCCTCTAACTGTTGTGGCCTCTCCCGTTGCGGAGCACAGGCTCCGGACGCGCAGGCTTGGCAGCCGTGGCTCACGGGCACAGCCGCTCCGCGGCATGTGGGATCTTCGCGGACCGGGGCACGAACCTGTGTCCCCTGCATCGGCAGGCGGACTCTCAACCACTGCGCCACCAGGGAAGCCTATTCCTCATTGCATTTTAAGCTCTAGGCTTTGATCACTAAACAAAAATAACAGTAGAGAGTATCATGGTAGTCTGAGGCTTCTGAGCACCCTGTGGCTCTGATTTTTCTGTGTTCTGGACCACAGCCCAAGTATAACCTGTCTCTGTCCCTGTCCCCAGAGGCCTGACACTGTGGACTCAGTGTTGTCTAGCAGAGAATCCTTGGGGAAGCGGCCCAACAGCATGCTTTCATTTCCAAGGTCAGTGCTTTCCTCCACAGGTTCCTCCAGGCACAGCAATCCTTGGGGACCTATTGATGGAACTGGACAGTGTGTCACACTTGAGTTTTCTAGCTCATGCTCTCTCTCTCTCTCTTTATCTCTCTCTGTTGCTCTCTCAGTGCTCCAACAGATAAGAATTTATTGCATACACTTTCTGTAGTTAAGTTAAAAAACAACGGCACTTAGGATACTCTGTTTTTAAACTATTCTTGGTTCCCTGGAAATTTTCATACTACCTCCCACCAACCTTAGTCCTTGCAGTATTAGTAGAATTCTTCTCACCTGCTAGGCTTTGCTCTACCTCTCACCCCTTCTCTGACCTAGTTTCTTCCTTGTCCTGCAGTCTAGACTACCTCCTCTCTGAGCTCTGTTTTTTACCACTGAAGCAGCTAGAAGGACAAGGTACAGCTTCACTCCAAGAGCCTAGTGGGCATTACCAGCGGCTGCTGCTGACAGTTATTACAATAATGATAATGATAACAATAATGACAACAATAACAATAATAGTTATCTATGGAGCACTTACTAGATGCTAGGTATTGTTAAGCACTTTCTCAGTAGTCTTGTATTTAATCTTTACTACAACCATTTGAGACACATATTATAATTTTATTCATTTTATAGAGGAGCAAAATTAATTGTAATTTTAATTCTTTTTTAAATTTTTAATTAAAAAATTTTATTGGAGTATAGTTGATTTACAATGTTCTGTTAGTTTTAGGTGTACAGCATGTAATTTTAATTTTTTTTTTTTTTTTTTTAACAAGTGAAGTGACAGGATGCAGTATTAAATGCACTGGAATAGGAGTCAGGAGACTTGAGTTTTATTTCCAGTTTGTTCATTACTTACCCATTATTAGCTCTTAATCATGTTTTTAATCTTACTTGCTGTGCCATTAACTACTATGCATTTTGGGTAAAGGAAGTTTAGGAAATAGTAACCAGCTTCCCAAAGTATTATTTTCTCTCTCTCTCTCTTTTTTTCTTTCTCATGTTTTTGAGTCTGTGACACCCTCTTGTGTTTGTTGGTTTGGAACAAGTCCCTCCTGGAAAAACTGTATGCCACAGACCTCAGCAAAATCAGTGTAAGGGGGAGAATAAGCCTTCAAGGTTAATGAGTCCAATCCCCTCACCTTACAGATGAAGTGGTTACAAAACTGAGGGGCCAATCCAGAAATAAAACCATGGCTCCTGACTGTTTCAGTGTGGTTTCCATTGTAGCATGTTGCCTTACTCGTTAAATATAAATCAGTGGTTTCCAAATAGTTTTATTTTGATTATATTTTGGAAGGCAAATTTGGCTGTCCTCTTGGACATAGTTTGGCTTAAGCAATCCAGGAGGGAAATAATTGCAGTTAGTTAAGGAACAGAGATGGAAGTTCCTCTCAAATAGAGAGCCTAGAAATGGACATGAGGACTCAAATATTCAAAACAACTGTAGGTGTTTCATTTATTTGAAGTTCGGCCCTTGAATTTACTGCAAGTACCACCTCTGCCCCACCCTCCCTTTCCAACTCTAACCCAGCAATCCGTTCCTGAGACCAAAGAAAATCTACAACTACACACACCAACTAAACGAACCCCTTCCTCCCTTGCCTTTGCAAGTGCCTCACTTTTGCCTGGGGAGAGGATGGAGAAGTGGGGAGGAGTGGTTATTTCTGGGCGTACCCTGCCCGCCAGGCTATGAATCCTTGCCTTCAAGCTATCCAATGACTACCTTTCACTGTTTCAGGCCTATGGCATCTGGTTACAGAACTAGAAAAGACAAATTCAAGCTGATACAAAAACCAAAACTTAATAAATCCAGGCCTTCAAAGCAATCTATCTATATAAAAAGGGGGAGGGTCATGGTTGGCTCCCAAAGAGAATGAGTCCATGATTTGTACTTAGTAAATAAAAGCACTTGCCTCCTTGAGAGACGTAGGCTTATTTCATTCAGAATCAGTGAGCAAGCGTGGCTACTTCTCAGAACTGGGAGTTTACACAGTCACCTGTGGACAAGTATCTTGGTTCATTCCTAGGATTGAGCTCAAGGAGATGGAGAACAAACTGCCTATGGAGACCACTGCAGAAGAAGGTGGACAGAATGGACAAAGGAAGGGCAAGTTAAAAGACCAGTCAGACAAAGAACAAGGCGTCCGAGGTACGTCGATGATTTCTGGGTGTAATCTGTCACTCGTTACTACTGATGAGCCAAGCCATACTGCTTAGAAACTCCTAGGGTCAAAGTAAATAAAGTTAGTTTCATGAATAATCACTGTATTCTTCTCTCTAACAAACATCTTCTATTCCTGGAATCTTGTATCTCACCTTAACCGCTTTTTGACTCTCAGACTCTTAAACTGTGATCTCTTTGCTGGCTCTGCACGGCTCAAAACTCAGCTGCCTACAAGGTCCAGGCAGCTAACATAAATGCATGAACTGGGCTGGATGTCACATGATAGGGAGACATGTTAGCATAAATAATAATTTTTATGACAAATGAAGAGAGGTAGTTTTATATCTTTGATATCTGGCTTTATAGAAGATAGTGGATTCTTATATCTGCATCTTCATATAATCTGGTGTGATTTGTTTTGGTTGAAGCATGTGAAGAAAATCTTAGGACTTCAAAGACGTTTTGAAAGGGTCCTAGGGATCCCCAGGGGTTGCCCAGCTACCCTTTGATAAAGTAGTCTAGCAGATTATTGATTTGTGGAAATGTGGGCCAAGTGGTAGCGAACTTTCTGATTCCTCAAGAGAAGCAGATATCCTGACATATGAAATCTATTGACCGTTAAATTTTGGCAACCAATTTACATTGAAACAAAAGTGCTAACTGGGCCAAACAAAATATATATCAATGGGTAAACATTGGCTTGTGAATGTTGGTTTTGTGACATGTGGCCTACAGGATTACATACAAACTTTTAGCCTAATACTCACATGCTTTCATTCTTTAGCTTCATTTGTCACTGTTCCTTACAGACTCTTTCTTTGAGCAAAATTGTCTATTTATGCTCTTCTAACATGCCTTGCCCTTCCTCACCTTCATGCTTCTGTTCACTCTTTTTCTCCTGCCTGGAATTCCCTTCCTTTTTTTTACAGTCTATCCCAATCCTATTCTCCTCTTTGTAACCTTTTCACATCTCACTTCCTCCATGAAAACTTCTCATCAGTGGATTCTGAAGTGGCTTCTCTCTTCTGAACATTAGAGATTGTACCATTTATTTGAGATTTAGACATTCTGCATCATTGTCCTGAGTTGCTATTTATATAATGTGTGTAAATCACTTAGTACTGTTGGCAGGTGGTAAGACCTCCACAAATGGCAGCTCTCATGTTTTCTGATTATATCTTATTTTTCCTCTTCAACTGTATTTATTGAAAGATCTTTAAGGGCAGAGACTTGCCTCTTTGTATTTTCTAAAGTGCCCAGCCAGAGCTTTGCATGTAATAAGTATACAGCAAAAAATATATATATTTTAACCACACTAGGGCAAGGGACAATATTTTAAAGATAAGAAAGTGTAACTTATGTGAACAATTTCCCTAGTAAAATTATGAGTTTTGAAAAATCTGTGTTAAGTACAAACCGCCTATGTAGAGTTGAAAGGAAACTCACTTTCATTCATTCTACAGAGATCTTATCACCCAAGGTAATTCAAGATAGACAAGCCATCTCCCCCGCCAAAGCAACAAATGTCAGTTTCCCGCACAAACTGGAGCAGAATGGGAGTGGTGGGAAGAATATGAACATTGAAAGGTAATGCATTGGGTATTTTCTTTCTTTCTTTCTTCCTCCCTCTCTCCCTCCCTCCCTCTATCCCTCTCTCCCTCTCTCTCTCTCTCTTTTTCCCTTTCTTTCTTTCTTTTCTTTCTTTCTTTCTTTCTTTCTTTCTTCCTTTCTTTCTTTCTTTCTTTCTTTCTTTCTTTCTTTCTTCCTTTCTTTCTTTCTTTCTTTCTTTCTTTCTTTCTTTCTTTCTTTTCTTTCTTTTCTTCCCTTCCTTTCTTCCTTCCTCTCTCTCTCTCTCTCCTTCTTTCTTTCTTTCTTTCTTTCTTTTTCTTTCTTTCTTCCCTTCTCTTTCTCTCTTTCCTGCACTGGGTCTTCATTGTGGCACGTGGGTTCTTCTTTGTTGCAGTGTGTGGGCTTGTCTAGTGCTAATTGTGGCACATGGGCTCCAGAGTGCTCGGGCTCAGTAGTTGTGGCATGTGGCCTTAGTTGCCCCGTGGCATGTGGGATCTTAGTTCCCCGACCAGGGATCGAACCCACATCCCCTGCACTGGAATGAGGATTCTTAACCACTGGACCACCAGGGAAGTCCCTGGGTATTTTTTGTGTTGCACTTTACTAAGTATATTTTCAAGTCCTGTCTTGATGCAGGGAATTTTAAATAAGTGTTCATTGATTCATTCCTTCATCCACTGTTCTTGATGCTACATTCTAGGTGCTGGGAATAATCAAGACGACCAGGGCTCACAATCTGTGGGAAAGCCAGAGTGATAAATTATGATTCAGTAGGATAAATGCTATGACAGAGGTGGAAACAAAATAGACAGAGGAGGAAACATCTAACTTTCCTTGTGGTTTTGGGAAAACCTGTGTTGTTTTCTGAGTGTGTGGATATTAAGATGTGACACAGGTTCATATTTAGATCAAATTGGAAAGCATTTTTGCCTAACATGGCTGGCACTCAATAAATGTTCTTTGAGCAAATGAATGTATTACAATTTATCATGGTCCTGTTTTCTTCTTATATTAGAAGATTTCTATTATCTCCTCTCCCTTTGTGTAGGATACTTTTTAAGACCTCAGGTCAGAACTTATGGTTCTGATAAGTATCTATTGAGCATCTACTGTATATCTTTCACTGTGCTGTCAACTTTCAATTTATTAATGTCACAATATATCAGCTATCATATGTGTAATTTAGGTGCTTTGTGGATTCCTAAAGTCATGTTCAAAACCCTAGGCATGCTTCTTTTGAGTAATCTCGTTATGAAATATAATTGAGAATTAAATGTCTAGTACTTCGGAATTTAGCTCAATCCAACAAACATTGAGCACCACTGTGTGCCGGGCACTATTTGGACACTGAAGCTATAAAGCTATGAGACATAAAAGACATATAAACTAACTTTCATAAACTTAGTCTTGTAGAGAGATTGAGGCTAAAGAAATAAAGCACGTGATGAAGATAACAAAAGAAAGTACAGAGGCTGCAAAGAGGAGGGAGTAATTAGGGATTCCTAGTAAAGGCTTCCTATAGAAGTTGACCAAACAATGTTTTTTTTCTGGTTTTTGGTTTTTTTCTGATTACTGAAGTAATACATCTTTATCACAGAAATTTTGGAAGAAATGAGAAAAGCAAGAGATACAAAACAATCACCCATAACCCCACTAAATAGAGGAAACTTTCTGTAACGTTATGGGTGTACATCCTTCATTTCAATGCATATATAATATGCACATATATTTATACTTGAAACAAATGGATACATTTTAAACAAAACTGAGATCATATCATATGAACCTTTGCTACACAACAAAAAGTGGTGAAAATTTCCCTATGGCTTTAAATATTCTAAAACATGAACAAATGGTTGCTCATCATCTCATTGATTAAGCCTTTTGTTTAGCCCATCTCCTGTGGGATACTTAGATGGTTTTTAGTTTTTTATATTATGAATAATGTTGTAACAAATATAATCACACATAATTCTCTGCACACACCTGCGTATTCTGTAAGATAAAAACTTTGACGTGAAATTTCAGAGATAAGGGATGAGCCCATTTTTCACGCTTTTGATACACATTACCAGTTATCCTCAGGAAGATTGTACCAAATTATCTCCCCAGTAGCAGTAATGTGAGGGACTGCTGTGTTCTCTACAGCTTTGCTAATACTGGACACTGTACCCTCCACGCACCCAGGGTAAAAGCTAAAGTCATTCCTGTGGCCGTCAAGGTCCTGCCTGATCTCTGACCTCTCTCCTACTTTTCGCCCACTAACTCATCTTCCTCAAGCCATACTGAACACAGGCATGCTCCCACTTCAAGGCCTTAGTGCTCATTTGCTCCGCGAGGTCCTTTTCCATCAGATATCGGATTATTATTATTCCTTTACTGCCTTCAGGTATCTGCTCAGTTTTCACGTTTTTTGGTGAAAACGTCCCTAGCCATTCTATTCATGATTTAATACTCCATTCCTCCAGCATTGCATGGCATTTATCATCACTGAACAGACTATAGAATTCACTCATTTACCTTGTTTATGGGCTGTCTACCCCCATCAGCATGTCGATTCCATGAGGACAGAGCTTTTTTTTATGTGTATTTTGTTCTTTACTACCTCTCCCATGCTTAGAGCAGTACATATAGTAAACACTCAATAAACTTTTGGAGAATGAATAAATTTTATCCCAATTTCACTGAATTGGTAACTGAGACTTTGTAAGATTTACCCAGCTTGTCTAATGCCAGTCAGCTTCTAATAAAGAAAGCTGGGCTTTGAACCCACTCAGGTTTATCTGATATAAAGCCTGGGTTCTTAACCTCTGTACGTGTAGATGCTCTAAAGAAAACCACTGAGATATTTTTCATTTTCTTATATTTATAGTTGTTTCTAAAAGTATCATTAATAATTGATGATAATTGATGTCAGACTATGTTAACATTAATTAATGTTATATTGTTTTTTATAGGTTACGATCTCTGGGTGGTCTGAAAAATGACAATGAAATGAAGCCTAAAATTTCCCCAGCCACTTCTTGCCAGGATCATAATAGGGCAGGACAGGTACAGTGTCTTCAAAGAAACAAAACCCAGTCAGAATCTTCCTCTGACTTCTGTTTCTCGGAGAGAATTCTGGGAATTGCTCTCTCTTTAATATATGGGTGTGGCTCAGGTACTCAGGACCCATACTTGGACTGTGATAAATCTATCTACTAGTCAAAATCTACTAGTTCACAGAAATAGGGCTGGGAAATCTCCACTTTCCAGTTGCTATAAACACATCTGCTCAGGCAAGAGTTTATTCAATCCTCTGGAATATCTGTGGGGTCTTCTCTGAAAATCTCACTTGGCTAATATCTTTAATACTTCCTTTTGGAGAGCTTGGGAAGGGAATGCACAGGCAAAAAGGTAAAAGGTAAAAATCAATTTGCCCTGAAACTTGGTGTTACAGGAAATGTGTTATGTATGCTTGCAACGAGCACAGCGGAATTCCCCGTTGTACTACAGTGAGGAGAGGAAAAGGAGAGAGATGGAAGATGAGCGACTCCTACAGCAGTATCAGATGCTGAAGGATCAAGAGGCTCTCTTCAAAGAGCAGGTAGGTCAACACCTCGGTTAAGGAGTGTTTAACGTGGGACAGGAGAACGTGATTATAAAACACCGTTTAAAAAGTTCCATCGTGTGTCTGTACTGTACCATATTGAACCGTTTACTTACCGCTGAACTAAAGCTTAGGTTGTGTCCAAGTTTTCACTAATAGTAAACAGTCCTGGGATGAATATCCATGCAGCTGATGTTTGTACGTGTCACTGATTCCCGCCGCCCCCCCACCATGAAGACTGAGTTTTATTATTTATTTATTGGCCAGACCGTGCAGCTTGTGGGATCTTCATTCCCAAACTAGGGATTGAACCTGGGCCACTAGCAGTGAGAAGGCCAAGTCCTAACCGCTGGACCACCAGGGAATTCCCAAGACTGAGTTTTAAAGGTGGAATTCCTGGATTATATAGCTTTATTTTTTATTTCTCATAAAATATAATCCCAGTCAGGGCTTTTCCCTTCACATTCATGGCCTATCTCAAGTAAAGACAGAATGGCACCTTTGCATTTGCTTTATCCCAATTTCTGTGATCTCCAATAACTGGCCTTACTGTCTTCTCCTGCATTTGTGATATCAGAGGTAACCACTCATGAAATCTTCCGTTCCTTCTTACGATCCCTGTAGAGGTGGTGCCTGGAGCCCAAGAAACAAGAGCCCACTTAAAAAAAAAAAAAATCTATGAACACATCAGAAAGTATTTACCATTGCCTCCAAAAGGCAGGTTTCTACCTTGGTTGGGTTACCTTAATACAGTAGAATTAAATTTTTAAAAGCTCTATTTCAATATGTGATTTTTTTTTTTTCTCAAAGATGCAAAGTCTGGCTAGTAGAGAACAGAATCAAAAAAATGCTGCCTATAATCTTGGAGTTGCTGAAGCCATAAGAATCCACAAGAATGAGAAACCTGAATTTTATGTAAGAGTCTTTTCGAAATTTCTAGGGCTGATACCTGCCCTACTTGTGAGCATTTGGATCCACTCTCCGTATTGCACCAATTTTTTAAAGTGGTAGAGGTAAAAAGAGGCTTGTGCAAGGCTGAAGCTTCCTTCCAGGGCAGGTATCTGTGGTCCAGGATCTGCCTCCACACCATTCACATTCATAATACAGTTCCTACTAGTCATGAGAGCACTTGTTAATGATAGTAATTTTCAACCAGGACCTGGGAGAGGTGGGGATAGGGACAGTATATTAAATTCCTGCCCCAGGATCAGATGATCTAAGTAGAGAACCAGCATCACCTGGGAGCTTGCTGGAGATGCAGAATCTAGGGTGCCACCTCAGACCTCCAGAATGAGAATCTACGTTTGAACAAGATACTTAGATGATTTGTAGTTTCCTTAAAGTTTGAGAACCCCAGCTTCAGAGGGACGTGAGCCACCTGTTTTGCCATTGACTTAGTGTTTCCAATCATGATATGCCTACCTTTATTTCTGCCTGAATCTTCCTTCTTTCACCTCACTATCTAGGCAGTGTGACACTCTGGACATACACCTAATAAAATAGATTTTCTTTATTCATCATCAAGCATTCATTGAATTCCTTTGTGCTGGCCACTCTGCTAGTGGCTAGGAATACAAAGATGAATAACACAAGGTCCCTCTCTAAAGTCTCAGGATAGTGGGGGAAAGAGATTTAAAGAGACAAGAGTGTGATATACTAAATGCTATGATAAATCTTTGAACAGAGCAAAGAGGAGAGTCACTTAACCCAGACCAGAGATCTGAGAAGACTTCCTGGCATACAGGAGTTAGGTAAAGTGAATGGAGGAAAAAACCTTCCAGGCAGGGGCAGTAGGGAAGGAGGAAGAGGGGGCACCATGCTTTTGAGCTTTAGGTACTCTCTCTCTCTCCTCTTAGATAGATATAAGGTCCACCTTATATATTTATTACTGCCTACTTTGTATCTCCTCTTTGTTATAACGGTAGATACCTTAAAGTGAAAACGACCAGAACAGAAGTTTTGATTCCCCTTCTCAAACTTTTCTTCTCCCAGCCTTCCCATTTTAGCAAGTGGTATCACCAGCCAGACAGTTGCATGAACCCCATACCTAAAAGTGATCCTAGACTACTCCTCCTCAGTCACCCACATCCAACCATCTGCAAGCCCACTTGCCTTCACCTCCAAAAGCTATCCAATATCTCTCTCTGTCTCTTCATCATCAATGTCACCACTCTAATCCAAGTCACATGAGAAGGCCCAACTTTAAAAAAAAAAAAATCATTTATTTATTTTGTTGCATTGGGTCTTAGTTGTGACAGGTGGGCTCCTTAGTGGTGGCATGTGAACTCTTAGTTGCGGCATGCATGTGGGATCTAGTTCCCCAACCAGGGGTCGAACCGAGGCCCCCTGCAATGGGAGCGTGGGGTCTTACCCACTTTGCCAGCAGGGAAGTCCCAGAAGGCCCAACTTTTGCACTACTTTCCTAGTCGGCTCGCTGCTTGCCCTCCTACAATCTGTTCTCCACACAGCAGCCAAGGTGATCTTTTAAAACTGTTCACCAAGGGGCTTCCCTGGTGGCACAGTGGTTGAGAGTCCGCCTGCCGATGCGGGGGACGCGGGTTTGTGCCCCGGTCTGGGAAGATCCCACATGCCGCGGAGCGGCTGGGCCCGTGAGCCATGGCCGCTGAGCCTGCGCGTCGGGAGCCTGTGCTCCGCAACGGGAGAGGCCACAGCAGTGAGAGGCCTGCGTACCGCAAAAAAAAAAAATTATGTAAAACTGTTCACCAAAACAGATCATTCTCTGGTTTAAAGCCTCTAATGGCCTTCCACTGAATTAAAATAAAATCCAAACGCCTTACCTTGACTTATCAAGTCCTCCTGGTTTGGCCTGTCTCCCTCTTTGAGCTCACCTGCTCTACTCTCCCCTTGCTCACTATGCCTCAGCCACAAAGACCTTCTTTCTGTTTGTTTCCATCTAGTGTCTTTGCACTTGCTGATCCTTCTGTATAGGACACCGGTCCCCTGATATTTGCAGTGGAGGTGATTCAGTCACCTCCCTAATAAAAGCCTTCCCTTATAACCAGTTTAGCCCCATTCCCACCCGGACACTCGCTATGAGAAGAGCTTCATAGTACCTGTCACTACCTTAAATTATCTGTGTGTGGTTTGCTTGTTGGCTGTCTGTCTCGTGCACAAGGATGCAGGCTCAATGAGCGTGAGGCTCTCTATGGATCTCTGTTCTTGATCACGGCTGGGTTCCCAGTGTCTAGCGTGGCTAGGCCCAGAGCAGGAGCTCAGTTTTCCCTCTTCCACTTCCTCGCAGTCCCTGCTCATGCTTCTGCACTCACTCAGAATTCCTCCTCCTTTCAGTATGCAAGTTGTAAGTACTAGCGGAGGGCCTACTCTGTGAAGTCCTTTTTCATCTCCCTCTCAGTTATGGGGCTTTGGTCAGCTCTGCTCAGATTCATCCCTGAGCATACTCATATGATTCTGTGGGTCACTAGCTGGTCAATGTGTTGAGGTCTGGGCACACATTATAAATTAATCAAGGCTTTCTGATTGATTTTAGTCTTCTGCAATGATTACCCTTATTCTTTGTTGCTTTTTAGTATTCTAGAATAAATGAGTTGCTTCTCTTGCATTCTAGAAATCCTTCTTGTTTGATAAACGGCCACTCAGTCCTGAGATTAATGCTTTTAAGCAAGAGGAATATTCCCAAAGTCTCCTGAAACAAATGGGTCACAGACGGGAAAAGGACATAAAACAAAGACAAAACAGAGAATTGATGGACCGCCTGGAACAAGTGCAGCTGACAGAGGAGTGAGTCTAGCCAGACATGCTCTGAAAAATGGATTCGGAATGTTCACGTGATGCTTCTTTCCATGTGGGATTGGATCAGCGTTGGTAGTTTCATTAGCACAACTGTAACCAACTAAGCAAACTAACCCAGCTAGCAGCCAGTACCATAGCCTAACGCTTCGTTAGAAACATGGAAAATCATTAGAGTAATGATTGCTGTCTATAATCATTTTAATTACAGAGTATCATTTTGTATTGTTTTGTGATCACTAATCTTGGTAGAGGGAGGAAGGGACTTGTCTTGAGCAGGCTTCATTCCCAGCTATTCCCAGGTAACCTCAAGGCAAAGCTGAGTTGTATTATAAGTATGAAGGGTGTCCTATGGAACCTGAGGGCAGGAGTGTATGGGGGACCCAGGAAGACTGGAACCAGGAACTAAAACCCATGTAAAAAAAGCTTTCCGTCTGCTCACACCCCAGCTCCTTAGCTGACATTGTCTGTATTCCAGCTCACAGTTGGATGAATTTCAGTCTCAATTCCAAATTTTCAGGAAAGAGAATCTGATTGGTCCTGCTTGGGTTACCTGAGGCCTGGGATAGGGTCAGGGCCACAGAGTTCAAATATGCCTAAGTGGGCCATACTTCTGCTACCGAGGTCAGGAGAGCAATTAAGGAGGCTACTATGGTGTGAGAGAAACTCCTAACACAAATAAGTATCTAGTTTCTGTGACCAAAAAACTATTTCCATAAAATGCATATGTTCCATTATATTCACTTTACAGATCATGTGGAGGTTGCATATAATAGATTCATTTCATAATAGGAAAGACCACTCTTCTTAAAAAGGAATCTTATGATGAGTCATTGTATTGCATGCATAGACACTTCCTGCTTTCCTATCTAGATTTTTTTAAGCATGGGGGGAGGAGGGGTGCCTGTCTTAATGGTAGTGCATTTGGACTATATGGTTGGTCACTTGCTTATACCTGCCCATCCATCCCTGTCCAACACATTGTCCACTAGCCTATGAATTTGAATTACTCTTTTCTTTCTTAAAATGAAAGCTCCTAGAAGGAAATATCACTTTTCATCAGGCTCTTATTCCTATTAATATTTATTAAACATGTTTAGTTGATGTTAATCTGTATTACTAAACACTCTATAACAAACTGTGGTCCCACCTTCTCTTATTCATAACTGCCAGACTTGCTGCGCAAAGAGCCAAATACATAAAAGATAAGATGGAAGAAACACAGTGTTACAAGAGAGCTTTGGATGCACAGGTAAGGGGCCAATTATTCCTTTAAACTTTTGCAGGGTTTCAATAGCATTCTAAAAATATGTATAAATCCTGTAACGTTACGAATACTCTTATGTGTTATCCATTTGGTGGTTCTGAGGCCCTTGTTCTTTCCTCTGAGGTGCTGGTTTTTACTATGCTATGGCCTTGTGCATTAAGTCTATTCCCTGGTATAATTATCATGTGCATTATGTGTGTCCCCGCTTCAGATAAAGAACAAACGCCCCCAGCTGCCCATGTTTGAGCCAGACTCTTCTGAGCCCATCTTTGGTAAGGAGGAGGGTGAGCTGATGGTGGAACAGCGAAAGAGAGAGCAGAATTACATGAAGCACCAGATGGAGGCAGCTGCTAACCGCAAGAAGACAGCCATCTTGCACCAGCTGGTGGACCAAAAGTGGGATTTGTTGATGCTTCAGAGGACACACAAAGAGTAAGACACCCTGGATCCTTCCTCCTCCTCCCCTCCCCTCCAGAGAAGCAATCATGATAGTGAACACATTGAGGACTTACTATGTACAAAATATTATTCTAAGCTTATTATGTGCTTTATCTCATTTCATCCCCACAATTCACCCTATGAAGAAAAGTTATTAAATTAGGGCTTCCCTGGTGGCGCAGTGGTTGAGAGTCAGCCTGCCGATGCAGGGGACGTGGGTTCGTGCCCCGGTCTGGGAAGATCCCACATGCCGCGGAGCGGCTGGGCCCGTGAGCCATGGCCCCTGAGCCTGCGCGTCCGGAGCCTGTGTTCCGCAACGGGAGAGGCCACAACAGTGAGAGGCACCCCCCG
Organism: Lipotes vexillifer; assembly: GCF_000442215.2. Taxonomy (NCBI): domain Eukaryota; kingdom Metazoa; phylum Chordata; class Mammalia; order Artiodactyla; family Lipotidae; genus Lipotes; species Lipotes vexillifer. The sequence continues at coordinate 787,262 of NW_006774099.1, forward strand.
CAAAGTTATTAAATTAAAAACAAACTCATTTTTAAAAGAATATTATGTATTCATGTGTATATAAACATATTTATACACATATATAATGTAAGATAAACAATAATTAATTCCAAATGCATTGTCTTTTTTCATATTCTTTTCCATTATGGTTTATTATAAGATGTTGAATATAGTTCTCTTGTTGTTTATCGATTTTCTTTATAGCAGTTTGTATCTGCTAATCCCCAACTCCTAACTTATCCCTCCCACACCCCCTTTCCCCTTTGCTAACCATAAGTTACAAACAAACTCTCTCGATCCCACTGCTCCCTCTACTTACCTTTCCATAGTTTTCTTTCCCTTTATAGGACAATGTCTGAAAAGAGTTGTCCACCCCAGCACTGTCACCTGGAAACACAATGTGAGCCACAAATGTGCTGTCCTGCTCAAGTGGACACAAACATGAAACTGAGGCCCTTTCTCAACCTCCACTAAACCCCTTCTTCAGAGAACTGCGCATGTAGTAAGCTGTGCTGATGTTTGCTGGTGCAGGGGTGCTGAAGGTGTCAGGGTAGGCAGAGGAGGACCTTATGCCATAGCAATGCACAATACCTTTAAACTCAAACATCAGACACCCACTGTTTTAAAGTACCCATTGGTTACCCCACAAATGGGGAATTTTTTAAGATCCTGACCAGCCCTCAGCCTTGTAACATCTCCCCGGCTCCTCTTGTCTTCCCATTTCCCACGTTTCCTACTCTCCCGCTTCCACCCTCTGATTGCCACAGAGAACTACAGTTTCTTCTTTGTAGATGTTCAGCAATTTTCAGATACTTGATCAAAGTTCTCAGGAGTTCCAAGAGGGCTTCTCTTCAAAGGAATCTCCTCTTTTAAAAAGGCAGCTGTACTTATAAAAAGAAAAAAAGTTATTATATTAAAATTTTATAACTTTTATAAGTGGTCAGTGGGATGGTGCAAAGATCTGTTATGTTCTATAGCAAGTAGGTTCAGACCGGAATATATGAGTAGAATAATTGGGTGAAGGTGGGAGGATATTGTGATAAGGGTGGGGTTGGTTTGGGGTAGAGAGGTGAGAGTAGTTAAATGCACGGCTTTTGGAGTCAAATCAGATGGGGGACTGAGTCTTGCATCAGCCCAGGGCAATGTATACTTGTGTGTCTGTACTGTTTGCTAAAATACTGAAATATTTCCATACTTCTTGATTAACAGCTGTTGCCCCAAGTCCCACAAGTGCACCCCTGCTTCCCAGGCTGCTCCTGCCCCTCCCTGGGATCCCCCATCCCACCTCTCCATGATCTTTCACTGAATGGATGAATACCTGGGGTCTCCAAGACCACTTCCGGTCTCCATTCTCATAGATTGATATGCGGTTCTGCCATTTTACTAGTTGTGTGGGATTGGGCAGGTTACAGCCCCCTGAGGGCATTGGTTTCCTTATCAGTTATTAGGGAGAATTACTAATATCTACCTCCAAGGTGGCTAAGGGTCAAAGGAAGAAGTTCTTGTAAGGAGCTTGTTTCACAGCAAACAGCTGCCCCTTGCCCCGCAGTGGCTCTGCCTTTCCGTGAATGCTGCCACAGCCAGATCTGGGACCCTTTGCATGTGTTGAGGAGATTATCGCAGTTTCCTCCTCTGCTCCTTAGCTTCTCTGGCTGTTCTCCTGAACATGGAGTTAGGAGGGTTTAAACTCTGTCACTTCCAGACTGTGTGACCTGGACCATATCACACATGGGGTCTTTGAGCTCTCTTTTCCTCATATGAAAAATAAGGATATCACACCCACCCTGCCTATCCTCTCTATGACGATTAAATGAGATTATGTATGTGAGAGCATTTCTGGAAACTTCAGAGCTCTGATCAAATACAAACTATGGTCGTTATCTGGTTATCTCTTTTGTTGGCGTTCTGGTCGTAAACCCCCGTTTTTATATGGATAAGATCCTTGTCTTTTGTTTTTATATCCTTTACTGATTATTCCATATTCTCTTCTCTTTTCTTTTCCAACTTGCCCATCCTCGGTCCATCTCAAGATGTGATCTTAGGTCTTCCTGTGGCAACTAGAAGGTCACTTTCTTTCAGAGGGAATGACTTAGTCTATGGGATCCAAACAGGCCTGCTGAAGTATTTTTACTTGTTTTACTTTTTTTGCTTTAAACTTTTCTGCTTTTGTTTAAAAAAATATAACAGTTCATGCTCATTAAGTCAGTTAGTGGAGAGATTAAAAAAAAAAAGGCTAATAATCTCCCCTACCGAGTAGTCCGTGTTACGTTTAGCCTTCTACATTTTTTCCTGTTCTTTATAAATATATTCAAACAATATACACATATGTATTTTTCCTTCCATTTTTGTAAATGAAAATGAGGCCCGTGAAATCTTACATATTACTCTGCAACCAAACCTTTCTTTAACCTAATAATGTGTCATTAATTTGTATTTAGGTCAGTACCTATATATGAAATTCATTTTTCTTTAATAACAGCATACTATCTATAATATGGATTATATAGTTTAACTTTTGCACCATTGATGAACATTCACTTTCTTTCCAGGTATTTTGCTATTACAACAATTCTGCATTAAGCATTTTTCTTATTTTTCCTTATACTGGTTGTTTTGTTTCTCCTGGATAAATTCCTAAAAGTGGGGTTGCTGGATCAAGTGTATGGCACATTTAAAATACTACCAGATACTGACACTTTGCTTTCTAAAAAGGTATAGCAATTTGCTTCCACCAGTAGTCTTGGGAGAATCCTAGTTGCTTCCTGTCTAATCTTACTTCGTGTTCTTACTTTCTAGGCATTTAAAGTAAACTGACTTTTTAAACCTATCCTTTAAAGAATTGTATAACAATGGCCAAAAAGCATATGAAAGGATGCTCAACATCAGTAATCACTGGGGAAATACAAACCAAAACCACAAGGAGATAGCTGCTCATTAACAAATGGTTTCCATGCTCTGTGAGAGTGTGGGGGTGACCCTTATTCAACTGTCAGCTGTCATCATTTGCGCTGTTGGAACTAGAGGTCATTTAACATTTAACTCTATGTGTGCCTCTCCAAGATAAGAGGTATTCCATGTTTTATTGAATATTTACTTATGTGAACCTGTGACACAGGGATTCTCTACTCCAGTGAATAAAGGTGGCAAGGTAGGAATGTGAGATTTAAAATACGGCTGTGTTTATATTACACAATTTAGTAATTTAATTCCAATAATATAGAATGCTGGAATGCCAACTCTATGGAAGTCCGAATGGAGTAAGCAGTCAGCAAATTGTTCATGTTTTCCCCTGCAAAACACCTATGTAGATGTAAGAAAATGTCTTTCACTATTTAGGATATGTATATCAGTGTGACATACATGGATAAGATGGCTATCTTTTTTTTCTATGTTTTTTTTTTTCTGAAAAGAAAACATTTATACATTTGCAGAATAGTGTAATAAGATTTTGTAAATGCAAAGATAAAATGTGTTATCATTTATCTTGGATTATAATATCTGTGGTTTAATTGCCTTGTGAAATGTCCAAAACAAGAACAATTATATATTTTTCTTACACCGCACACACCATGAAACATTTAATAAGTACTTCTTTTAGACCATTCAAAAGACTAGGAAGGAAGAAAATTGTCTATTCAGTATTAGATAAAACCATTAAGATGTGAATATATATGATATAAAGAGGAAAGATAAAGGAAACTAGAACTGGCAAGGAAAGAGAGAGAGAGAGGGAAAGGGAGAGAGAGAGAGAGAGAGAGAGAGGGAAAGGGAGAGAGAGAGAGAGAGAGAGGGAGACTACCTCACATGTGTTAGGATGGCTATTATTAAAAAAACAACAACAGAAAACAGTAAGCATTGGAAAGGATGTGGAGAAATAGGAACCCTGTATGCTGTTGGTGGGAATGTAAATTGGTATAACCACTATGGAAAACAGTGGTGGTTCCTCAAAAAATTAAAAGTGGAATTACCATGTGATTCAATAATTCCACTTCTGGGTATATATCCAAAAGATTTGAAAGCATGATCTTTCAGAGGTATTTGCACACTTATGTTCATAGCAGCATAATTCATGATAGCTAAGAAATAGCAGTAACTCAAATGTCCAACCACAGATGAAAAGGTAAACAAAATGCAGTATACACATACAATGGAATATTACTCAGCCTTAAAAACAAAGAAAGTTCTGACACATGCTACAATGTGGATGAACCTTGAGGACATTATGTTAAGTGAAATAAGCCTGCCACAAAAAGAAGACAAATACTGTATGACTCTGTTTATATAAGGTAATTAGAGTAGTCTAATTCATGGAAACAAAGTAGAATGGTAGTTGACAGGGGTTGGGGGAGGGAGAAATAGGGAGTCCTTGTTTAATGGGTATAGAGTTTCAGTTTTGCAAGGTGAAAAGAGTTCTAGATATTGATTGCACAACAGTGGAAATATAGTCAACACTATATATCTGCATGTTTAGAAATGGTTAAGATAGTCAATATTATGTTATGCGGGTTTTTTTTCTTTTAATTTAATTAATTTATTTATTTTTGGCTGCGTTGGGTCTTTGTTGCTGCACATGGGCTTTCTCTAGTTGCGGTGAGCGGGAGCTGCTCTTCATTGCAGCGCGTGGGCTTCTCATTGCGGTGGCTTCTCTTGTTGTGGAGCACGGGCTCTAGGTGCCTGGGCTTCAGTAGTTGTGGCATGCGGGCTCAGTAGTTTTGGCTCACAGGCTTTAGAACGTAGGCTCAGTAGTTGTGGCGCATGGGATTGGTTGCTCCGCGGCATGTGGGACCTTCCTGGACCAGGGCTTGAACCTGTGCATTGGCAGGCAATTCTTAACCACTGCACCACCAGGGAAGCCCCTATGCATTTTTTTTTAAAACGACAATTTTAAAAAACAGTGAAAAGATAAAAAAGGTTATGAAAAAATATATATAATAGGTACCATTCCGTCATTGAACTCCCATTGTGTGATAGGCATTGGCGTTTTCTGTATATTATCCTACTTAATCTTTATAATGACCGCACAATAGCTACTGAATCAATGCTTGTTAGAGGATAATGGGGCCATGCTATTTTAGAATAAGTGAACCAGCACAGAGCACATTACAGTATTTTATCGGCGGGTCCTGACACCTAGCGGCGGTTGGTACCTGTAACACAAGACCCTTCAGAGTAGGCAGGCTAAATCAAGGGTCACATTTAGTGAAGTCCCTTCCAGAATTTAATGAGAACTGACTGTAAGAGTTTCAGTTTGGCAAGAAATAGACACATTTATATTGAACCAGGTTTAAGGTGATTCACACAGCAGTGACTACATGTTTAGAGACCAGTAATAGAAACACTTAACATTGGGGATGCTGGAACACTGTGCTTGAAGAGAGATATTATACTGCAGTCATTTCTTTGATGACGTGACCTTCACCAAACACTTTTTTTTTTTAACCCTTCTTCACAACGTTAGATATTTTCTCGATTTCATTTTCTTTTGCTTTGTCATTTCTGTTTCTTTCCCCCTTTCTAACCATTCATTCATACATCTGTCTACTTTGTCTTGTAAAACATCTGGCAGAACTGGTGGGCGGACTACTGACAGCTGAGAGGATGGACTGAAAGGAAGGAAGCAAAGTATAGGAAATCCATTTGAGATGAATCTTCAGATCAGTTAAATTAGCCTCAAAGGAAATTGATGGCTTTAAAGGCTGAATGTGTTAATTGGAAAAAGGTTTTAATCCTGCTAATTTAAACCAGGATTGAAGATGAAAGGTCCTAGACCCACAAATTATTTGCTAGGAGTTTCGCTATGTTTTTACAGTGTTCATGCCCCTTAGTCTCTTTCAAAGAGTGGCGAACAAAACCAGGTTTTCTGTTTAACCTAGCATGAAAGGAATGGGGCTCCTAAGGTTGGTGCACGCCCTTCCCAGTATTATGAATGGAATCTCAGACTCTTCTGTTCTCTCTAGGCACTTGGCAGACAGAAATGCTGAGACTGAGCGAGTGAGCAGAATCTACCAAAACTTACAGGATGACTGGGAAAGGAGTGCTGTCTTGAAGAAGCAGCGGGACCTGGAAGAGAAGGCTTTTGAGCGGTAGTAGCTGATTGCTCCTGAAGTTTCGTTCGCAGAGAAAATCCCCTCTGCATCTTGTTAGTTTCCTCTAATCCTGGGGTGGTGGATAGGTTTTAAGTGTCAGCTTCAGTTTATTAGGGGTGGCTGCCTAGAGACCTTTGTGAGAAAAGAATTCTGGGTTCAGTGGGAAATACTGCTATGGTATGTTAGAAATGTCTGTTGTGGACATGGGATGGAGAATGCTGTGTTGCATGTTATATATTTGCCATCTCTGCCCTAATCTTTGCCTCTGTGTAGTAGCTTCATTTTCGCTTTGTGGAGGCTAGGGAGGCCTGGGGCTGTGTGGGAAGGAGGGTGGGAATTCTCTTTGGAGACAATTAGCTGGAAATAGGAAGAAAGTGTTTCTGTCTGAACACATCTAAGGCTTATGGGATGCTTTCGTAAGAGCAGAGTCAAGGGGTTGTGGGTAAGATTGGCAATTGAAAGAGTGAGATGCCCAACCAAGAGTGTCTTCCTGAAATGTATTATATCCATGCTTACTTTCCCCAGCTATCTATTTACAATCTAGAGTTGGGGAATCCAGATGTTTTGGAGAATTAACACTAACTTTGGAGAGGCAGCTAATCTTTTTGCCTTACTTTTCTTATTTCTAAGATGGGGAAAGTAAGCATTTGCCTGGCTTGGCTACCACAGGGGTTTGGGGGATCAAATAAAGAGTTGGAAAATTATTACACTTTAAAAAATTAAAATACTTTACAAATGGAAGGTATGATTTCATAGAATGTTGAAAACTTGAAGAAACAAAGTCTAGGCAATCAAATGTTATTAAAACCTGAATACACCAAAATAATATTTAATATGCCAATTATCAATGAATTTTTATCATAGAAAAAATTGTTAGAGTGGATCTTGATCTGAAACTCTCCTTTTCCTTTTAGATTTTAAGGCATTTCTCACCTGTCTTTCTAATGGGTAGAACCCATATTTTGTGACAATGAAAGTATGACAGATGATGTGGAAAATAAGTTCCAAAGGAGAAGTGAGGTTGTTTGGCCTAGGGAAGAGGAAGGGAAAGGGGAATTGGGCATTTCAAGCCATTTTCTCCATGTTGTGGGAAAGAAGGTAGAAGGCAATGAGATTAGCGTCAGGGAGGGAGATTTTAGTTGGATTTTGGAAGAAGGCTTGGCTAACATGGTGATAAAGGGTAGAGGAGACGTGACATAACCTTGAGTGGCAGGATAGCCCAGCTGCTCCACGGACACGGCAGAGCAGTCCTCTCACCTGAAGACCTAGGCCAAGTTGTGGGCAGGGACTCAAATGGACAGCACGTAGGAAGGAGGAATTGGTTGGCGTTAAAAAGAAAACAAAGCAGAAGCGAAAACAAGGTTCACCTGTATGCAGTTAGCTCATGATACTCGGTCCCATCGCCAAGGCAAGCCAGGTAGGTCTTCCCCTGCCTACTGCCAAGATTGTCCTTTTTCTTTTTCTTTTGATTGTTTGAATTTTATTTTATTTTTACTTTCTTTATACAGCAGGTTCTTATTATCTATTTTATACATATTACTGTATATATGTCAATCCCAATCTCCCAAGATTGTCCTTTTTCCTTTGAAGCCTGTCATTGATGCTTCTTTTTACAGAATCCCACCGTGTAGAAATTTTGATAATGTAGGGGAACACATCAGGGATTGTGCACATCCTGCACAATCAAGAAAAACTGTTGAAGTGGAAAACCAGTCACTGTCATCCCTTCACCTCTGCTTCTAGCTGCTTTTGTCCTCTTTTTCTACGTCTTCACTTCCTCTCCTGCCCTTAACTCTCCAGAGGCCTCTGCCCCCTGGGACTTTCCATTGAAGTCTACGCTTCATTGTCTGCTGGGGTGTTAACTTAACCAGCAGCTTAATGGCTTGATCTCCCTCTCAAATGCTGTCTCCCGGGAAGCCTGACAGGTAAAGGCGCATCCATGGGACAAAGCCACAAATACTGAGGCTTTGGAGTCACCATCCCATTCACGCTGGCTGAGTGACCTTGGGCAAGTCCTGTGTTCTCTGAGGGTTTACGTGGGTGTGGGGGGAGGGCTGGGGTCAGACTGTTGTGAAGGCACCACGCAGAGCCTTTTATTCACTAGGGAAGGAGGAGCAGCAGGTAGCAGCATAGAGGGGAGAGACTGCAGGTGGGAAATCACAGGTGGGCCGTAAGCTCCTGGAGGGCAGGGAGCAGGTGTGACTTTTCTTTTGTATCCCTTCCATTGCACCGGCTTCCAGGCGAGGCACCCAGTAAGGACTCGGGGATGCCGGCGAATGACCCCTTCTTCTGCCTCTCCACAGGGCCGCCAGCAAGCTCTTCCTCCTGGACCAGTGTGAGAAGTATCGGCGGTGCAAGCAGTGCCAGAGGCGACCCTCCAACGTGGGCAAGAGCAACCTGTGGCCCCTGAACAAGTACATGCACGGCTCCCTGCTGTTTGTATAAAACCCAACGTCTGGGCCTGCTTTTCCTAGGGAAGGTTTTTCTTTTTTAAACGTGCAGAGGTGATGGTGAAACTACATATTTGTACTTTAGAGGAGAAAAAATTATTGTGCCATTTTGGTGCTTTCAGGGGTAGAGGAAATTCCCACAGACAGGTTCTCCCCACCTGTCCTCCTCCCATCCTGCCCCAGACAACCCTGCCGCAGTCGGGCCTGGGAGGTGCACCCAGCTTCATTCTGGCTGAGGGGGTGTTTCTGACCCAGCCCTGCCACTCCCTCTGTGACTTTGTCTAAGAAACTTCATCTTTTCCTCACCTATAATGAAGTGTCGTAATAAATACTTTCTCCGTGTTTGGGCATAACGATTCATAGCGGTGAATTTTTTTTTTTTTTTTGCGGTACGCGGGCCTCTCACTGTTGCGGCCCCTCCCGTTGCGGGGCACAGGCTCCGGACGCGCAGGCCCAGCGGCCATGGCTCACGGGCCCAGCCGCTCTGCGGCATGTGGGATCTTCCCGGACCGGGGCACGAACCCGTGTCCCCTGCATCGGCAGGCGGACTTTCAACCACCGCGCCACCACGGAAGACCCATAGTGGTGAATTTTACCACCCCTCCCCCAGCCCTCGATTTTTCCAGGCCTGGGGATGTGTGACCCTCCCAAAGGTAGGTTAGGCCATTTGCTTCCAGTGGCCAGTGCAATGCTTGTTGAATTTTCTAGCTGATAACACACCCGGGGACTTGTTGGGACCTCAGGGCATATTTTTCCCTTGGTGATCTTCCGGCCAACCATTCCACCATCCAGGCATTTCTGCACCACGATCGATTGTAGGTTTGTTGTGTCCTGTGAGGGGAGCCTGGCTGCCTTGCCGGGGTCCATCTTCTCTCATTGCTTCCCTTGCATCTATTCTTAAGCTGTATGTGCGGTGGAAGAGGAATAGCTTCCTGTTGAGGGACTGGTTTTCAGTTCTGGTATATGTGTTCTCAACCACAACTTGCTTCATTTGCCTTCACCCTTTGTCTTTCCTCTCCCTGCCCTGTCCTACCACCTCAGGTGCAACAATTAACAAAGCAGAGTGATGTCTAGATTTCTGAGATATGAAAGCTGGCCAGAAAGTCCCTTAGACGCTTTGCTTTCTACCTGCCACATCGAGACATTATTTTGCCCTACTCCAGATACAAAATAGGAGTGTTTTGAGCCCTGAATGGTTAAGGGGAAAGTAGTCTACTCAAGTTGATATTGGGCAAATTTTGTTGCTAATGTTATCTTTTTCTATGGAAACAAGTATGCTCCCTGGTGACTGGAATTGTCTGAAACCTGCCCCCACCACTCCCCACATTACTACTTTCTTCCATTTCCTCAGAAGATCCCTCCATGCAGGTCCCATCCCCGCCAAGCCATATTTAAAACAATAGCCTTTCCCCAGGACTGCTTGACTTGCTTGAAATGCATCCCTGCTACATCCTTGGAGTATTTCTCAGTCTCTAATATATAATAAATCACTACAATAGTATTGTATGAATATTTTTTAAAAATATAGACTGCTTTGTCAAAGAAAAAAAAGACTTTAGGCAATTTTGATATGTTTAGGTGGTGAAAAGATCTAACTTCATAGACGTTTTTACTGTAGGAACTGACCTTATAATTTATTACCATAGGTAGCAGTACTGACTCTTACTGTGTGCCAGGCACCAAGCTAGTGACCTGGAGATGAAGACCTCATCAGTCCCTGCCTGCCTTCAGAGCATTCACCATGTAGTGCAGAGGGGAGATGTTACTAGAAAATCTCCCTGTAACAAGGTAGATACCTGATAGCGCTTTGCATTTCTTGCTATGGAAGAGTAAGGTGGAGTCCTTGCAGTCAGGTTAGCCTGACAGGGAAAGCTTTTGGAAAAGATGAGGCCTAAGCTGAGTTTTTAAGGAGAAACAGGAAATAGCTAGGTGAAGAGTGACAAGGGGTCATGGCAATAGATGTCAAGGCCCTGTGCTTGGGCGTCCCCAGCAGTCCAGTGGTTAAGATGCCGTGCTTCCACTGCAGAGGGCCTGGGTTCGATTCCTGGTTGGGGAACTAAGATTTCCGCATGCCGTGCAGCCAGAAGAAAAAAAAAGCCCTGTGCTCCTGTCTATTGACGCTAAGATGGAGACATGGTTATGTGAGTTAGGTTATAAAACCTAATTTTAAAAAATCATTCAACCATTTTAAGAATCAAATTTTATTACAGTCTTTCAATAAAACAGTTGATTTCATACAATAAAGAATGCACAGTCTTTTTTTTTTTTTTGAGCAAGTCTTCCTAATTTGATATCTTTTTCACTGATCTTAACTGCTAATATTGTTTTAGCTCAAACTTGTTATGAGGCCAGACTCAAATTAGAATGTCTTTTTCTAAATCAATTTGAATTACTATCATCAAGCTCTGTCGTTTCTGGAACTACGGCACTGCCAGACCAGCTTAATGTATCAAGGGATGCCCAATTTCAGTGGATTTTAATGTTTTGGACGGTCACAGACTCTTTTGAGAATCTGATGGAAAATCTGGACTCTTTCCTAAAAATATGCACATTTTCATATACAATATTTTGCATATAATTAGAGTTTTCCTAGATCACCTGGACCACAGGTTAAGAACTCCTGCTCTGGATGGCTTTCCTTCAATGTTATAACAAGCTCAAGTTATCAAAAGTGAGCAAAGTGTAGGACTTTGCTTTTGAAAATGCCCTTTCAGTTCTAGAGAACTATGTCCACTTTTGCCATCCTTTTTGACTCTTCATAAAAATAGTGAGATGAGAATTGGAATGGCTGTTAGAAAGCACATACTCCAGTAGTTTTCAAAACTTTTTGAGTAAGACTCAATAAAGGAAATACATTTCATACTGAAACACAGAACCTGTGCTCACACGTGTAATTGAGACAAAAGTTTTACAAGGTTATATTTACCCATCTGCAATGCATTTTGATAATTTCTATTTTATTTCATTAAAAATTTTCTGATTAGACTGAACAGAATTGATTTAACAATCTACTAGTGTAAACAGATAATTTTCAGTTTGATAAACACAGTTTTAACCTAATTTTTCCCTCTCACAGTACTCCATAGTTTGCTGGAATTCATTAGTGGTTAAGATAATATTATAATGGTATTCGACCAGGGGACTGAGGAATGTTTAGGTCCGATCTTGTCATAACTAGACTGTCTTGTTCTGAGGTACCCCAAGAAACTAAGGTAACTATTTGCCCCACCTTGTGAAAATCCGCTGGAGAATGTTGATCTTTATTTATTTATTTATTAAGTATTTATTTAGAGCAAAGCAAAATCTTGACGTTCGGGATGCAAGTGCTATCTCACCTTCTGTGGGTAGTCGTTGTGATGTTAGTTCGATTCTCAAAGTCTGTGTTTCTTTGGATCTGTTTTTTACGTGTGCCGCTTGGGAGTAAACCTGAGACTTGTACTGATTCGTACACAGAATTAGGGGATCTCTTTCTCCAGCTTTCTCCTCTCTGGAATTCCTTTCACATTCTCCAGTCTCTTATTCCCAGTCGTCTGGCTTTAAAGCCAGAGTTTCTCTTGGAGTTTTAGCTCCCTTCGCTCTCTCAAAGGAGAGCTAGTGGATGACAAGACAGAAACAAATAACAGAGATTCCTCCCACACTCTTCTGACCACGGGGTCCCTTTCCCTGCTTCCTCTGGCCAGGAAGACAGGACCTCTCAGGGTCTTTGGTCCTCGAATGCCACCACCACTGCTATTCCTGTTGCCACTGTGCAGCTTTGTGACTGCAGTTGGTCTTGGGGCATACCAGCGAGGGGGGAAAAAAGGGAAAAAAGGGCTTTCCCTCTATACTCTAGCTCATATGGAACCCTTTTCCTGCTTCTCTGGCTAGAAAGAGGGGGTTTCTCTTGAGTTTAGGCTTTCTGTGTCGTTCTGGATCTTAGATTGCTCTCAGGTCAAACCAGAAGAGGAATAAATTCCCCAGTAAATTCGTCACTACGCCAGTCATCCTTCGGGTTTTGATTTACTTACACAATCCCCCTGCTATAGTGTTTCCTCTTCAGAGTCCTCAGGTAGTTGCTTTTTATAATCTGTTCAGTTACATCAGTTGAAGAGAAATGCTGTAGTGCCCATACTCCATCTTGGCCAGCACCAGAAGCATTTTATTTTGGTTTTGAGTCGTTATTTTTCTTCCTTTCCCCTTTCCCCCAAATCAGGTGGTACCTCAGTCCTTTCATTTATATTTTATTAGTTAGGGTAGCACTATAACAGAGATCAAATACTAGTAGCTTAATCAAGACAGAAGTGCATTTTTCTCTCAAGAAACAGTCTAGAAGTACATAGACCCAGACAGTAGGGTGGCTGTACTAGCTTCTCCTGTGGTTTCCATCACTGGGTCAAGACAACTGCTCCAGGTATCATCTCCTAACTAGCAAGTAGGAAGAAAAGGGCAGGAGAGCAAGTGTGCTTTTTTTTTTTTTTTTTTTTTTAAGTGGTATAACCTGGAAGTGGTGCCATTATTTCTGTCCACATCCCATTGGCCAAAATTTAATTACACGGCCACACCATGCTGCAGGGGAGCTTGGGGAATGAAGTCTCTAGCTTGGTGGCCGTGTGTGTAGTGAAATAGGGAATTCTGATACTAAATATGAGGGAAATGGCTAGTAGTGGACAACTGCCAGCCTGCCATATCCTGAAATTTTGGGGGGAAGAATCTACAAAATACCTAACAATGCTAGCTAAGCTTTTTTTTTAATCTTAAAAGAATGTAAAGCTGCAAAACAAGTCTCTAGAGGCAAACACAAAGTGGGAATTCAGAGAAGCAAGCATCAACCAATTACCTATGATCTAAGCCATTTAAATTAATGCTAGAGATAAATTTTTATTTTTGAAATAATTTCAAACTTACAGGGAAGATAAAAGAATGGTAAAAATATCACCCCCCCATCCCCAGAGCTAAGTAAGAGCAAGTTGCTGACATTTGCCCTATCCCTTCTGAATACTTTAGAGCATAATGCCTTACAAATAAGTATATTCTCCCATAAAACAACAATATAACCACCCAAATCAGAAAATTAACACTCATTTACCATACAATCCAAAAACTCAATTAAAATTTTGCCAGTTGTCCCAGTAGTGTCCTTTTAAGCAAAAAGATCCAATCAATGGTGTAACATTTAGCTGATATGTTTTTTTTTTTTTTTCAGGAATATCACAGATGTGATGCTAGGTTCCTTGCACTCCATTATATCAGGTGGTACCCAGTTCAGTCTGTCCCATTACTGGTCACGTTAACTTTGATCATTTGATTAAGTGATGCTTGCCAGGTTTACCACTATCAAGTTGTTTTTTCTTTTGTAACGAATTGGCATTTCATGGTAGGTATTTTGAAAGTAATATCCCATTCCTCATTGAGTATCATCCACTAGTTTTAGCATCTATTGATGTTTCTTTGCTAAATGCCTAATTATGATGATTGCTAAATACAGACTTTTCTAATTCCACCATTGCTGCTACTTTATTAGCTGGCATTCTACTATAAGGCAAAGTGTTTGCTTCTCCCTATTTATTTATTTATAGCAGTATAGACCTAAGGATTTTTATTTTATTCAATGACTAATAATCCAGTCCTATCATTGATATAAAAATCGTGATCAGTGGGAGCTCTTTAAGCTGGCTTCTATGTTTTTTGTTTTGTTTTAAATAATTAAAAAAAAAACTTAGAATGGTTTTAGAGAGTTCCTTGTACACTCCTCACCCACTTTCCCCCATTGTTAACATCTGTTTCTATGATACATCTTTCATAACTAAGGAATCAACATTGGTACTTTACCACTAATTAAACTTCACACTTTATTCAGATTTCACTTGTTTTACCCCAATGTCCTTTTGCTGTTCCAAGATCCCATCTAGGATACCATATTTCATTTACTTGTCAGGTTTCTTTAGCCTCCTTTGGTCTGTGCTCTTTTTGGTCTATGTCCTTTTGTCATATTCCTATCGTTTATTGAACACTTCCATAACTTTGTCATATTAAGATGTTCCAGGCTACTCATTTTTTTCTGCCCCACCTCTGGAATCAGCCATTTCCCCAAGGAGACTTTTTTTTTTAACATTTTTATTGGAGTATAATTGCTTTACAATGGTGTATTAGTTTCTGCTTTATAACAAGGTGAATCAGTTATACATATACATATATCCCCATATCTCTTCCCTCTTGCGCCCAAGGAGTCTTTTTAAATGGAGAATGGTATTAACAAACCATGATCTGAGTGCCATTGTTCTCATCATTGCTATTGGGTTGTCATTGCTTCAGGCCCTCTCTGCTCTCTGTAGATAAAGCTGAGGAATTCAAACACACACACACACACACACACACACACACACACACTCATACTCATCTATATTTCTATATCTATATATTGAAATGATGACTTCACAGAGATACAACCAATTCCAACCCCAAATCCTACAACTAATTGTACTTTTTTTCCCTTTCCATATTTATAACTCCCGTCCAACAGTGAGATGCCTGATTCCCATTATTCTCAATGTAGTACTGGATAAACTCTTATGTAATCTTACTGGATACACCCTTATGTAATCTCTGATCGCCACTGCTGTCCCCCTATGTACATGTCCTCTGCACCCTGCCGGGGACCTGACAGCTGGTACTAGGCTGCAACTACCCCTCCCACACCTTGCTTGAATGTCCTCCTTACCATCTCCCCTGACTCAAGTATCTTCTGTGTCTGCACCTACTGCACAGATAGCTACCTTGCTCCCCTCCATGTAGTGGACTGAGTTATTAAAGAAGAAATGAAGGATGGAAAAAAGAAGAGCAAAGAAGGAAGGAAGAGGAAAGAAGGAAGAAATAGGGCTTTATGGGCCCTATTATGGGGCCCATAATAGGCCAAGTATGGGCCAGGAAACAAAGCCTAGACATTTTAGAAAATGTTATGGGCCAAGTATAGGCCAGGAAACAAAGCCTAGACATTTTAGAAAATTCTAAAGTTGTTAGAAAGGAAACCTGAAGACAAGGAATATCTTCAAGTATCTTCAATGTAGAATTGTGTACTCAGTGGAACTATTAGAAATGAAGGCAAAATAAAAGAATTTTAGAAAAAAAGTTTATTAAAAAAAAACAAAAACAAGTCTACCAACAATAAAATGTATTTTTCAACAGTGAGAAAATGCATATTTTCAAGATTACATAAAACATCAAAGTTGATCATATAATAGGAACTAAAGGAACCTCCAAAAGATGCTCTTAGGTAAGGGAGAATAATCTTAGAAGAAAGAGTTGAGATGCAAGAAGAAATAGTGAGCAAAGAAACTGCTGACATATTGGGCAAATTTAAACAAACACTGATTTTTATAAACAATGTAATTTGTGGGGTTAAAAAAAATACTTGACAACATTAATAGTTAAAGCATGTTGAGTTCCTTCAAGAGGTGGCAACAAATTTTAAAAAATATTTGGCTGCGTCGGGTCTTAGTTGCAGCACGCGGGATCTTCGTTGTGGCATGTGGGCTCTTCATTGTGGCACGTAGGCTTCTCTCTAGTTGTGGCGAGCTGCCCTAGAGCACGCGGGCTCTCTAGTTCTGGTGTGTGGGCTCAGTAGTTGTGGCTGGTGGGACTCTCTAGTTGTGGCGCATGGGCTCCAGAGCGCAAGGGCTCAGTAGTTGTGGCACGTGGGACTCTCTAGTTCTGCTGCATGGGCTCCACAGCACGTGGGCTCAGTAGTTGCGGTGTGTGGGCTCTAGAGTGCGCAGGCTTAGTTGCCCCACGGCACGTGGGATCTTAGTTCCCCAACCAGGGATTGAACCCATGTCCTCTGCACTGGGAGGCGGATTCTTAACCACTGGACCACCAGGGAGGTCCCGGGAAAAGATTTTGAATGTTTGAATTTTTCTAAGCCATTTAAATACTGAAAGTATAGGAATAAGGTATATAATAAGACATACATATTAGAGAGAGACTCTAGGTCCAGAATTCCAGAATTCCAAATCTCAGCCCTGCCAATTACTAACCGTGTGACCTTGGGCAAATAACTTTTCTGTGCCCAGGGTTTAAAAGTTGTTTTCATCATAACAATGGAAATAATAGTATCTAATTCAGAGGGTGGTTGTATCAAATGAAATTATGTAAACCTATTTAGATTTAGAACAGTGTCTAAACTATAATAACTGCTAAGAAGTTTTAACCACAATTACAAATTTCCAAAACAGTGGAAGGAAAATATGGATTTAGGGGAGGAAAAATCTTAATCCAAAAGAAATCAAAAGATAAAAAAAGAAATATAGACATGGGTCAGTTAACACAAAATATGAGAAAAACAGATGCAGAGATAGCAATAACATTGTAATATAAAAGAATAAGACAATATAATGTAATAAAATGATGTAAATGGACGAAGTTCTTCAGTAAACACAAAGTTGGTCAGACCGAATTGAAAAAAAGCCTAGCAATATGACATGTCTAAAACATGAAGCCGGTGGAGGAAGACATAGCAGAGTCAATGGGCGGGATTCTTCCACTACCTTCCCTTTCCCGCCCGTTTTGGCCCCCCTCCGTCTCTCTTCAGCCTCTTCCAGGCTTTGTCCCCCACCATTCCCATCCTCAAGTCCGTCCTCAGCCTCTTTCCTCCCCAGCAGGTGTCGGGGAGGCGAGAAGGCTCAAGCTGCAGCCCTTCTCCTTACGCCAACAAGCTCACTCCCCGCGGCGGCCGTGGTGACGTCTGCGGGGGGCGGGCCCCACGCCCTCGCTGTCAGGTTTTTGGCACGCCCCGCCGCGATTGGTGAAGAGGAACGCACGTCACGCCGGCTATAAAAGGCAGGGCTTGAGACGCAAGAGAGCTTCGGCGCGCGCGGATTGGGTCTCCCGAGGCCTGCGCTGGGTAGAGCTCGGAGCCCCGCCGCAGCCGCAGCTCTGCGACGATCACTACAGCTCCCTCAGCAGCCGACGCTACCGCCGCCTGTACCACGGAACCGGCTGTATGATTAGGCCACAGTCTTTAATGAGTAAACTAAGTCCTTCCTGTGGTGTTCTTGGTCACGCATTTATGGAGTTTCTGAAGGGCCCCGGAGAGTACCGTCAGGCACAGCACGACCTTTATGAGGACAAGTGAACTGTAGAAATTCGTTGCTACTCCACCAAGAAGCCCCCATAGGCGCGGTCATCCTGGACACAGAAGTGTGGGATTGAAGTCATCAGAGCATTTTACAGGAATTACGACCTGGATGGGGTAAACCTCGGTGCTCTTCCTTTCCATTGACTCAGTATTATGAACTGAAGGATGGCATCTTGTTAGGAGGTTCATTTCATTTCCTGTTACTCCCAATTGCATATCCAGAGCATTGAGAATTTCGAGTGGGGCATATTGGAGTAGACTTCTGTTTCTTTACGTCATTTCTGCATTCAAAAATTTAATTTTTTTTCGTAACCGTATCTTTTTTTTTTGTGTGTGTGTGTTTTAAACTAAAATAACATGGCTCCACTGAACCACCCAGCCCCTGTGGAGGTCACATTACAGGAACATGAGGTTTCTTATTACACAAAATCCAACCAGTGCAACCTTAAACAAATTTATAGAGGACCTTAAGAAATACGGAGTTACCACAACAGTAAGAGTATGTGAAGCAACTTATGACACTGCTCTTGTGGAGAAAGAAGGTATCCAGGTTCTGGATTGGCCCTTTGATGATGGTTCATCACCCTTTAACCAGACTGTTGATGACTGGTTAAGTCTTTTAAACATTAAATTTCGTGAAGAACCTGGTTGTTGCATTGCTGTTCACTGTGTTGCAGGTCTTGGGAGAACTCCAGTTCTTGTTGCCCTGGCACTCACTGAAAGTGGAATGAAAAATAAAGATGCAGTACAGTTTATAAGACAAAAGCGGCGTGGAGCTTTTAACAGCAAGCAACTTTTGTATTTGGAGAAATACCGTTCTAAAATGTGGCTGCGCTTCAAAGACTCTAGTGGTCATAGAAACAACTGTTGCATTCAATAAAACTTGGCTGCCTGCCTCATGCTGTTGCCTTGGAAGTCAAACTTGAGACAGGACTTAATTTATCGTACGTATTAGCCAACATAATAGGCTTAATGAATGACAAGTCTAATGAAGCTTCCATAGGAATACTGAAAATCCACAAGCTTGACAGAATTGCAGCCTCTCTGTTTGGCTTACTACTATCCCCATGCCAGAAACAATATATAAGAAGTTGAGAGATTAGGTGCCAAAATACTCAGCACAATACTTGTATATTTTTAGTATCATACAGAATTAAAATCCTAGGAATTAGGAACAGCACTGTAAACCATATGTGGTTTATTCCTCCAGTCATCTCAAACATTGCAAGTAAGACCTATATGGTTATTTGTCTGCTCCTTTATGTTTACCACCCCACACGTGTACCAGTATGCATCAGGTTTGTACAACAAATGATTTTGTTGAATTCTTACCAAGACTTACGGTGATTATTTAATGTCTTTCTATAAATCTCATTTTGTGCTGTTACGAAAACCTCCAGTTTGAAAAAAATCACCCATCTCTGGTTGAAAGTTCATGTAAAATATACACCATAGAGAAGCATATGTGTGTAATATCTTCAGACAAAAAAGCCTTACAGTTACTTTGTTTACACTTGGGATGCAGTTTTAGAGGGGAGGGCCTGAAGACAGAATGGAAAGAGGCTATGGAATATTTTTAGGATTCCATACTAGAAATTCCATGTTCTCTTTGTCTTGTGCAGGATGTACAGAATAGGTCCTTTTATTTAGTAAACTTTAAAGGTAAAGATACTTTGTAGCAAAAACATTTCAAAAATTTCTGAAGTTCTTATAATTTGCCATACCTATTGGAAGTTACTATTATTTTTGTTTTAAGTGTGGTATTTTTTTCTTTGTCTTTCCAACCGAAACAGAAGAGGATTTCTATTAATGAACTGATCAGACATCTAATAGTTTATATAATTTTGAACTGTGTAACAATATTTGGATATTTGATACTTTGTTTTATTATGTAATTGATAAAATGGTGGTATGTATTTGTGTTAGTTCGACCATATATTCATAGTGTCTGGAAGTGTAGTTCTCTGGGAGAAATAATTTGTCAGTATTCACCATTCTCCAACTACTACAAGAACTTAAACATCTAAATAAGGAATTATAGGAGACAGAGACAAACTAAGCAAGATGGTATAGCCTTGTTAATATTAGTAAAAGTAGAAGCAAAGGCGTTACTAGAGATAAAGAAAATCATTAAAGTTTCAATTCACCAGGAAGTTATAACAATTCGAAATTTTATATATCAAATAACATTGGTTCAAAATCCATAAAGCAAATATGGAGAGAACTACAAGGAAAATTGACAAGTTTACCATAGTGATAAGTTTTACTATTTTTCTTCCAGAAACAGATCAAGTAGACGAAAATCAGTAAGGCTATAGATTTGAACAGAACAATTAACAAGTCTGATCCCATGAACGTAAGAGGGCATTGCATCCAACAGTGAGAATCCATATTTTTTTAAGAGTACATGAAATATTTTATTAAATTTGACTATATATTAGATCATAAATAATTTCATCAAAATTCTAAAATATTTGAATAACACAAGTAAGTTTTCTGACTATTCAATTAAGTAAGGGAAAAAAAGTTAGTAGTATCATTTGGAATTTTGAAAATCTGTGTCTAGAGACTTCCACTTCTAGATAGGATATAGTAGGTCATGGCAGCCCAACACCCTCCCTGCAACATCCAGAAAAATATGGATAAATTACAAAACTCATATGTTTAAAGACATATGGGAGCTGTGAAAGAAGCAAAGACTGGATGAATAGGAATTCCAGAGAGGAAGGAGCTCTCCTGAGGTGAGTGGCCATTTTGTTTGCTGGGGGTATTTACCAATTCTGGACATAGACTAAGGATCTGTCTTTGTTCTTGCAGAGGGTCTCTACTGAGGGAAAGCGAAACCCAGCAAAGCTTTAGATGGTCATGTGAGGCTGGTGCAACAGACTGGAAAATTGAGAAGCTTGGCTAGTTTCATGTTGCAAGTTGAGTTCGAAAGAGAAGCAAAGCTTTAGATGGTCATGTGAGGCTGGTGCAACAGACTGGAAAATTGAGAAGCTTGGCTAGTTTCATGTTGCAAGTTGAGTTCCTCAGGAAACAGGTACTGAATCTGAGATTTGCCTTTGGAAGCTTACTGGGGAGTCATCTCAACAACACTTGAGAGGGAGCAAGAGAACCAGGATGCTGCAGAAGTTGAATGGTGATACATACAGTTTCAACAGTGACCTTAGCCAATCTCCCGGAGCTCTGAAGCTGGGATGGCCATTTAGAGATGTCTGCAATTGTGGCAAGGGGGTTGGACCTTTGGACTCAAATCAACCAGTCATTGGATGCAGGCTGTCCCTGGGGATGAGGGCATAACCTTGGATGAAGCATCTTCCTTCAGTCAACTGCAACTCCCAGCGGGGGATGCAACTGTGAGCCTTCAGCTGATAATACTCCTGGCAGCTGGCCCTGAGTAAGTGTTTCAGACCTTTAGAGGGATCTGGGTGGTACAACCACAGCATCCACTATACTAAACGACACTTGCTGAGTTCTGGGACTATGTATGAGAGGCTGGGGAGTTAGAATGAAGACTTTTAAAAGACAGAGGGAAATTTCCCTTAACCTCATAGTGCTTAGGAGACAAAGCCCTGCTAGAAGAGGTTTTAATTCTCTCCAACACTTACTGTCTGTCTTTTTTATTACAGCGATTCTGGTGAGTGGGAAGTGTTATCCCATTGTAGTTTTAATTTTAATACAACTAATGTTGTTAAACATCTTTTGGTGTACATTCTCTCACATGTCTCTGTTAGTACTATGTCGATTCAAATATTTTGCCCATTTTTTCAGTTGGGTTTTTTTGTCATCCTACTGAGTTGTAAAAGTTCTTTACATATTCTGGATCCAATGCCTTTATCAGATATATAATTTGCAAATACTTTCTCCCAGTCTGTTACTTGTCATTTTTTTCCTTATTGGTGTGTTTCAAAGTGCAAAAGTGAAAAAATTTGGTGAAGTACAATTTATCAATTTTCTCTTTTATGAATCACGCTTTTAAATTGTATCTAAGAACTCTCCTCAATCAGTCACAAAGATTTTTCTGCTATATTTTCTTCTAGAAATTGTATAGTTTTAGCTCTTACATTTAGATCTGTGGTCCATTTTGAGTTAATTTTTGTATATGGTGTGAGGTAAATCTCTCTCTCTCTCTCTCTCTCTCTCTATATATATAT
>NW_006774099.1:809118-818205 GCF_000442215.2 Lipotes vexillifer
TTTTTTTTTTTTTGGCATGTGGATATCCAGTTGTCCCAGCATCATTTGTTCAAAAGACAATTCTTTCCTCCACTGAATTATCTTGGTAGTTGAAAGATCAATTTACCGTGAATATAAGGACTTATTTGTGAATTCTCAGCTCTGTTCCATTGATCTATATGAGCACACTCTCTTGATCACTGTAGCTTTATAGTAAGCTTTGAAATTGGATCATGTACTTCATTCTTTTTCAAAAAGTTTGGCTATTCTAAGTCCCTTGCATTTCCATATAAGTTTTAGGATCATCCTGTCAATTTCTACAAAAAAAAAAAAAAAAAAGCCTGCAGGGATTTTGATAGGTATAGTGTTGAATTTATAGATAATTTGGAGAGAACTGCTGCCTTGACAATATTGAGTCTTCAATTCCATGAACATGGAACATTTCTCCATGTGTTTAAATCTTTAGTTTCTATCATCAATTATTTGCAGTTTTCATTGTACAAGACTTGCACCTCTTGAATTGCTTGAGTATTTTTTCTTTTTGATGCTATTGTGAATGGAATGTTTTCTTAATTTTATTTCTAGGTTGTTTGCTGCTAGTCTATAGAAATACAATTGATTTTTGTACATTGACCTTGCTTTCTATGACCTTTCTAAACTCATTTGTTAGGAGAGAGAGAAAGAGAGATAGGGAGGGAGGGTGAGAGCGAGAGCAATGCACGTGCTATTCTATTCTTTGGCATTTTCTGCTTATAGGATTATGTCATCTGTGAATAAAGGCAGTTTTACTCTTTTTTTTCCCCCCAGTCTGGATGCCTTTATTTTTCTTTCTTTATTGAACTGGCTAGACCCTCCATGTTGACCACGAGTGGTGAAAACAACTTCCAGATCTTAGGGAGAAAGTATTCATTCTTTCACCATTAAGTATGATGTTAGCTGTTGGTTCTTGATCAGGTTGAGGACATTCTCTTCTATTCTTAGTTTGTTGAAAGTTTTATCTCAAACGGGTGTTGGGTATTTTAAAATGCTTTTCCCACATCCACTGACGTGTTCCTGTGGTTTGTGTCCTTCATTCTAGTAATATCATGTACTATGTTGATCAATTTTTAAATGTTGAAACAACCTTGCATTCCTGGGATAAATTCCACTTGCTCATTGTGTTTAATTCTTTTATGTTGATGGATTTGGCTCGCTAATATTTTGTTTAGAATTTTGCATCTGTATTCATGAAGGATATTGGTCTATAGTTTTCTTGTGTTGTTTTTTTAATCTGGTTTTGATATCAGGGTAATACCAGTATCATGGAATGATTTTGGAAGTGTTCCCTCCTCTATTTTCTGAAAGAGTTTGTGAAAGATTGGTATTATTTATACTTTAAATATTTGATAAAATTCACCCATGAAGAATTCTGGGCCTGGGCTTTTCTTGGTGGGAAGATTTTTAATTACTAATTCAACTTCTTTATTTGTTATAAGTCTATTGAATTCTACTCTAATCTTTGCTTACTTTGAATTTTGTTTGCTTTTCCTTTCCTAGTTTCTTTTTTTTTGAATTTTATTATTTTTTTATACAGCAGGCTCTTATTAGTTATCTATTTTATACATATTAGTGTATATATGCCAATCCCAAGCTCCCAATTCATCCCACCACCCTCCACCCCCCGCTTTCCCCCCTTGGTGTCCATACGTTCGTTCTCTATATCTGTGTCGCTATTTCTGCCCTGCAAACCAGTTGATCTGTACCATTTTTCTAGATTCCATATATATGCATTAATATACAATATTTGTTTTGCTCTTTCTGACTTACTTCACTCTGTATGACAGTCTCTAGGTCCAGCCACATCTCTATAAATGACCCAGTTTTGTACCTTTTTTATGGCTAATATTCCATTGTATATATGTACCACATCTTCTTTATCCATTCATCAGTCAATGGGCATTTACGTTGCTTCCATGACCTGGCTATTGTAAATAGTGCTGCAGTGAACATTGGGGTGCATGTGTCTTTTTGAATTATGGTTTTCTCTGGGTGTATGCCCAGTAGTGGGATTGCTGGGTCATATGGTAATTCTATTTTTAGTTTTCTTTACTAGTTTCTTAAAGAGAAAGTTTCTGTTATTGCTTTGAGACCTTTTATTCTTTTTTTCCCCCGATATTGGCATTTAAAGCTATAAAATTTCCCTCCAAGCACTACTTTAGCTACAACTCATTAATTTTGATTTTTCTTTATTCAGCTCAACATATATAATTTATCTTGTGATTTCTTCTTTGAACCGTGACTTACTTAGAAATATATTGTTTAATTTCCAAAGAGTTGGAAATTCCCCATTTTCTTTTTTACTGTTGTTGATTTCTAATTTAATTATTAACTCTGTCCAAGAAGACTTCCTGGAGCCAAGTGCATTTGAACTCCAATGATGAATGATGTCTCCAGGCAGAAAGCTGGGGTGAACTGAAATTTAACTGGTAAAGAGCAGAGAAGCAGAGGGAAGGGCTTTCCAGGTAGAGACCAAGCACGTGTAAGGGCCTGTGTAAGTGCCAGCAAGATGTTCATTGCGCTTCGAACAAAGGAAATGTAATTTTTATCGTCTCTCTTTTTGTCTATGTCAGTATAGCTAAAGCTTGTTAATTCAGTTGATCTCATCAACCTGTTTTGGTTTCATTAATTTTCTCTACTGTTTTTCTTTTCTGTTACATTGAGTATAAAGGAGGTATAGTTGGGGTACAGAGGAAGTTGTGGGACAGGACGTAGAAAAGATCATGTAAAAGACTCCCTGGTGTTCAGATTCCAGCTTCACTCTTCAAGCCCTCTTCTGAAGAGGTTCTCATTGTCCATGAGTCCACGGATTTACAGAACAGGGATGCTTCCTCAGGATATTCTTGGCTGAGCACCAGCACCAAGGAAGCAGAGGTTGGAAGAATAAGACCTAGGCAAGGGGTGACTGATGTCTCTGCTAATTACTCTTCTAGGATCCCAGTCATCCACCTAGCCTGTCACGGAGGTGGTCGTATAGGACCTATTGTGGGCAGTGCGGAATCTGAGGCGGAGCTGGCAGCGGGGGTGGGCAGTCGTAGGTCTCGGCATGGATTGTTGCTTCCTGTGTTATACAATGAAATTAGAGGCTGGATGCTGCCATGCCAACAGATGTTAGCGATTTAGCAGGGTCTTTGGTTGTGAGGGCTGCAGGCTCGTCTCCCCCCTCCCCAGCCCCATGGTGTGGGCTCACTGGACATGAGGGAGGTGAAGGCTACGACTGAACTTGGTCTAAGAAACACTCAGGACAGACTGACATCATTCTGTAAGAAAACTGCTCCAGTTTGCTAAATGACTTGAGAGAGTGAAGGGTGGAAGTGAGGGAGTGTTCTAGAGCCAGGAACATGAAATCAGGTCTTCCCTAGAACTCCCCAGGGTGTTTTGCCCCTCACAGCCTCTCTTCCTCTTTCCTCTGGGTTTGCTGACACTCTCCACCCACACTTCTCTGGTTTTCCTTTTAGTAATGACCACAAAGGAATGCCTAACACTCAACAGCCCACAGGGCGGAGACCCTTTCTGACTTGGGAGTTGCCTCCAGCCACTCAGCCCCCACGCCCATCTGAGTCTTAAAGGGTGTGTATTCCTCCAACAGGGACTGAACTCCTTGATGGGTGGGCCATGCTTTCTGGCCAGTGGCTGCCCTTACATTCCTCATTTCTCCATTAACCCTACCCATCCTTCACTCTTGGACTCACTGCAAACACTGCCCCCCAAGAAGCCTTCTTTTATGTCCTCATAGGAAGTATCCTCTCCCTTCTCTGAGTACCCTTGACCTTTTTCTGCAGTTCTTCCATGGACTTACTACTTTCTCCCTTGTGGCAAAATGAATTGTGTGCGTATCTCATCTCCTCTACTAGACCCCAGACCCTGTAAAGGCAGAGTTCCAGGCAGGACTCTAGATTTCCACAAAGTCTAGCCAATAGTTGGCAATTCACAGATGAAGAAATTCTTGGGAAGGAAGCCTGAGGAGGGTTACAGAAAAGTGAACTCAAGGCCTTCAGGGACAAGGCTCTCATTCACCATATGCCTGGGCATCTCCCCTCACACCAGAAAGTTCAAAGGAAAAACACAATGACAAGGATGGCCATTTTGGAACCCATTTATATTGTCAGTGTTACTCTGGGCTTCATTCAGCCCCACACCAGCCTCCGAGATTGCATCAGACATTCTGAACATTCATGGCTCCCTTGGGCCAAGTGTAGCTGTCCAGCGTAAAGGAGTCATAGTCTGGAGTATAGACCAGGGATCTTACAAAGGCCTCCTTGTCCTTGGGCTCTGGGTAGTAGGAGGCCAGGTTGTGTTTGTAGGCGAAGTCGAGGACCTAGAGAAAAACACGTTTGACTGAGGAACTGGATCTAAGGAGGAACCTGTCTAAAGGCCCTTGCTTGGGAGCTTGTGGAAGGGGAATATACCCTGAAGCAGCAGATGTGTTCCTCTCATGAGCTGAGGCCCAGGAAGCCACTGGAGAGGAAGGATCTTGAGTTTTCTGCCTAGTAAGGAGGCTGTGACACCATGGAATAGACACTGGGCCAGGGTCAAGAGGCCTCAAAGTCTGCCTCTGCTTCCAACTGCCTGTGGGTCCTCAGCAGTGACATCATCCTTGCTGAGCCTCAGTTTCCTCATCTGTAAAGTGGGGGTCATGAGAGCTTTCTCCAGCATGGTGTGAGGATAAAATTAGGTAGCAGGTGTAAGTGTTCAGTATCTGATATTTTTTTCTGTCTTAAACGTGGCTTGAATTGGACATTGTTCTCTGGGTATTAGATTCGGCTTCAGAAGAGGATGAATCTAAATATCCCCAAAAGGAAGGAACTGGACAGGGTGGACGTGGACTGTAAGCTGCACTATTGGTCTTGAGGGCTGACTCTGGATCCTGCACTGGACAGCTCATGGGGAGTGCGTGCTGTTGTGCAATGCGTTTTCTGAAATTATTCTTCAAACTTACAGAAAATGTAAACTGTATATTAATAGAAATAACAGTATAATAAACCCTCATGAATTCATCATCCAGATTAACAATTATCAATGTCAGGCCAGTCTTTACTGCCCCACGTTCTGGTTCTTTGGAAACCCATCATCTCTGCATCGTCTACTGGGTGACATTGTTATGTAGAATATCCCCCGAACTTGATCACCCATGGCCCAGCCATTCTGAGAGAAAGGGGAGGCATGAGCATCTCCTCTGGCCAGAAAGGTGCCGAGTGTAGAGCTTTTCCACTGTTCTCTTTTAAGGTCCTCCAAAACTCTGGAGAGAGGAATTACTGGCTTCTTTGTAGAAGAAGGAAACTGCTGAGGCTCAGGGAAGTGAAGTGATTGGGCTCGGGTGACTCTGCCGCTGGTCGGCAGAGCTAGGACCCCGCAGCCTGAGCTCTCTCCATGATGCTATACAAGGTTGACCTTTCTGTGTAAATGGGCACTGATAATACATTTTAAAATTCCACCCGCATTCTGGTCCACAAAACTAGGGCCTTTGGTGACCTTTCTGCCTGGTGTTTGAGGGGAAATCCAGGAGCTTTCCCAGAACTGCCCTGAGTGGGGTTGAGGTGGGGCTCGAGCTACAGGCAAGAGTGTGTCACCCAGCCTCTGGGGTGCATGCAGTGCAGCCCAGGGAGCTCAGCCTGTCTCCGCAGCTGCCACCCCCTTCGTCCTCCTAAAGTCACACAGAGAGGAAGCTGATGAGGCCCACTCCCCATAGTAAGGGGGTAAGACGTCCCTTACTTTGATGGCGATTCTCAGAGACACGTCTCGGATGGTGCTGAGTGGGGGGTACAGTCTCCCCTGTGACAGATGCTGCTCAGAGACCTCTTGGGCGATTTGCTGGGGAGAGAGAACAGAGAGGAACAAGCTGAGTTTCCACTTTCCCAGAGCAAAGCCCAACCCAGTACACCAGAAACTCACCTTGCCCCTCATACGTGGCCCATAAGTGCAGTTTCTACTCCTGTCTCTGCCACCTTGTGGCCCCAGGGGCGCTTAATGCTTGGGCTTAAGCAAGGACACATCCTTTCTGTCCCGTGAGACTGGCTGAGGCTTAAAACAACATGAAGCTGTCCGAATTCTAAAGGAAAATCACTAAGGCCAAGATGAATAAACCTGTGACTTGCAAAGCAGACTCTGGGGTCTCCCCCGCCCCGGCTGACCTAGCCTGTCGTATAGGGATCCCTGAGTCCCTCGCTTCCCGGGTTCCAGCCTCTCCCACATGCTTAGGAGCATCCGGGCTGTCCCCCTAGGCCATCTTGTGTCTCTGTATTCAGGCCTCCTTGGGCTCTCCTTTCCGGCCCTGGCCCCAGTGAGGAAAGAAAGCCTGCTTCTCCAGTGACACCACGAATGGGCCTTATGCGGTACCTGAATAAATGCCCTAAAAGCACTTCCAGCCCAGGAACAGCCTCTCCTACAGCTTCCCTCCCTGCTTCAGAGCTCGTCTCTAAGGGCCAGTTCTCCGCAGCCAGCCTCATCCTCCAGCCTCGGGCACTGGTGCTCAGCCAGCCTTGCAGAACAGCCTCTTTAATGGGGCTCGGAGTGCACTCCCACCCAATCTTCTCGTGTCAAACTGAAATCTGGGAAAAGCCACAGTGCTCTCTGAGAACTCTGTGTCCCGGGACGGACAGGGAAAGGAGCTGGTCTTGCCTCAGAGTTTGGCAGACATTAGGAACCTGGGCTCCCCGCTCTGCTACCTCATTCTTAAATTCCTCTCTGTCCTTTCTGTTCATTCAGTCAAACATCCACTGAGCTCTACGATATTCCGGCCTCTGTGCTAGGTGCTGAAGAGCCATGGTGGAGAAGCCACAGTCTTTTCCTTCCTGGGGACTGGTGTCAGTGGACGATGAACAAACAATAGTAACGATTATAGTGATTTCGAGGAGAGGGGACATATGGGCACAGAGGAAGGCAGGGCCCAGTCTGCCATGTACAGGAAAGGCTTCCCAGAAGAAAAGACAGAAGCTAAGACCTGAAGGACAAAGTGTGAATTACTTGAAGAGAGGAGAAGGAATAGCACATGCAAATTTTTAGAGGGAAGAGAGAGAACGACTGTAAAAAGAAGGCGGGATAGGTTGACGGCAGCGGGAGGCTAAAAGGCTGGAGAGGAAAGGAGGGCCCTGGATGAAGTGCCTCGTATGCAAACCATGTGAAGGAGTTTGGCCTTTCCTGGGAGCACCAACGAGCCATAAAAGGTCTGAAATTAGGAGAGAGATGGCCTGTTCTGGGCTTTAAGGGATTCTCTTTGTGGAGGTGTAGAAGGTGAATTGACTAGAGGGAAGCAGAATTTCCATGGCTAGATCTGCAGCTAGAAAGGCTCTCCTGCAGAGTGACAAGTTACATTATGGTATGTGTGGCCACTTCTGAGATGCTGGGCACTGCTAATGCTCTGCTGTGTCTCTGAGTCAAATTGCCTGGGGCCATCCTGGCGCATCCCTCACAAGCCAGGTGACCTTGGGCAAGTAACTCAAACTCTCTGTGCCTCAGTTTCCTTGTCTGTAACGTAGGGACGATCACTATATTTTACAGGGTTGTCAAGGTGAAATGAGATACTGCGTGTACATCTCCTAAAACTTATATTACTTTTTCCATAGGAAAATCAGTTGCAACTTAAATTACCTTAATTTAAAAACATCCTTTTCAGGGACTTCCCTGGTGGTCCAGTGGTAAAGAATCTGCCTTCCAATGCAGGGGACACAGGTTCAATTCCTGGTCAGGGAACTAAGATCCCACATGCCCCGGGGCAACTAAGCCCGTGTGCCACAACTACTGAGCTCGCATGCCTCGACTAGAGCCCGCGTGCCACAACTAGAGAGAGAAAACCTGCACGCCACAACTAGAGAGAAGCCCGTGCACCACAATGCAGAGCCCGTGCGCCGCAGCTAAGACCCGACGCAGCCAAAAATAAATAAAAAAACAAAAAGCAGCCAAACCAAACCAAACCAAACACCTGTTCAGAAATATAACCTGCCAGGCCTTTGAAGACCAGACTGTCAGCTCCCGGAGGGGAGGGGCCTTATGCTGCTCAGAGCAAGTGACTGAGAAGTAGATTGAGGAGAGGTTCCTGTTTAATTCATGGACACGGTTCATGAAAAGATGGAGCTGAAATGCCCCATAGCAGAGGCTGTGGGTTGTGCAGATGTTTCTGGGGGTTGCATAGGAAGGCTTTAGCAACCTTGTTTCTGCACAACAGGGGAATTTGCTTTCGGGTCAACTCCAAGCAGGAAGTGACTCTTCCCATCCAATGGGGGTTTCAGACAGCTCCGCCCATGGCCACAGGACAACACCACCACCAATCAAACGCAAAATACTCAAGCAAGAGGGACAGAGAACTGCAGCATGAAGCCAGAGCTGGTGTGCACATGCCTTGGGGGAGGCTGACAAAACTTCAGCAGACATAGGAAGAAGGAACTTGGTGCGTGAGGCAGTTAGTTCCTTGTGGGACTCACAGAAGCAGGGCTGGGTAGGGCTGCATGGAAGCCCTTCTTGTGGCTTGCTGGTTTGGGGCTCTCACCAGTGCCGTGGTGAGGGGGAAATGCAGACACATGTCAGAAATCACGGTAGAGCCTTTGGAGCCCACTGGGGATAAATATGTTTAATATTTGTTTACAGTTTTGATTAGCTTAACTTCTTAACAGAAACATTTCTACGCCTTGGTTCCTCAGAGTGAAGATAAATGTAAAGTGCCTGGCACTTGGTAAGCGTTTGTTAAATGGCAGCCACTGTAACTGTTATTATTAACAACCATTATTATGAATGTGGGCTGTCATCCTTAACAAATCCTTTCCTTGTTTCCAATTCACCATGCCCAGTAAAGAACACTTGTGGGAGCTTTTCTGATAAGAGGCCTGGAACAGGTGCACACCCACATCCCCCATCTGTGCTCAAGACATGGGTACTCAGAACAGGCAAACCTGATGTGCAACCCATCCCCTTCCTTACAGAAATCTGCCCTAGTGGGGCTTATTTTTTTAATTTTTATTTTTTTTGCGGTACGCGGGCCTCTCACTGTTGTGGCGTCTCCCGCTGCGGAGCATAGGCTCCGGACGCGCAGGCTCAGCGGCCATGGCTCACGGGCCCAGCCGCTCCGCGGCATGTGGGATC
>NW_006774099.1:818411-853377 GCF_000442215.2 Lipotes vexillifer
TCTTCCCGGACCGGGGCACGAACCCGTGTCCCCTGCACCGGCAGGCGGACTCTCAACCACTGCGCCACCAGGGAAACCCTAGTGGGGCTTATTTTGCTACCAGTTACCCAGTAACGTGGCCAAGACCCATGGCTGGAAAAATCTACTGCTTGTCACGGTCGGTGAGCCCACGGTTTCAGGTGGTTTTGATGGCATCTCCGTTCTTGGCATGCATACGGGTTCTGCTGGGAGACAGGGTGCAGTACAAGGTATGTGCCCTCACTGCCAGCACCTCCTGCCAGCACCCCTCCCACTGACTATTCCTTCCCCCGCCGCCCCTGCCTTAAAAAGCCTGTGTGTGTTTTCAGAGGAGTTCGAGCCTCCAGGCGATCTTGAGAGAAGCTTGACATTCAAGCACTCTGGGGAACCACTGAAGGATTGGGGCAGGTAGGTAGAAGAAACGAGAGAAGGAATCTTTGGGGACCCGGTGTAGGAGCTAGTGGAGCTCACAGGCCCTCTGGGGTGTATTCGGGGCAGCGGGGACAGCAATACCTCTGCTGTCAGGAGGAAGAGCCCGTCCGGGATGTGTCGGACCCCGCCTGCGATGACTCCCAGAGCCACTCCAGGGAACACGTAGGCGTTGTTTCCCTGCCCGGGAATGAAAGTCCTGCCATCTTCCAGAGTCACGCCTTTAAAGGGACTTCCACTGGCAAAGATCCCTCGGCCCTGGGGGCAGGAAGAAAACCAGAGACAGAGCTTGGAGCTAGGTTTCAGGGGTCATGGTGGCCTAGTCGTATCTCCCGAAAGTTGACCCCTGCCTCATCTTCTGCTAAATGCTCAGCATTGTGCTCAGCATTGTGAAAGCACACCTGTTCATCTGACCAGAAAGCTCAGCTCCCACTGAGTTACCTGGCAGCTACAAAACCACAGAACGGGGAGGGTGTAGCTTTTAACCTGTCACCTCCCCAGAGGGGCAAGCCAGGTATGCAAATGGCCTAGAGTCCACAAGCACCTCGAGTTCTGGTCAGAGCTCTATGTTAGGGGAACCCTGAGCAGTAAAGCCTACTGGTAAGAGCCTGGGCTTTGGAGCCGGACCTGGGTTTGAGGGCCAGCTCCACTCCTTTTTAGCTCTGTGACCTTGGGCAAGTTACTTCATCTTTCTGAAACTCAGTTTGCTTATCAGCAATGTGGGGATTTTTTTCACCCTCGTAGGGTTGCTCATGGTTACTGTTACTATGTCCTCTCAGCCCGGGGAAGGAAGGACTCCCCACTGACCTCGGTGACCCGGTAGCACTTCTCAGCCGTGCACTCGGCCTTGCTGGTGGGGTTACTCAGGGCAAAGATGATGGGGCGCTCGTGGAAGGAGGCCATGTCCCTCAGAATCTGCTCCGTGAAGGCTCCTGCGATGGCGGCAACACCTACGGGGAAAAGGGGCAGATAGTGGGGTGCCTACTCTTTATATACACCCCATTCCTCTCCTGGTGGTGGTGGTGGAACTAGGTACAACACGGAAGGCTCAGGAGTCTTGAGGATGGCATCTGCCATAGGGATGAGGGAGGATAGGAGAAAAGGGTCTCCCTGCTTGAGTTGGCTGAGACCCCCTGTTAATTCCACTGGTCCACTTCAGGCCCCAGCTCAGTTAAGATGCACCTGTGAAGCATGCCTGGCCACTGTCCTTTAGAGTGGACTGCTCCCGCAGGACAGGGAGTGATGCCAGGGTCCCCCCCTTGGGGGAGGAGTGCTCATGTCATCCTGGTTAGAGAGACCAGCCTGTGCTTTTCCACTTTACTGTATAATTCTGCATCACGCAGCCCAGCTTGGTGCCTTAGTTCTATGGTTCTTATACAGTAATAACTCAATAAAAGTTTTGTAGCATTGAATTGGAAATGAGGGGAAAGAGCTGTGTTTCCAAGGGTTGCTTATGCCTCCTTGCTGAGCCTCAGTCTTCACCTGCAAGTCCAGAGGATTAGCTGGGCTGGGCAGTGGGTTGCCCCTCCTCCTACCTATGATGGCCGTGGGCTTCACCAGCCTCACCACCTCCTCCAGGGAGTTCACTTCAGGGTGGTCCTGGGCAAACATCTCCTTCTCATGGTTCAGGTGGCTCCTCCCCTGCAGGGAAAGGAAGAACATGATACAGCTGTGGTGGTGAGAACCATTGGGCAGTGCCTGGATGCATCTGTGTACTCTAAGAGCATTCCCTGCAGAGCCCTGCGCTTTGGTCTGAGCTGTCAGAACCTTGGGCCCTGTCCTTTTGATCAAAATCTACGATGCAACCTAAGAATTTTAAGTGTGTGTGTGTGTGTGTGTGTGTATTTCTTTCTTTAATCCAAACCACATATGGAGAACCTGTAAGGCCTTTCTTTGAGCTGCTGGGGTCATGGCTTCCTGGGCCAGGACAGAAAGGCTCTGAGGAAATGCGTGAGTCTGGACCAAGACTCTTGGCCCCAAGACATGTAGCACAGAGGCCCAGTTGAGGGATGGGGGCCTGAGTCACCCAGGGTCAGGGTGCTAATTTGAATGTATTTGACAAGAGCCATTAACCTCCTGATAAATAATAAGCTGAGATCCAGGACAGGCTTGTAGTGGCTATCTGCTCCCAATGGGGTCCAGATTCCTTCCATTTCTTCAAATAGGAGTCAGTGGGTGACAGGCTGGTCAATGTTTCTGATGACTCCTTTGGGTCAGCTGGCCTCACGAGAACCAGAGTGAAAACACCAGCTTTGAGAGATCTTTGAGGAGGGGTGAGCTCAATGGGGTGAGCAAAGGTGATGTTGAAACATGGGAAAGAGGCAATTGTGGCAGCCTCCACATGTGCCTGGACCATGCTCTGGAATGATCTGGGGCAGAAGGAGGAATCTCCAGGTCCCAGTTCTTTCCGGTGGGAATCTGCCCTTATAGGGAAAAATAGGAAGGTCTGTTGCTTCTGAGGGGGCTCTCCACTATTCTTGGATGAGAGCCTCGCGTTCCTATCTCTGTCTTTTTTTAGACTCTCACTGTCACAGTCTATGTTAGTGAAATCTCAGGATTAAAATATGGGGCTCTGAGTGAAGTCCTGAGGAAGGAGGTCACCCAACTGTGCCCCTCACCACACTGCAGTCAGAAGCTGGACTGTCTCTCTCATTCATTCCTTCATTCATACCTCAAACATCAATTATGTACTTATCACATGCAGGACCTTGACATCAAGACTATACACCCTCACAGGGAGGGAGGCAAGTAAAAGGGCAACAGATTGGGATAAGTGTAATATATGAAGGACGGAAGCCTACATGAGCATAAACACAGGGAACTAATTGAGACCCAGATGCTCAGGGAAGCTGCTTGAAGGAGGTAACAGAAGACAGGGAGGAAACAGATGGGGTTGAGGGCTGTGAGTGGGCGTGTGGACAAAGAGAAGGGCATTCCAGGCAGAGGAACAAAACATGCAAAGACGTAGAAGAGAGAGAGCATGCTACTTTTGGACAACCTATGATTCAACATGGCTAGAGGTGAGTACAAGGCAGGACGTGGGGGGAGATGACACTGGAAAGAGCACACGTACACACATTTGCAAGCACATTCAAAGCTTCTGGACAAGAGCAGTTAAGGCTACTTTGGGATGAATCTTTTGCTTTGGGGATTAGGACACTGCCCTCCTTCTGCTCTCTCTTCTGTCTGAGCAGTTTACCCCTTGAGATCTCTTCCAGTCCAGTTCCAATAGCTGTAGATATCAGGTAACCTCCAGGTCTCCAGACCGACAGTACCTTGACAATGAGACCCTTGGAGTCCACCATCCAGATCTTCCTTGTGGCCTCTGCCTTGGGTACGCCTTCTTTCTCTAGGGCCATGACAAGGAGGTGGGCGATGCCCATGGCTGCCTGCGATGTGGGTGTTTAGACAAAAGGCAAAAGCTGCTCAGGATTTTATCAGATGCTTCACCAAGATCCTCGTTTCTTCCTCCACTACTCCCAGGAGGCCCAGTTAAGTCCCTGCCTTGAGACACCCAAATGTTGGGGCCTGGGCAGCTGCAATGATCACAAGGCATCTGTGCTGTTTCCTCTCCTCAGAAGCCCAGAACACCGCTCCTCCTTGCGCCTCCTCCACCCTTTTTTTTTTTTTTTTTTTGCGGTACGCGGGCCTCTCACTGTTGTGGCCTCTCCCGTTGTGGAGCACAGGCTCCGGACGCGCAGGCTCAGCGGCCATGGCTCACGGGCCCAGCCGCTCCGTGGCGTGGGAGATCTTCCCGGACCGGGACACGAACCCGTGTCCCCTGCATCGGCAGGCGGACTCTCAACCACTGCGCCACCAGGGAAGCCCCTCCACCCATTCTTACTCTCCTACTGGAACAACAGCAGAGAGCCTCCGACGGCACTTACTTCACCAGCACCTTGGAAAACAAACACGTGATTGGAGAGCTTGTTCTTGGTGATTCGCAGAGCAGCCAGGATCCCTGCCACGGCGACGGAGGCTGTGCCTGCAACAGAGTGGACGGAGATCACCCTCTGGCCACCGGGTCCCACCCCCAAGACCCTTGGCAGAGTTCCCCACACCTAGAACCTGTGATGGAACAAGCGACTTTCCCTCACCCTTACAGAGGTCAGCCCTGTAGGCACGCAGGTTGTCGAGCAGCTCTCTTTTGCGTGATACTCTCCATGCACTCTTTTGCAGATAACTGTTAGTTTGAGAAATAGCTCCTGGATTGTTACCCTGGGAGAGAGGGTCAGAGGGTCGGGTGCTGCTACCACCATCATTCATAAATGAAACAACAAGGACAAATACAAGGGAAGCCAAAAAGAAGTGTGAGCCTCAGAGAATGATTTGTTTAAGGGGTAAGTGGATAAAAACATATTAAAAATGAGGCCACAAACTAACCATGAAACATTACATGACCATGTGACCTGAGCTGCTTGTCTTATCCAGCAAGTCATAAGGTTGGGTGTGCCCAGTAGCATAGCCAGCATCAGATAGCTTGAATACACCTGAAGGTACAGGTAAGCTGCACGAGCAGGTGGCTCAGACTAGTTTGACAACTATTCTTCCTCTCCCTCAATCCACACCTAAGGCCTCACTAGGAATTCCTATGACCAGCTGACCAAGGAGGAAACAGCAGGCTTGGTTTACAGATGATTCTTAACAGTATGCTGGCATCAACCAGAAGCGTACGGTTGCAGTTTCACAGCCCTAATCAAAGGTCACCCTAAAGGGAAATAGTGAAGTAAATCTTCCCAATGGACATGACCTCCCGTTGTAAATTTTGTTGTCCACTTTGGTCCAAGAGATGGCTAGACCTACCATGATTTGTGGGCAGTTGTTAATGGTTTAGCTAGATGGTCAGGGACTTAGAAAGAACCAAACAGTAAGACTGGTGATGAGGAAGTCTAGGGAAGGGTTTGCGAATGGACTTCTCTGAATAGGTACAGGGTGTGAAGATATTTGTGCCCCATGTGAAAGCTCACCAAAGGGCAGAATGAGAATAGTTTCTCAATAATCAGGTGGACAAAATGGCACGGCTTGTGCATGTCAGTCAGCATCTTTCCCACGCCATCTAGGGTTTGCTCAGTTTCCATATAGAGTAGCCATGGTGGCAGGGATGGAGGCTATGCATGGACTTCCTCACGGAGGCTGCCTGCTACTACTACTGCTGAATGACTGAGCTGTCAATGGCAGAGACCAATGTGGAGCTCCTGCTACGGCACCGTCCGGCCGTAGGAGGACTATCTACCCGGCAGGAGGATGATTACACTGGACTCCTTCCATTAGAGGCAGGGAAGAGATGTGTCCTCACTGGAATAAACATAGCTTCTGGATATGGCTTGACTTTCCCTGTCTATAATGTTCTGCCAGTGCCGTCATCTGGGCATGTCTGAAATGCCTAGTCACCATCCTGATATACTCCAGGCAACAAGGCTTCTAATCAAGGAATTCATTTCATATTAATAGAAGTGCAGCAATAGGCTCACACCCACGGAACTCAGTGGTCTTAACATGTACTCAACCACCCAGGAGCAGATGACCTGATAGATCAGTAGGATGGGCTCCTGAAGACTTAAGGCTCAGTTGAGGAGATGGTGCGGTTCTATCTTATAGGATGCAATATGTGATTTGACTTAGCAAACTTAGCAAACAATACCTTGTGCTCTTTCTCTGCAAGCCAGAATACTTGGGTCTGGAAATCAAAGTGAGAATGAAGTGAGAATGGCTCCTCTCACCATTTCACCTAATGAATCACTTGCAGGGTTTTTGCTTCCTGTCTCTTCAATTCTGTGCTCTCTGGATTGGAGGTCTTGGTTCCAAAGAGACAAATGCTTCCATTAGGATTCCCAACATGGTTCTGTGGACTTGGAAGTTGAGACTGCCACCTGGCCATTTGCCACAAAACCAGCGGGCAAAGAAGAGGGTTACTTTACTGGCTGTGGTTATTCATCCTGAGAACCAAGGGGACGCTAGGGACAGGGAAGACTGTATCTGCGCCTAGGGGATCCTCTGGGGTGTGTCTTAGTACTCCTGTGCTCAAGAGTAAATATTAATAAACACTGTTGCAACTAAAGAGAGGCAGGGCTGCTGAGGATGCAGATTCTTCAGGAATGAAGGTTTGGGTCATCCTATTAAGGAACCCTGGCAAGCTAAGGTCTTGTCTGATGACAAGAAAACATGGAATGGGAGACCGAGGAAGAAATTCATAAACATCAACTATGGCTTCATGACAGGTTACAGAAATGAGGAATGTAGCAGCCATGCAAATTTTCTTCCTTGATTATCATGTGATTACGGATGATGGTTCGTATTAGCTAATTTATTCTCCCTTCTCCTTTCTCTTGTTATTTTATAGAAGTTTTGTTGGAGGTTAATTCTACAATTTAGCCTTTAGATAACAGAGTTTTCAAATGTGACTGTGACTGAGATTTAAGAGTAGTTAGTCCTGCCCAGAGATGGGTGGTGTGACTTATCTTCCAGAGATAAATATGTCAAAAAAAACGCACAGTGTGACAGTTGTGAGTTAAGTTTTATTTGGGGCACAATGAGAACTATAGCCCAGGAGACAGCCCCTCAGATAGCTCTGAAGAGGGGTGTGGGTGTCAGTGTATATGTGATTTTGGTGAAGGGCGTACGTGCAATCAAGCACACATTTTAGCAAAAGGTTGCTGCTGGTTACAAGAAGGCTGTTGCTCGTCACGAGGAGTGGATGTCTCCGTTAATGATTTTAGTGTTTTCCTAGATGTGAGAAGATGCAAGAAACCGGGCTCATAAAATCTTCTGAAAATATCTAAGTATCTGAAGGCCTGTTCTGCCAGTTATTCCCAGAGCACAGAGTGCCTCATGCCTGATCTCTGCCTTGAACTCCTTCCAGGGTGTGTTGAAGGTCGGTGACTGCAGTGGCTAGTGACTTCATTCTTGTAGAACCAGATGATGAGTGACATTCTTTAGTTGGCAAATAACTGTAGACACTTTGCCTCTCCCCATTTCAGGGAGAAGGTGAGAATGTCTTCATTTGTTGGAAAGATAGTTGCATTTTATTAGGCATTTTGTTAGAGTTTGTTGTTGTTGTCTGGAAGTACCAATGTGCAGGACGGTATGTATGGATGCTGAACAGCCAGAAGGGTGGACTCTGCCGATTACTGGATAATCGTTTCTCCTTTGTCTGCAAACCACTTTTCAGCTTTACCAATTGGCCCTATGGTGGGCTCTGCCAATACGGGGCGCCAGAGGGCGACTGAAAGACTAGATGGGCAGGGAAAGAACAGTTTTTCCAGCATCATTCCTACTTTGTAAGATTGCTGGGTAAAAATGTAGGACATTCAGTTAAATTTGAATTTTAGGTAAACAAGAAATAATTTTCTAGTGTGTGTTCCATGCAATATTAGCATAAATATTCTAAAAACTGTTATTTGTCTGAAATTCAAATTTAGCTGATCATCATCTGCATTTTGCTTTTGCTAAATCTGGCAACTCCATGGCCTTGGTTGTTTTTATCTTACAGCAGCAGTTTGTTCCACAAGCAGCAGTTGAATCCAGTTTGCTGTTTGTCCGTCACTTACAGAACTAGCCTCGTAGCACGTGCCCCTCAGAGGCATGAACGCTAGCCAGCTGTCACCTGTCTTCCCTGCGTTCCCCCAGCCTCAGGGGTGGTAGCAGATCCTTAGTGTTTCTTTCTGGCTTTTCAGTTCTTTAATGCAGAATTCGCAGTTCTTTATGTCTGTTAAAACGACTGGTGTGGACCCTCACAGAGTCACAATAAAGTAATGGCAACTGGCAACGATAAGCCTCTATGATGGTCAAAGAAAAGGAAATTAAAGTGTGACTGTTTATGGTCATTACAATTGTGCAAATCAAAGAAACTGATGCTATCTATGGCTGGTGAGGGAGCAATGAAAAGGGCAAAGTTCAGCACACATTCCATTTTAAAGAGCTACAACCCTTTTTGGAAACCTATTTCCCAATATAGACCAAAGGCATAAAATGTTTTTGCCCTTTGACCTCATGCTTCTATTTCTGGGAATCTATGTATGAAAAAATCCAAAAGGTATGTGGTAAGATATTTATGACGGTGTTATTTATAATGTAGAATGGCTGGAAATAACAAACACCTAACAAAAGAGCAATGGTTAAGTAAATTAGCTAGTGTAGGCACTCAGTAGGATATTGAAGCTATTAAAAATATTCCTTATGAAGATGGTGTAGCAACACAGAAAATGCTATGAAGTTACTAACTAACGTCACATATTGTTCTAAGTGCTTTATGTCTTAATGTAAAGACATTTACTTAATCCTATCACCATCCCCATTTTACAGATTGGGAAAATGAGGTACGGAGCAGTTTGCTGAGTTGTCCAAGATCACACTACAGGGTGAGGCTTTGAACTCAGGGAATCGGGCCCTAGGGCATGTGCTCTTAACCCCTGAATCATGCTTCACTGAGTTAGTTGGAAGGAAGAGAACATTCAACAGTCTACATACTATGATTCTAACTGTAACAAAATATACACACAAAATCCGAAAGGAGCTACAAAATACTAATGGTTGCAGGGTGGGAGCAGGAGTGAACTTTCCGTTTTCTGTTTCCAGTTTTCCATTGGACAGAGAGCACCTTTTCCCCGCATCTGATTCTATTATATTTCACGACAGTCTTCTGCCTCCTGAAAGGAGCTGTACAAAGCATACGACACCAGGTGGCGCCAAAGATATTTCATCAGAGAACCTCCCAAAGACACTGCATTCTTGATGGGTCTGTTCCTTCTTGGATGTCAAGTATCTTTTGTGGTTACAACCTACAGGCTGAATAACAGCTTACCTGCAGAAATTCAGTGCTGGATGGAGAGCGTGACATCCAACAACTGTACAGATGAGGAAACTGAGGCCAGAGAGAGGCAGTGGCTTCTGCCTGTTAGTCACCAAGTTAGAAGTAAAGCAGGTAAACCTGGGTTGCTGCTTCCACCCTTACCTGGTCTATGCAGCTCAGACAGCCTTTCCTGACTCTGGAGTTGAAGGCAGCAGGAGTGGCCTTACGGGGTTTCCCTGGGGGAGACCTGAGGGGCAGGTGGTAGTGGAGGTGGAGGGAAGTGAACTTAGGTGGTGGATGTAATTGTTCAGTTGTGACTCTGGAAGGTGTGGAAAACACAAAGCATTGGGAAATCTGGTAGAAAAGAGTTGAAAATTTCAAAAGGATACAACAACAACTGCCACTTATTGATTGCTCTCCCCGTGACCTTGGCTCCATGCTACGTATGCACTTGCCTGCATTTATTTGCTCATTTAATCTTCACAGCAACTCTAGGAAATAGGTACTACTGAGCTCCCATTTTTTCCCCTTTCAGAAGTGGAAAGTGAAGTTCAAAGAAAGTAGAAACGACCAGGAGAGAAGTGAATCCTCTCACCACCAACTCTATAAAACCTCTGCCTCCGGTCCATATACTTTGCTGTTTCTCCTGTTACGTGGATGAATGGTCCCTGCTCTTAGCTAAAGCCACCTCCGGCTGTGTGCTGGATCCCACCATGTTTACCTACTCAAGAAATTTGTTTTGTAATTCTCTCCCTTTTTTTTTTTCCTGCATCCTCAACTGCTCCCTCTCTAGTGGATCACTGCCATCAGCATACAAATATGTCATCAAGTTCCCATCCTTAAAAAGCCTCCTCTTGACCCTATGTCATTCCCACCCTATTTCTTACTTCCCTCTATAGCCAAATTCTTCTAAAGAGCTGAATATACTCATTACCTCTATTTCCTTTCTTCTTGGTCTCCCTGAAACCCAGTCCCATCAGGCGACTGCCCCGCCTCTTGTCAACCTCACCAGCACCTCCATCTTGCCAGGTTCAGTGGTCAGTCCTCAGCCCTCCTCTTCCTTGACCTTTCAGCAGCATTTGATACTGGTGTTCATTCCTTCCTTTGGGAAACTCTGCACGTGGCTTCTGGAACCCCACGCTCCCTGGCTACCTTGCTGGCTACTTCTCATTCTCCTTTCTGGGATCTTCCTCTGAGGCCATCCTCCGAAGTGGCAAGTTGCCGTATTCACAGCCCAGAACTCAAGAGGAAAAACAGCAGTTCTTAAATCCCATATTATAAAGTGTGGCAAAGAAAGTTATCTCCATCATTAACTTTCATTTTGAGGAGGAGGGTCTTGGGTAATGTATTAGGGATTTAAAGATAGAGCGGAAGGAAGGAAGCTGCAGAGATTTCTGGAGGCAGCCACCTGGAGAAGCCCGGGGTCTAGGGATGTGTTAGAACACGTGCCCGTAAATGCTGAGGGCAGCTGGAAGCATGACTGTTTGTTCCTCATTCACGATGAAAGAAAAACAAATTTTCCTTTTCAGAGGGAGCTTTCCATAATTGCATTTCCTGCAAACTGAGTACTGGAGGTTGTAGGTTCAGGAAATAGCACAAAAGGACTGAAAATGTAGTTTCTATTCTGCTTTAAATAGTCACGTTTGACAAAGTTAAAGAAGTTTCCATTCTAAACCACACATTATCAGAGAAAAGGGAAAGAACTAGCTGCTCCTCAGGTGAGACAAGGCTGCTGTCTTAGGCAGCAAGAAGGACAGGGAGTTAGGCTCGGCAGGGTCCGGCCAAGGTGGCTGTGGAGGCCTGGGGCCATGGGGGACTGGGCATCCTCTAGGATTACGGCCCACTTTCATGATCTGCAGAATTACCTTCCCACAGCAGCCAGCGGCCGCCTTTCATTTGTTCATGAGCGTGTACTGAGAGCCTGTTCCGGGGCTCCCCTGGGTATATGGGTATATGAAGCCTTAGATTTATGAAGATGAATACAACAGTCTTGAGCACAGGGGTTAGCAGAATAACTGTTCAGAAAATTCAAGTTCCCCTTATTGGAAACCAAGCAAAGGCCTTCTAGATGACTTCAACCCTGTTTCTGTGTCCTGAAGGGAATTTTCTGGAGCCCTTGGACTCTCAAGAAGGCAGTTCCCGGCCCATGAAGGAGGCAGGGTTAGACTATTCTGCCGCCGGAGGGAATAATTACCATCTTCTTGGCTTCTTTGGGGATTTAACTGATGCAACAGGCTAAGGGGGAGGTCTCAGAGCAGCCAGGATTAGACGTGAGAAGAGACCCACGAGAATGTCAGGGCTGGGAAAGCCCTGTACGGGAAGAACAGCCTCAGAACACAGGACTTAGTGAAAAGGAAGGTTCTGGGGACTGGGGAGAGATGAGGCTGAAGCGGCCGGGGGAGGTTTCACTGTGGGAGAGACACGGGAAGGGCCAGGAACTGCTGCTTAGTGTGTGTGGTAGGAAAGGAGCAGCAGACCGCTGACAGCTGGAAGTAACCCCTGGTGTCTTGTAAACAGGACAAACCAGCTGGACAGACTTCAGAGCTGGGCCATTCCTCCCCATCTGCCCCTTTCCTACCGTGGCATCTGAGCCCCGGGGGAACTTTGAAATATTCTGCAAAGCGGGTGACCACTGCCCAGTGTCACTCCCAGGCCCTGGGGAGGGGTGGGGTCATCCTGGGGCCTGCGGAACAGGTTTGGCCCTGGGTGCGGTATCCTGGGGGAGGTGAGGTTTGAGTCCTTAAGGACAAAGAGAAATTAGCCGAGAGCAGAAGAGGGTTCTAGGCAGAGGGACCAGCACATTCAGAATCAGAATTGGCAGGAAACTCACAGAACTGACTAATTCAATGGGCTGGAAGAATAGGCTGGATGTGGAAAGAGGAAAGAGGTGAGGTGGGCCCCTGCCTCCCTTCTCAGGCTTTTCCAGGCCTGCGCTCACACTGGTGCCTCTTCTCACCTCCAGCAAAGCCTCTCTGTTTTGGGTCTCAACACTTCCTCCTTCCCCCTGGTACATGTGTTGGGAGCCTCCTGTGCACCAGAGGTATCAGTACCCGGTACCAGAACTGAGTACGGTTACATGCCTGCTCCCACGCTATATCACTGCAGCCCTTACAACTACCTGGTGCCATAAGCAAGGGTGATGATGCAAACACTTAACGATGAGTTAGCATAGTGCCCATCCAGCCAGGATCAATGCTGGCCTTTAGAAAGGCATCTTGATCTTTCTGGCAGTACTGGCTGAGCATCCCTCATGGCTGTGAATACTATCGTGTCCATTTTACAGATCAGGAAAAGAAGACTGGGAGGATTTAAGCCACTTGGCCAAAGCCCCAAAGCAGAAAAGTGGGGATTCAGACCTAGGCTTGTCTCAGTCCAACATCTGACTGTTAAGCACTCTGGCTCACAGATGAAAACTTGCAAGTATGAGGGGTGACCATGGCCTGACACACCACACAGGCACCCTGACTGGCCGTCTGCTCTCGGGAACGTGGCCGGACTTGAGGGCAGTGCGGGTCCAGGGGGGCCTGGTGGGGTGGGAGGATGCTCTGAAGCTGACAGGCCAGCTGGGCTTTGCTGTCGCCAGCCACACTGTGGGCAGCTAGCCGTGGAGGCCGGGGGCCTGTGCTCACCAGGCCAGCAGTATCCTGGACCTGGCTTCTTGCGGAGGACACAGCTGGCCAGTCCTCCAGCATGACCATTCCTAGCGCTGTTCCCCTTCCAGGTCTCTCTCTCTTCCACTAAGAGCCGGGATGCTTCTGTGATCCCAGCTGAAACAACAAAAGTCACTTGAGCCTCTGCCTTTTCCAGAACTCCTGAAGAGGCTTCCAGTGATGAGTCAGTGCACAGGCAGCCCTGCTCACCGAGAACCAGCCTGGGGAGGCTGAGGCTTTCCACCCGTCTGAGCTGGGAGTAGGGCCGGGGCCGGGGCGGGGGTTGCGCAGAGGAGACCATGGCAGCCCTGGGGAGCTCTTTACCTGCCAGTGCTGGGGCTTCAGAGGCCCAACCCTGTGGTCGGCCACGTGGGGTTGGTGATTCCCAGGAGTGTGAAACAGCA
The DNA here is from genome assembly GCF_000442215.2 of Lipotes vexillifer. Lineage (NCBI taxonomy): Eukaryota > Metazoa > Chordata > Mammalia > Artiodactyla > Lipotidae > Lipotes > Lipotes vexillifer. The sequence continues at coordinate 831,701 of NW_006774099.1, forward strand.
GGACTGGCTGGGAGACAGTTCAAATCTTGTGCCCGAGCTTCTGCTCAGCGCCAGGCACGGCCCTGCCCTCACAGAGCTCAGTCTGGTGGGGACCCTGAGGCCTTTAGTCGTATCTTTCCTCATTCCACCGAGGACGTGAGGCTGCGCTGGTGTTCATTTCATGTGGGCAGCCTGGTCCCATCCCCCGCCATTCTGGGGTGTTCCCTGACCACGAGTCCTGTTGCGGGGGCGGGGGGGGGGGACCGGGCCTGTCCCCAGCAACCACGCACCTCTGTGATTCCTCCCACCGTCCCCTTTCTCCCGGCTCTCTCCTATTCTGTGCATGCAGGCGTTCCTTTCTATTTTTGAGCGTGGCTATGTAGTCTCATGTTTCTTTTCCCTCTGCTCTCTACCTTGTATTTGGAGGTAAGGGGGTCAATTCTAGCATGAGCTTAATCTTCCACGTTGCCCCATTAATCCCGGAATTCCTCACCAGTCTGCTAATTGCCCACCCAGCACTGAGAGTACACATCATAGGCTCCTGGTTCTGGACCCATCAATAGCCAGCTGGCGACTGTGGGCCAGCCCCTCCCCGTCCCCAGGCCTCATCTGTGAGGGTCTGTGAACTGTGGGAGTTAGAGGAGAGGATGGGAGGGGTGAGGAGAGCGGTGACACCCACACTTCCGTGGGGTCCGGAATTTAATCCTCACCAAGGAGACTCACGGCACTGCCTCGCCTACGAGGGAGCATAGGCAGCCCGACATCATGGACAGACAGTGAATTCCGAGTTAGAAATGACTAGGTTCTAGCCCCAGCTTTATGCCTGTTAGGCTGTGGGACGTGGAGCAAAACTTAAGCCTTGAACTTCAGTTGCCTCATCAGTAACGTGGACAGCAATGTCCGTCCTCCCCACAGGCGGAGGGGGTGAGGCAAGGAAGCTGTGAAATAGTGTGGATGGAAAACACTTTTCTAGCCTAAAGCTCTGTGTTCATGCCAACTGGATTACCTGGCACAGTTTGGGTTCCCTGGGAAGCAGATTCAGAGAGATGTGAAGTGTTCAGAATGTTATGAAGAGGTGCCCTTGGGACCAGCACACCTGTGCCAGGGAGGGAGTGGAAGCAGGAGAAGCTGAGCTGCGATGCGGTCCCCAGGGCCTCGGGGAGCTCTGGAGTTAAATGTCCCCTCAGAGCTGTCCTGCACTGGGCCAAAATGGCTGAGCCTCTATATTCCCTGATCACCTGGTGATGCCGTCCTGGCAGGGCAGGACGGTGGTCTGCTTGACGCTCCAGCCAGCCCTGCCGCCAGCTGGGGCAACAAGTCCTTTCTTGAAGGAAGATCTGGGCGGTGCTGTTAATCACATGGCCACGCCTAACGGTCAGGGTGTCCCGATCAAAGACTCAATATTATAGGGCTCCCGCCATTCTAGTACGATTTGCCAGCTCTCCTCATGCATTTTAGTTTAATGACTTTAGTCTCTCATTTCTGAGAAAAGAATGGGAAATTCCTCCTCTGTTTGCCATGGGACCCAGAAAACCATTCCATCTGGCTTTGCCTGGGAAGTAGACTCTACTGGAACTGGGTATCAGCAGGACCTAAAAACTAATGAATTGATTTAATTTAAGAAGTTTTGTGTGTGTACACATGAGGGCGTACACACGTGAAGATGTATATATGTCTGCGTGTGAGCACATGTGGGGTGCATTTCTGGGTGAGTATAAGTATGACGACCTGGACAAGAGAGAGGCTTCGGGGGCAGGTGTCCAGTGTAGACACACCCACATGAACAGGTGGGTGCTTATGAGAATCTCAATTTGTGCAGGTGGACCTCGTTCATTCATTCTTCAAACATTAATGAAGCATCTACAGTGTGCCAGGCACTTGTGCTGGGGCTGGGAAGTGAGAAAAGATGTGGTTCCTGCCTCTGGGAGGTTATTGTCTCCTGGGGAGACAGACAACTCAATGCAGGCATGTGGGGTACAGTGTGGTAAGAAAGTTGACAGAGGGGGGCACAGGAGGCTGTGGAGGCACCCAGTGTGCATCCAAATCAGGCTGTCCCTTCCCTGGGACAGGAGACCCTGGAGCTGAGCCTTGAAGGATGAGTAGGAGTTACTGAGCCAAAGATGATGGGGAAGATTGTCCCAAGCTGAGAAGCAGAGCTTTCACGTGCAGAGGGAACTGACCCAGAGGGAACTGACCCAGAGGGAGGTCACAGGAGTACAGATAAGACAGGGTTGGTAATATCTGGTAGGATTAAGCTGTGAAGTGCTTAGAACCCTGCCTGATGAATAACAAGTACTCAGCTCTAAACCTTAGCTATTTTTAACCTGGGCTTGAATCCTCCTAGGTCTGTCTTACTCACTTGATGAAAACTGTGACCTCTTTGGGCCTCATCTGCAAAATGTTGGCCCATCTTTAACTCCCAGGGACCAATACCTGTCCCCTACCAACCTGTTCTTTTTTACATGACATGGTTCCTTGATTTGAAAAGATCTTGCTTGCCAAACTTCATTTGTTAAATAACAACCTACATGTCATCAAGGTTTCCCTTGGGCTTTATAAAATACTAGGAATAACTGGCAATGCTCCTTACTGAGGACTCCTGGATCAGGTGAGATAATCGCTGAGAAGCCACCCCTCCTACTCCAGTGTCACATGCTGGCATCTCCACAGCAAGAAGCAAGTGCCTTCAGATATTTCTGGTCCACAGAACAGGGAGCCAAGCTGACCCTGAACTAGAAGATGCTTCCCATTGACTTTTGGAATGTTCCGGGGTCTCGGTTATCATTGTGAGAAGCACTCCTTCCAGCCAAGTTAAGAGAAGGCCTTATCCTGATTCTCTGATTTTCCTGAAGGCCTTGTGTTTGGAAAATCCAAGAGCGAGCTATTGTGGCTGGCGAAGGCCACTTTTACGGTGACTGATGCTTTGGTCTGATGAGTCCTATGCGCTGGTACTTTCCATATATTAGCTCTTTAAATTTTCACAATAATCTTCCAAGGTAGTTACTATCATTCCCAATGAATAGATGGTGAAACTGTGGCTCAGAGATGTGATCTGCCCATGTTCAACCAGCTAGTAAATCACAGCATTGTTTAAAATTTCTTTCATATATCTAATCACCAAATTCTTACTTTTCTCTGAAGCAGTAATCATCTCCATTTTATGGGTGAAGAAACTGAGACTTAGCAAAGCTATGGGACAAGTCCAAGGTCACAGAGCTGAGAATTAGCAAAGTGAATCTGGATTTACTCCTCTTTCTTCAACAGCTGCTGGCAGCAAACCGGCTATGAGGTGGCCCCGCCCCACCTGGGCACCCAGGTGAGCCTTTGTGAGAAGGCATTAGTCCTCAGGGGCTTTGTCAGGAGGGGTGGAAACTTACCTTGGATGTCATCGTTGAACATGCAGTACTTGTTGCGGTATTTGTTGAGGAGGCGGAAGGCATTGGCATTGGCAAAGTCTTCAAACTGGATGAGGCAATTTATTCCAAACCTGTGGAGAGGGAGAGGAAAGAGTATGTGATTGCCTCCCCGAGCTGATGCCTGGCAGGTCCCAGCCTGCACTGGGGAGCAGGGCGGTGCAGCCCAGGGGTGGGTGTGGGTGTGGCATGCCTCATTCACTGGGGTTTATGCCGCCTGGCTGGCTCCTGGACTCCTGGCTCTGCCTGCCCCATTATGATTTAGTTATTTATTTTTAATTCAACTAGAGTTGATTTACAATGTTGTGTTAATTTCTGCTGTACAGCAGAGTGACTCAGTGACACATACATACATTCTTTTTTTTTTGAAGATTTATTACTCATTTGACAATAATTCCCATGTAATTTTAAAAAACAATTTTTATTTATTTATTCATGGCTGCGTTGGGTCTTCATTGATGCGCGGGGGCTTTCTCTAGTGGCGGCAAGCAGGGGCTACTCTTCGTTACGGTGCACGGGCTTCTCATTGCGGTGGCTTCTCTTGTTGCAGAGCACGGGCTCTAGGCGTGCCGGCTGCAGTAGTTGTGGCACGCGGGCTCTAGAGCACGGGCTCAGTAGTTGCGGTGCACGGGCTTAGTTGCTCTGTGGCATGTGGGGTCTTCCGGGACCAGGGCTCAAACCCATGTCCCCTGCATTGGCAGGTGGATCCTTAACCTCTGCACCACCAGGGAAGTCCCATACATTCTTTTTTATATTCTTTTCCATTAAGGTTATCCTAGGAGATTGGATATAGTTCCCTGTGCTATACAGTAGTAGGACCCTGTTGTTTATCCATTCTAAATGTAATAGTTTGCATCTACTAACCCCAAACTCCCAGTCCACCCCTCTCCCAACCCTCTCCCCCTTGGCAACCACAAGTCTGTTCTCTATGTCTGTGAGTCTGTTTCTGTTTCATACATAGGTTCACTTGTGCCATATTTTAGATTCCACATAAAAGTGGAATAGTATGGCATTTGTCTTTCTCTTTCTGTCTTATTTAAAATCTACACTAGAACTGCCTTCTAGATTTCAAAGTCAGGAAAAAGTTTGTGTTTCCTAAAAAATGACTGGATTGGTAACCTGTGTTTCCTGTTAACACTGGGCGTCAGGAAGCTGAGAGCTGTCTCCTGCCCTTTAACAGTAGGTTTCCTCAGCCGAGGCTCTCTGCACACACCCTCCCCTGACTCGATTCTGGCTCTTTGATCCTGCTTTTTTGGATTGTACTGTGTCTCTCTTTCTCTCTCTCTCTCTCTCTCTCTCTTTGTTTTTTCCGGTACATTGGGCCTCTCACTGTTGTGGTCTCTCCCGTTGTGGAGCACAGGCTCCGGACGCGCAGGCTCAGCGGCCATGGCTCACGGGCCCAGCCGCTCCGCGGCATGTGGGATCTTCCCGGACCGGGGCACGAACCCGTGTCCCCTGCATCGGCAGGCGGACTCTCAACCACTGCGCCACCACGGAAGCCCTGTACTGTGTCTCTTATTGGAGTCTTTCTGGAAGGAAGTGTGATGTGAATTATTAAAAATTACTTAATCCATGGGCAGAAAAAGGATTTCATCTCATGGACCAATTTGTGACCAACAGTATCTGTGGTCATGTTCATTGAGAAAAAAATGCCCTGATTGATCAGCACGGAGAGTCTGGGCATGTGGTAGGGAGACGTGCCTGCCATTCCCAACTGTGTGAACTGGAGGCCTGGGACCAGCTGGGGACCAGCTGTGGAAAGAAAGATGTACGACCTTGTTGGGAAAAGTGGCTGGGGCCCACATGTGGTGGGCTTCCTGTACTGTCGGGGCATCTGTCTGATGAGGCTGGTGGCTCTGAGGGGGTGAGTAGCACTGAAGTGGCCCAGAACACATTTTTTTCCAACCTCTGAATTTTGTGCATGGCATATCCTTTTTTTCTTTTCAGAAAATTTACCCATTTTTTGGATGCATTTCAACTGCTCTGCATTTGACTATATTATGTAGAGAATACTGAAAGTACAAACTACTTTGTAAAACCAAAGACAAACATTGAATCCAAAGATAAACTATGTTTTACACAATGGACACTCTTCCCGTAGTTAGTATTAAATTTTAAATATCTATATTCCTTTTGTTAAAATGATTACTTTACATACTCCCTGAGTACATCTGCATGACAAACATAGCTCAGTAATTTTCAGAACCTGTTTATAGAGGTTTGTTGTAAAAGGAAGCGCACCACCAGAAAAGGCAGGAAGCAAAAAAAGTACAGTAGAAATGCCAGTGGGCAGGCAAATATTTGCTCCTACCATGATCCTTCCAGTTGGAGCTGTTGGTGGGGGGATTTGGAGACAGGTTCATGTCACAGGGCCCGAAATGGAGAGGCAGCAAGTTGCCTCAGTCCAGTGTTGAGCTCTGGGCTTGGGTCAGGAGGCTCGTGGGCCTGACCTGGCTCTGCCACTGCAACCGAGTGTCACTTCGCTTCCCTATTCTGCCTCAGTTTTCCATCTGTCAATGGGCATAATATTTGCCTGGCCTACTTTGCGGCTGTGGTGAGGATTAAAAGCTGGGGGTGATTTTTAAATTGTAAAGTGCTAAACACGTGTCATCCTGGCCACAATTCTTATTCCCAGTCACAGAGCAAGTGCTGGTGTGGGTAGTGGTAGGGAGCTTGCAGTGTCTCCTGACCCACCATCCAGCCCTTTTCTCCTTGTACAATGAATAAAAATGGTTTAAAAATAAAAAACCCTTCAGTGCACAATTATAATGCTATGTTCACCAAACCAACATTTACTGTGAATTTTTGTTCAGGGTGTGAATTTCAAGTATTTGGATGGGGAAGGAGGAACAGAATGTCTTTGGTTGTCGGTGACCTTTTGATATATAGAATCCTCACAAGACTCTCAGTGTTGCTCTGGCACTGGCCTGGAGCTAAAATGCTGAAAAGGTCAGACGACAAAACAATGTGATGCACATCGTTTCTCCTTTCTCTCACTCTGTATCTCTTACACACACACACACACACACACACACACACACACACACACACACACACACACTTGACCTTTAAGCAACACCACCCTTAGGTTAAAAAATAAGGCAGGGATTATAAATAAATACCTTTGTTCAGTGCACTATTATTCTTTCATGGCAAATTCAGTTTCACATAAGAGAACCTTCCCAGGGAGGAATTTGATGAGATACAGAGTAAAATCTCATTCATTCAAGTCACTTTAATCCTAACTTGGAATTGGATAAAAGGCTATGTGAATCTCCCATCCAGTAACCTAGACTCAAGAGTTTCTTGACCTCCTTGTACTTAATGACCTCCAGGACCCCTACCCACCTTGGACGCCCTCCCCATGGCTGCTCCCTGGACCTTTCGTCACCAGGAGCCACTCCTGCTAAAATTTCACACTGTGCATTTCAGTCTCTGACCACAGCCTCTCCTTCCACCTCCCTTACTTCCACTATACCTCTTCTTCATCTCCAGTGAGACCTTTGGCCCTTTACCATTTTTTCCTGGTCCCTTGGCTCCTGACTTACGGCTTTTCACAAAACCACACCACTAACTATCCAGTCTGAACCAAGGGTGGTTACTTCAATTGCTCTATTTGCATCATCCATCCATCCATCCATCCATCATCCATCCATTCCCTCTGCCCATCCATCTGCCTGTCCATCCATCCACCCAAAAGCATCTACTGAGCACCTATGATAAACCAATACTGTAGCTGTTCAGTAAATGTTTCAGGAAGAGCTGGGTACATGAAGGAGTTGGTGGAAATCTAGTGTGAGTTTTCCTGCCAACTTGTTAAACTAATTAAAAGCCAATTAAGAACAAAAAAATTTCAAAATGAAAATTTTAAAAGCTTAGGTTACAAAAAACCTTTTCTCAATTCATCCATGTATATCCAAATACAGGATGCTGGACTTTCATCATAACACCAATTTAAATGTTAATTATAACTGCCTTACATATTCATGAAAATACTTCTACTAATGATGACAGTAACAAAAACAGCTAATGGTTATCGATGGTGCTGGGCATCAGGCTGAGTTCTTCGCATGAATTATCTCAACTAATCTTCCCATGACCTTACGAAGTAGGTGGGTGCCATTTCAGAGGAGGAATCCTGAGCTAAAGGACGGTCAGTTATTTGCCCCCGGGGTTATTTATTCTCCTGCAGTTGGAAAGGGGTGGAGCTGGAATCTGAATCCAGCTCTATCTGACGCCAGAATTTTGTTTAGTTTTAACAGCAATATGATTTTGTAAAACATAAAGTGAAGCAGATGTTAAAGTTAGGTTTCTTTCTCCAATGAGAAAAACAGTGCCATGTGCTGAAGAAAACGCTGAACTGGGGGACAGGAAAATCGTATTCTCCTTCTGTCTCTGATATAAGCTCTGAGTCCTGGGTGAGTCCCCTTTCTCTCTGGGTCTTAGTTCCTGATCTGAAAGCCTTGGAGGCGGGGGCGGGAAGCAGGAGCTCCTTAACGTAGGGTTGGAATAGATACACTAGGAGCTTCACTGAGATGTAAGTCCAAAGTAGGGAGGCCTGACCATTCCTGGTAAGAGCAGCGTATGACAGGAACATCAGTATTTTCGAGTCCTCCTTGAGCTGACCCAGAGCAGACCGGCTGAGCGAGCAGCGCGGAGGCGGCCACTGTCCAGGTCGTACAGCTGGAGCAGCAGCCCCTCCAGAGGGGCCCCGCTCAGGCTCCCTACTCAGGGCTCTGGGCAGTTTCCTGATTTCAGTGCCGGCAGTTCATCGCTGACCTTCCATCCTGCCAGAAGCTGCCCCTCACCCGGGCGGCTCCTGTTTGTTTGTCCCCTTCTGCACTTATGAACCCTTCACCCTGAACTCCTGGCAGGGGCTGAGGAATATCTGCTGCTTCTTAGGGGAGAATTCCTGCAATGGAGAAAGAGGCGCCTTCCCAGGCCGCACACGGAGCTGCCCAGACTCTTCCACCCTGGGGACTCCGATGGGAAATGGCCTTGGCGCTGCCATAGAAGGGATTCTAAGGCCGGGGCTCACTGAAAGACACAAGGCCAATGGGTGGATGTTAAAAGGTTTTTTCCTCCAGCCCTCAGGCAAGAGGAAGCCTGAAAATGGCGACGTGTGCCTGGGAGCCCTAGGGAGCTGTGTGTGACAATGTGACGAGACTAAGCCAGGACCCACGGAGCGGAGCCAGGTACCTGCCACCTGGGATGCAGCCTCCCCAGGGTAAAGAGATTCTGAGATGGTTGCTCTGCCCTTCCCCCCAGCAAGCTGACCAAAGGCTGCGTGAGAGATGTGGTGAGACCAGAACATTCCATGGGCTGCAGACCTGGTTTCTTTGTTCTGAAGGTCAGGACCTACCATTCTTTCAAACACTTGGGTCTGACCTCTTTCGGGCCTGAACAAACACAGGGCACCTGGGGAGAGCAGGTGAATTTGCTCAGCCTGCCTCCAAACAGAATGACTAAAACCTACCACTCATTTCCATGGCAGCCCACTCCATGCCCCCAACAAAACACACACACACACACACACACACACACACACACACACACACACACACACACACACACGACTCCCCAGCAGAGTGCATGGTGAGGACATCAGTTACACCCAGTGGAAAGCTATTTCTTTTGTTTATTTTGTCCTTCCAGAAATTAGAGCTGATAGAATCCCGAAAGCTCTAGGTCTTTGTTTTTATTTTACACATTCCATTAAACACTAGTCCCTTGAGATGCTCTCAGAAAGAGGTTCCATGGCTCAAACCATTTGGGACACTCTGAATGTTCATGTAACATATACAATGTATATGAAAGATTCTGAAAAGTCCTGCATTAAGAAGCCTGTTTAACTCAGCATTTTCTAAACTTATTTGACTAGAGACCTCACCCTTCTGTGTCCCACCCTCTCCGTTTATAAGATAGAGCACAGTTTGACCGACACAGCTCTCTGCAGAAAGAACTTTGCAGGGGCTGGGTGGACTCAGGGCGAGGCCATCTTTCCCTGGGATTCCTGCAATTGTTACTTCTGGCCAGGATCCTATAATTACAGATCTCACCTCCTCCAGCTTTATTTCCCGTCCCCCAATCCATCCACTGTATCTTTCTAAACACAAATCTGTGCAATTTCTTTACTTAAAATCCTTACAGTGCTCCCACTGCCTTTGGGGTTGTGTTCAGAATCCTTAGATGGCGTTCACTTTGGCCCCAACCTTAATGCTCACCCCCTTCTCATGTCTTCCGTCGCCCTGGGCATATCTTGCTGCTTCCCAACCACTGTGGGCCCTTGCACTGCTCCATGTCTTTGCTCAGGTGCCCAGAGGGCCTCATTTTACCCTGGCCAACTCCTACTTAAACGGTAAGGCCCTGCTGAAATGTCATGTCTTCTAGGAAGGCTTCCCTGACCCATCGATTTCCTTACCCAGGGTAACAGTAATGCTTCTCTTCCCTGGGCTGCCTTGCTACTCTGGGCGTATCTCTGCTAGGATACATCACATCGCATCACCATTATTTATTGACATTTCTGTTTTAATTATTAAAGAAATGTATCCCCTTTTGTGCCAGGAACTCTCCTAGGTATGATATAAATGTTCAATTCAGCCAACATTTCTAAGTGACCGCTGTGAACAAGGGACTGTCTTCCCTGCTAGATTACAAAGGCAAGTTCAAGAATTTCAAGTCTGATGGGGACACAGGAAAATAAAAAGAAGCAGTTGCAACAATACTGTGACAAGGGTAATAATGAAGGTATGTCCTAGGCATGTGGGAGGCCTCCAAGGGGGCAATCAGCTCTTCGGGGAGAGGCACTCTGAGGGCTCCACAGAGCAGGAGACTGAGGCTCGGCCTGAGGGAGAGCAGAGGTTCAGGGGCAGACTGTGCAGGCGGAGGGGTGGGGGTGGGGGGGCAGGGAGGGAGAAGGGCGCCTCAGGCAGAGGGAATAGCACGTGCTTCTGGAATGAGAATGGGCGGGGCGCCTCACAGAGGGAATAGCACGTGCTTCTGGAATGAGAATGGGCGGGGGGGCCTTCCTGGAGCTGCAGGAAAATAACCAGAGCTGGGAGAGGGGTGAGGAAGGGGAGATGTGGGGAGAGCTGAGGCTAGGCGGATTTCAGGGGCCACCCCTTTACATGCCTGTGTAAAAGAGCCTACACAGTCGGGGGACGATGGGGACCCACCGAGGGGCTTCGGGCAGGAAAGTGGCCTGTGTTTTAGGACGTCCATTCTGCAGCAGAGTGGGTTATGGGACGGACTAGCTGGGAGGACATGCTGGAGGCACGGAGCCCCGGTGAGAGACCGTGAAGTGCTGGGGCGAGGCAACGGGGACCACGAATGAGAGGAGGGTGGGGTGACATGTGAAGGCAGAGGGTGGGCAGTGGAGGGAGCTTTGGGGCTGCCCAGGTCTGGAGCCATCACTTACTAAACGTGTGACCCCAGGCGACTTATTTAATCCAAATTTCAGTCTTTGCTGATAAGACGGCAAATACCTCTCTTGCAGTCCAGCTGTGAGAATTAAATGAGATAATGTAAATAAAAAGCCTGGCACATCGTAGGCACTGAGTCCATGGAGGCGATTGTTCCTAAGGGCAGGATTGAATCACGGGCAGGACGTGGAAGCTGAAAGAGGAGGAGCCCGGGATGGGGGTGGCGGCATCTGTTGGTGGCCAAGGCTGGGGACAGGCAGGGACAGATAAACTCGCTCCGCAAGACAGGCTTGGCCCGTGCTGAGTGTGAGGTGCTGGCACGTCCAAGTGGACGTGTTCACGAAGAGCAGACGCTACATGAGCCTCAGCAGAGAGGAACGGGGAGTTCAGGGTGTTGTGAGGGTCTCAGGCAGAGCGTGTGCACCGAGCAGGGAGCAAGACCAAGGACAGACCTCGCGCACACCTGTGTCCAGGGAGCAGCAAGGGGCGGAGGAAGAGAGTCTAGAGAAGGAAAGTCAGCAGGGGGACCGGCGAGGTGGACGGTGGCAGCTGCCACAGGAGCCGCCTGACAGGCTGTGGGCAGTGTCAGATGCTGCGGAGATGTCAACGGGAACAGGGATCTGGAAGTGCTGGCGGGGGCGGGGAACGGACGGTCAGAAGATCACTTGTGAACTTTGCCAGAGCACTTTTGGTGGAGTCGTGGGGAGGGGACCGTTCTGCAGGGGGTAAAGAAGAGGCCTGGCTATGAAACAAGGGTAGGGAGACAGCTGGTGGTGGATGTGGGACTGAAGGATGGAAGCGTGTTTGATGGGAGGTGTGTGTATGAGATAGAGAAGCCAGTAAGCGGGGGAGATGTGAGGAGTGGTGATGGGAGCAGACAGGGGCCAAAGTCCAGCTGGAATGTGAAGACATGGTTCCTCCTTCTGGGACGTCACAGCCTAGTGGAGGGACAGATGTGCAGCCTTCACACCACACATATGTAGAGGGAGTGACTCACTGCGGGGGGCGGGAGGGGTGCTTGGGAAGGGACTCACAAGGATGACAGGGAGACTCTTCTGTAGGTGAGGAAACTGGAAACCGTGGATTGGGGACAGCGGGAATATTGTGCCTGAAGAAGAAATCTCAGTGGAATGAGGCATAATGCTTATCTTCAAAGACACGAAGGACCCGTTCTGTGGACAGGCAATTAGGGTAGACTGATCTTATGCAGCCTTAAGAGAAAAGCAGAGCCAACAGGTGGAAATCAGAAGGACAGAGATTTCTGTGCCACATAAAGCAGAGATCACGAACGCTGGATGGAAGAGGCTGTCCCTGGAAGTGATTCCAGGGTCCCCAGAACTTCACTTGGCATTGAAGTTGTGGAAAGGATTCCAGCCACGGTGGACGTGGTGTATGGACCTCTGAGGCCCTTCCCTTCCCTTCCCAGATCCCACACTTGGAGATTCCCCTGGTGTGCCGGGTCTGGCAGCCAGACTGGCGGGCTCCTGTGGCTGCCATTCCGGCCTAATGGGGAAAAACTCCCATCGTGTAAAAAGACAGTCAAAGGAAGCAGGAACTTCTAAGCAAAAGTACCAGAATAATGTGGCCATTCCTCAGTCACTGCTCTGACGGCAATCCCAGGCCAGACAGAAAACACTCCAGGAACAGTTTGTATTTCCTCCTCAATTTCCCCGTTTGTCTGACTTCCTGGGCAAACACGCAAATGGCGCCAGAAATCCCAATGCTGGGAAGAGGATGGTGGCTGATCTGCTGAACTCTCGACCTCTCAAAGGTCAGAGACCAGTACTGAGTTTTTCCTCTAGGTCACAGCAGCTCACACCCCAACCTTCTGCTCTTAAAGCCTGGGCACTTTTCCTAGCCTCCAACCCACTGGTTGACCTGGGGCATTGGCATTCACACCAGCTCTGATTTGCTCACAGATTGTACGTTTTAGTTGTCACGAGGTGACTGATGTTCTCTGATTAGTTTGGCCTATTCTGATCTCTCTATTCAGGTGTACTACTGTAGTATTTGTACCATACAGTCTGTCATACAATTGTACCTTGGACTTCCTAAGCATCTAAACTGTCCCTCTCTCGTGCAACTGGCTAAATTCCACCTTGAATGTTGACATTCAGGTGAAAGACAATAAGGCTGGAAATCGCAGTCTGTGTTTGTGGCCTTTCAGGATCAAAGTGAGTCAAAGTCAGGGAGGGGAAGAAAGGAAAGACTAAGCCAGGTTAGGGGACAGACTAGGTCAAATCAGGCACCAGGCAGGGTCCTTGAGAGCAGGGGAGGTGTCTCACTCACCAGGTGGGGCACGACAACTGAAGGAGTTTTAACTGACCCCCTCTCCTGCCCCCTGCTCTAGGACAAATCCGCTTCAGACACCCAAGTTAGAAAACCAAACAAACCTGCTGCCGTATGCCCAAGGCCCTGTGCTTGCCCAGCTCAACCAGCATTGGTGAGAAATGGAAGCATGAATGAATGCCTGCCAGAGCGCAGTCCTTCTATAGGGGTGACCAGTCACACACAGCCCACGTGACTCCCGGTCCCCTGGAAGCCCCACTGTCCTCTTCTAGAGGCCACTGCTGCAAAGTATCTTTGTATCACAATAGCTCAGTCCCTTTCCTTTACCCGGAGGAATCAACACAAATGAGGCCGCAAGCAGGGAAGGGTTTCCAGCTAGGCTGGGAGAGCAGGCAGCAGAGGCTGTAGGAAAGAACCTCTGATTTTGAAGTCAGATGGATTTGGGGTGAGCCCAGACTCTTCCATTTCTAACTGGGTGATTTTGGACAAGTTACTTAACCTTTCTGAACCTCAGTTTATTTATCCCTAAGGGTTGCTGTGATAATTAAAAGTGAAGCACCCAGCACAGAGTAGGTTCTTTGTAAAAGTGAATTGCTGGCTCTTTCCTGGGAATAAGGCCATGACTTTGAACTCCAACTAAATGCCCCAGGCCTTTGACCACTGTATTCCCCCATCAGCCTTGACTGACGCTGCAGGCAGGGCCATTAACTAAGTAGACATTAAATCTACACAAACTCAGCAGTAATTATTTAAGCATATTTTAATTTTTCCCAGTCAATTATAAGCTTCTTGAGAGTAAAGTCTATTTCTGACTTATTCCTATGTTCAATAAATATCTGTCCATTGAATGAATTAAAGTATGGGTGAATACAAGAATAAATACATAGAAGAATAATTGAATGCTGCCTTGAACTATTTTCTGATTATTTTATGTGTCCATATTACAAGCTCAAGGGAGAACTGAACTCTAGGACGGTTGAACTCTAGGTCTGAACTCAACTGAACTCTAGGTCTTTTCGTTTTGGCCACACTCTGGGGCCCAGAGAAAGCATATGATAAAATACAGGCTAAATGGAAACTTGGAAGAGATTTCATGAATTATGCGAATGGGAGCAAACAACTGGATAAGTTCCCCTTAATTTCCCACTGCTTTTTATCATTATCTGACTCTGAGGAAAGAACTTTCTTTCTGGGTCTCAGTTCCCCCACCTATAAAGTGATTGAGTTGGATCAATGAGCAGGTTGTTTCTTGTTCAGGTATTCTAAGATTGTGTGTTACAGTCCTAGGGAGGGCCAGGTGGGAAAATAAAGTAAGACACAGGTTGAACTGCAAAAGGCATTCCTAAAATTCAGTGTATATGAAAATACTGAGCAGTGACTGTCTCTGCTGAGAGGGACTCAGCGTGTGAACACTCCTGTGAAACATTACAATCAAGATTTAGAGCTAATGGTTACACTCTTTACAATCTTTCAAAATTAAAATAAAATCTTGAAACATGCCTTGTAGTCTGGATGCCATAAGCTTAGGGCTTTTCCTCTGTTTGTATTGTTTAAAACCACCAGAAGAAGCTTGGAGCCAATGAGCCTCAGCTTTTCCCCTGGGGCTCGGTAACACTGGCTGGGTTTGCAGTTTGTGGAGAGGCCTGCAGGGGGCGCCCAGCTCTGGTGAATGATGGGGCAACTGGACCACTGTTAGGTAGTTAAGAAGGAAGAACCAAGTGCCAACTGACTCAGGTGCTGGGGAATTTTCCCACCACAAAAAAAGGAAATGATAACTATGTGATGTGATAGAAGGCTTAGCTAACGCGGTGGTGGTAATCACATTGCACTATATCGATGTGTACCGTATGCTAACGCATATATATGGAATCTAAAAAAAAAAAAAAAGGTACTGATGAACCTAGTAGCAGGGCAGGAATAAAGAGGTAGACATAAAGAATGGACTTGATGACGTGGGGTGGGAGGGGGAAGCTGGGGCGAAGTGAGAGTAGCATCGACATATATATATACTACCGAATGTAAAATAGCTGGCTGGTGGGAAGCAGCAGCGTAGCACAGGGGGATCGGCTCGGTGCTTGCGATGAGCTAGAGGGATGGGAGGGAGGCTCAAGAAGGAGGAGATATGGGGACACATGTATGCATACGGCTGATTCGCTTTGTTGTGCCACAGAAATTAACACGGTATTGTGAAGCAATTATACACCAATAAAGATCTATTAAAAAAATTAATGTGTCAAATCGACACACTGTACACCTTAAACTTACACAATGATACGTGTCGATTACACTTCAATAAAAATAAAAAAATTAAAAAGAGGATGCGTCCTTTGCTGAGAAAGGCTGGAGAGTTTTGAAAATGAGAGTTGATGGCTGGTCCCTCCATAGCCTCCCTAATGGCGAGGACTGGTGGGCCACTAACCCTGCCCTAGAACAAGCTGGAGAGAGGAGACATGAGTATGTAAAGTAGACTAGTTTCCATAAGACCTTCCTCCCACTTGTTCTCCTTGCCTGCTGCATCAGAAAGGTGTCTGGAGTATGCTGGACTGTCTTTTCTTTCATGTAGAAGAAAAGAAATAGACAGTATTCAAGTTAGAAGGTGGGTTCTGCAGTTAGACCACCTGAGTTCAAAGCCTGGCTCCACCATTGCTAATGGTGTGACCTGGCACAAGATCCCTAAGCTCTCTGTGCCTCAGTTTCATCTGTAAAGTGTGCATTCATTCAATAAGTGTTTATTGAGAATCCATGCTGCCATTAGGCATTGTTCTGAGCGCTTGAGATACAGCAGTGAACAGAAGAGACAAAGATCTCTCCCTGGAACCTATATTTTAGTGGGATGGGACAATAACTGTATCTACTTAATAGGATTATTGTATTACACGAGTTGATGGATGTGAATTACTTTATTGCCTGTAGGAGCCTAGGTTAGACCAGTACTCAATTCACCAGAGGGTGAAGCCTGGGATGCTTGCTTGCTTCTTTGTATCTTTGGTGGGTTTAAAAAAAAATACAAGGAACTGTCTCTGGGAAAGAACCGCTGCCTAACTCATTATTTTAAAAAATCCATTGTTTTTTTTCTAATTCCAAAAGAAATGCCTGCACACAAACAATCAAACATTATAGGAATGACTGGCTTGGAAAGCAAAAATCCCAGCGATCTCATGCCTTAACTGTAATCACTGTTAATGGCGTGGTATATATACATCCAGACATTTTTTCTTTACATAACTTATCTTGACAGAATCATTTGCTTTTAGGATTTTTTCTCCATTTTAATAGGCTCAAGCACATTAAAAAACAATGTGCTTGAGCCTAATAAAATGAATGCAGTAGAATAAGAAGAGACTGCATAATATGTATGTATGATGAGTGAGACAGAGAAAGAAAGGCAAAGAGAAAATGAGAGTAAATGTACCATGGGGTTGCCTGGAATTGCTTCATCCTCTCTGGCGTGGAATGATGCGGCTTGGATTTGGGGGCTGCGGTCTTATCCATCCTTTCTTTCCCTTGAGAGAAATGTTCTTTTTCACATGCAGCTCAGAGAAATCTTTCCTGATTAAAACACCTGGTGTCCCAGTTCTTTCTGGATCATCAACAGTAGGACTGGCGGGTCTCTGAAATGCCTGCAGGCAGTGATTTTTTAAGGATTTGGGTTTTCGGATGGTGTCTTGAGCTAACATTAGTCTACTCTACTGAGTGTCCATGACTCTGTTTCTCATTTTCAGAAGTTTTATCTGTTTCTTTTTCAAGTCTGCCTGCTACTTTTTTTTTTTTAAGTGTTAGGTACTTTCCTTATTACTTCATTCTTATAAAAAATAGCTCTTTAATACATCTAATAACTTTAATACATCTATAACTACTTTATAGTCTCTCTCAGGATATTCCTTTTCCTTGGAGTTCTAATTCTTCTATTAGTTTCTGATTTTCCCACATTGTGTGGGTTACTGTGAATCATGAATTTATTTTCATTGGGGAATCGCTTTTCCCTTCAAGGAATTCCACACGGCATGGGTTGTGGGAGTGACCCTATAGAGGAGGAGTTTGTTTTCTCTCTGCCAGGTTCTCCAGCCACGTCACTGGTAGGGGACACGTTTATACTCATTTCTTCACTTGGGAAATCAGCTTCTTAGCTCTCAGAACGGCGGGTCTGTAAGGCCCAAATAACGCTCATCTGAAACAACTACAGAAAATATGAGATCTCACCCCCGCATGTATACATGGATACACACGATGCCTCTCCACTTGGGGGAGGGTGGTGGTGGGCAGAATTTAGCTGAATAGGTGTAGAGGGCAAGGACCAAACATTTACTAACTGTACAAACCCGGAATCTGAACATGGAGATGGATCACACCCAGTGCTTCCAGAACTGTTCTTTTTATTTCTTCAGATTAGCACTAGGCAAGAAGAATTGGATACGAGAAGGATGCTATTATTGGAATGGCAGGGATGGATGAGTGGGGGACTATGGAAGGGAAAGATGAATATATTAATGGCTAATGTAACTGATTGCATGAATGGAGGCAGTACTAAAGCACTGCTTAAAGGACAGTGGCTTTGGAAACTGCCTGAGTTATTATTATTATTAATAATAGCGAACATTCATGTTTACTATTACCCAGGTGTAATGGTAAGCATTTTACATGGATTGTCTCATTTATTCAGCAGAAGCGTTCTACAAGTTAAATATTAAAAACGCATCTTGGAAATGAGGACACCGAGGCACAGAAAATTAAATAGCTTGTTAAAAAGTGGCAGGTGAGAGGTTCAAACTCAGGCAGTGTAGCTCTAGAGTTTGTGCTTATAACAACTGTTGCTAGTGGGTGGGGTCTTAATAGGGTTCTCGTTCTTAGGGGGGTTACTTACACCTTATAAGCTTCAGTTTCCTCATCCCTTAAAATGAAGCTAATAATAGTACCCACCCCAGAGGGTTGCTGTGAGAATTAAGTGAATTAATACTGTATGAAGCACTTATATTAGAGTCTGTGCATAGCAGGCAATTAAGTAAAAAAAGAGTTGTTGTTATTATTATTATTATTAATCCATTGAGAAAAATCAGGGGAAGAAACACTTCTATCCCTCCCTCTCCTCTGCTGTAATATGAAGCTTTCAGGTCTGGGCATGATTTTGTTCCTACTCGGATACCAGGTGATACAATCTGCCTCTTGGGGAAAAATGAAATGGAAATAGCCAGCTGGCATCACTGAATCCATCTCCCCAGTTACTGAACTTCCTCCATCACATTTTGGCCTCTCAATTATTCAGTCTGCTTGGTCACGATGGAAACAAATAGGTCCTAGAGAGTTGGGTGCTGGTTTGTGTTTTTCTACAGCCTTCCAGCCCTTTCTGTGACCCAAGATAGAGTCTTCACAGGCATGAGAGACTGTCATTTTGCAGCATCTGGCTCCTATTCTGATGGGAACACGTAGGAGCTGGACTGTCAACAGTTAGCCGCGTCAGGCTGAGACTGGGAAACTGATCTGTTTTTTCAGAGGCCAGACAAGCTAGAATGGGTCCCAACATTCCTTCCTCTGAGCCTCCTCAGATGCCATCAAATTCACAACCTTCAGTCCATTCTAACTGATAGCTAGCCTGGTGAAGGCTTTCAATCGCTCAGCCAGCCAACCCAACCAACCAACCAACCGTCCAACTCCCACCCTTACTATTTACAGTGGGTCCATCATGAGTAAAATCATGCTTCCTGCCCCCCAGGAACTACCAGCCTGGTAGAGATGTTACAGAGTTACAGGGCCTGAGGAAGGAATGTTCTTCAAAGTCCATCTAGTCTGGGCCAGGCTGATACTTGAACCTCTCTACAATGGTCCAGACACATCTTTGCTCTGTCTCTGCTCTGACGATGAAAAGTTAAAAGACCAAAAAAGCTTTAAAGAAAAGCTCTAGACCATTATAGAAAAGATGCCATGATGCAGTGCATGATTAATTAGCAAATGAATTATACAGCCAATAAGTTATGCTATGACTACAAACAGCAAAAGAGTTTCAGACCAGGCTGGTCAGGGCAGACCTCTCCGGGGAGGGCAGAATTTGAGTTGGGGCATTGCTATGGCTGCTGTTCTAATCTTCTCCCACGTCCTGTCAATTTCAATACTTTGTCGTTCAAGAACCTACCATGGCTCCCTATTGTTCTCTGAATCAAGTCCCAAATAAGGCTTTGTGTGGATTGATAGTTTTCAAACATTTTTAGTAGAAGAATTTTTTAATTAATGAAATCTTGAGCAGAGCCCTGACACAGAAAGCGATTAAAAACAATGATGTTTTCCTTCAAGCGGTTTCAATCTTGTATGGTTGGTGGAAAATATTCATTTCTAGCACTCCTGATGCACCTCTGTAAATGCCTGGGGTTCGGGCAAACTTGGTTTAAAACCACTGGATTAGATAACTGAAGCCCTTTCCACTTTTGAGCTCTAATGATTGCAACCTTCTGCCTGGGTTTCGAGGCCCATCATATAGCCTGCTCTATTGCTACTTAACCTTTTCTGGAACCAATAAACATTCACCTCTAGTGGGGCCAGTCTTCCAGAGTCTTCTGCGTACTCCTTGCCTTGTCCTTGCCTTTGCTGTGCCCTTGCTTTTCTCGTGATGTGTCATCCATATGGAATGTGCTCTTTCTCCTGCGGCTTAATCACATTTGGCCCTGAATCTGTTTACTTTCCATCTCTTCCCAGTGATCCCTGATTGCTTCTTTCTCTGAATTTCCACTGAACTGAAAGTCAACACCAAACAGTTGAGTACTTAACACTTCTCTAATTAGTGCCTGTTCCAAATGTTGTCTTTTTGGAAGGTCTGTAAGATTCATGAGGACAGAGGGCACGTCTTTTATTTCTTTTGAATCTCATTACAGGGCTTAGTAGAGTGCTGGGCATGTAGTCCTTACTCAGAAGCCCTGGAAAAGCATGACTAGATACATTGTTTGTTTGTGCTGCTCTTAGCTTTCTTGGAGCTTCTAGAATGAGTTTTCTCACCTCAGTGGTGAAATGAAGCTCAGTTCCCAGGAGCACTTGATGCAGTACCTGCTGCTCCTGTCTCTTTGCCAGAAAAATATATTCCCTCATGGAACGAGTTTGAAAAGTCAAATTCAAAAAATATATGTGAGTTGTTTTTTAATATATATATATATATATATATATATATATATAGACGTATTTGTTGGGAGGGTGATGTGACTTTCCGTATTTCCATGGGAAGCATTTTGTAAGAAATCCCCTGAATGAGGCAGTCATGACTGCCTTTACCTTACCAATGCATTTGCCATCTCCCTCTTCCACGCTCATCAGCCCTCACAGAGTCAAGGCTTGAGGCCGGGGGATCAGGCTTGAGCTTGTACCTAGTTGGTGGGGAAAGGCGGGCCTGATTCCTCCCCGTGACGAGTCTTCTGGGAAGGGGTGCCCAGATGTGTGTGTGCGTGCTTTCCCCATATGAGGAAATGCAATCATGTCAGGCCTGAAAGCAGCTCAAGTTCCTCCAGGGCAAAGGGGATACCAGCAGAAGCAGTAGGCACAGCCCGGCTTGGGGGGTTTTCAGACCAGAAGGAAACTGTTAGAGCTGCAGGTGTGTTGTCAAGATAGACTGCCTGGGAGGGTGAGCCCAGAGAAGGTGCTGGGCCTTTCTTCATGCAGGTCCCTGGTGGGAAGATGTGTGGAAAGCCTCTCAATACTGACTATCAATTGTATGTGATGTGTATTGGTCCTTAACCCTTGCCTCAGGCTCCAGTCTGACTCTGAAAGTAGGGGGAGCTGGGGCTGCTCAAAACATGCCTCTACTGGGAATGTAGTCCATCTGAGCTTTTTAGATCTCAACCTTTGTGTGGCTCTAACAGAAGCATCAAGAAAGCTTCAAAAACAGAGATGCCCAGGCCTCAGCCCAGGCCTACTATGGCATAGGAGGCTGGAGTCTATATTCTTGATAACTCCCCGGATGAGTCCAATACCAAACCATGTTTGGGAACCACAGGTCAGTATTCATATGCTTATGTTTATTTGATCCACTGCTTTGTTCCAGAGTGGACTGGGGTGGGCGTGAGGGTGGAGTGTACCCATGGGAGCATATTCCTGCATGTTTCTGTAACTCAGAAGAAGGAGGTGCAGTTTCATGTGGACCCAACAGACAGGCTTGGTGTAGCTCTTGAAATACCCTGAATACCTAGCTATGAGAAATCTTCAGCCTTCAGGTTCCTTTGGCCTCTGAGTTTCTGCTGACTGTAGGACTTGCAGAAGGACCGGTGAGTGTGAGGGCTCATGACGTCGCAGATGCTTGGGCCATAGGCTCTTCATAGATCCAGGATGGCTAAAGCATGGCACATATGCTGCCACGCTCCACTCCCCTGCAGGGCAGACATTGCTAATCAATCACCATTTCCTGTTGCACCTAGGGAGGCCTTAGGATCCTAGCAATCAGAGCTGGTATGAGGAACGAAACCTTTTACCCTCCTTGCCATTTCTACCAACAACATCCTAGTCTAATCCTAAATTTTGTTGGGCACTTTAGGTTGCAGTTATTCACAGGGCATGGTTCCAAAAACGGTGGTGAGCCATTCTCTCTTCTTTCTCTACTCTCTTTCCC
>NW_006774099.1:853387-877304 GCF_000442215.2 Lipotes vexillifer
GGTGAACCCCACCATGCCCTTGACCTTCCCTACCATCTATGAACTGGTAACTCCCAACTTTATGTTTTCTCCCTAGAATTCTTCTTAAAGAGACTCCGAGGCTAAGAAAGCTTAGAGGTTGGGTCTGAACTCCAGTAGGTAGATAAAAAATGTCTCTGAATGAACAGCTCCTTGAGAGCTGTACTGTTTATTTCTCTGTGGATTTCCGCCTACATTTGACACAGCGTCTTATATACCAGCAGATACTCAATAACTGACTATCAATTGTATTTGATGCATCTCCCTGTTTCCATGTGTAATGATGCTACTGTTTTCTCCTCCCTCCTTGCATTTTCAGAGCACATCCTCCTGTAATGCTGGCTGCCCCATTCCTTACCCCTCCCAGGCTGGATGGTGTGTGGTAGTCTGTTACCTTGGTGGCTCCCCAATGAACCATGCCTCCTGGTGTTTCGACCCTTGTGTTATCTTCTCTCTTGGAATCTGGTATGCACCTCTGATTTGCCTTAACCACCAGAATGTGAAGAAATTGTACTATGCCAGTTCCACTATGGCATAAACCTCAGGTATCTGGTGTAGGACGGTGCGTGTGTGTGCGTGTGTGTGCGTGTGTGTGTGTGTGTGTGTGTGTGTGTGAGAGAGAGATAGAGAGAGAGAGAGAGAGAGAGAGAGAGAGAGAGAGAGAAAATCAGAGAGAAAGATGGAGAGACTCAAAAAGAAATTTTCCTGGAGCTAAAATGCAGATGCTTTTTTTAAAAGTCAGGTTTAAAAAATAACTACTATCTCCCTTCTTGTTTATCACTCTTATCTCAGGAGCTTAGCAATCTCTATATTTAGGGTTTGGTGAACTAGAGAAAGGGGGTGGCTTCCTCTCATGGCCTGCCTAAAGTTTGCTGACGTCAAACTTCTGTCCAGCCCAGGCCAAGCATCAGACAGAGCTGGGGCTCCAGGTGCAAACTTAAAATGAACCATCCCCATCCATTCTGCTGTAAGTAATAGAAATGAAAAATATCAGTGGAAACCATGAGGGAAAACTCGTCCCTCAGGTGCAACGCTCCAGGTCCCACTGCACGGCAGGGAAAGCAGGAAGCAAGAATGACTTGTCTTCGCCACGGGAACATCACGCTGTGTCTTAGCTTTGAGCTGGACACACACACTTACTGCTGTGGTTCACAGGTGCAAGTGGAGATTCCTTTTGCCTCGGTGGGCTCTCCCCAGTGGCCAAACTCCAGGATAGTAACTGAGCTACAGTGACTCTTTTTTTCAGGCCCCCAAAATCTTAAGATAACACCCGATTAGCAGGCAGGGGCAAGGAGGTGGAGCTTTTATTCGCAGGACATTTGGAAAGAGACAGGATGTTGAAGGCAGGAGTCAACGTTTCCCAAGGTTCTTTCTTTCTTTCTTTTTTTAACGTCTTTATTGGGGTATAATTGCTTTACAATGGTGTATTAGTTTCTGCTTTATAACAAAGTGAATCAGTTATACATATACATATGTTCCCATATCTCTTCCCTCTTACGTCTCCCTCCCTCCCACCCTCCCTATCCCACCCCTCCAGGCGGTCACAAAGCACCGAGCCGATATCCCTGTGCCATGCGGCTGCTTCCCACTAGCTATCTACCTTACGTTTGTTAGTGTATGTATGTCTTAAAGCACATCGTGTTTGGCCTCAGGGTTGCTGACTCACCCAGCGCTGTTCCGGCCCGGGCATTCCATCACGGGGCTACTATATTCCCAAGAGAGCCTGGGAGACTGGCTCACTCGCCCAACCACAGTATCCACAGAAACATCTGCTTTAGCTTATTAGAAAGTTAAAACAACCAAGTGTCAACCCCTGCCTTTTCCACCTAAGGACACATTCCTCTTGGCTGACGCACGCTCTGTGAGTGTGTCTGTGAGACTGTGAACTGATTTTAATGATGATTTGAAGAGCCTCTTACATCCTAGTTTATTTAACCTTCTCACACGAATAGCACGGCTTCTCTGTGGGGAATCACGGAATGACTACTGACTCACTAGATACACAACAAGCCCTGGAAACAGGAAGGAAAAAACCGGCTCTCAAAGCCAAATTCATTCCCTTCTCTTGTCATCCACAGGTAATTGTAGAAAGCTGTCTACAGCTGCTGACCTCGGAGTCAGCAGACTCGGGGTTAATTTGCAGTCCTGTCGGAAGCTGCGGGACCTGGGACAGGTTCCTGGGCTTCTCAGAGCCTCAGATTCCTCTTCTACAAAATGGGAATAATAAAACCTATCCTGCCAGCCGTGCAGGGATCTTAAGAGGTCTGAAGAGAACACTGGGGCAGGGAGGCATCTTAAAGGACAACTGATGTCACAACTGTGACACTGGCTCCCCCAGAAGCCACTCAACCTGAATTTAAACTTGTTCTCAGAGTCCCCTGCGCTGTGGGATAGCTTGGATTTACTTTGAGCGGGAAGCCTCCTCCTTCGGCATGTTCTATCAATGGGTTCTTCTCTGGCTGGGTATACAGAAACAAGTCCAGTCCCTCCTCTGGAAGAACAGCTTTCAGACTTTTGGAGGGAGGACCGCATCCCCGGTACCCACAGAGCAGTCCCTATGTCTTCTCCCCACTAGGCTGAGCCTTTGGCTCCTGTCACTGCCGTGGCTATTGTTCTCCAAAGGCAGTTTAGGTAATTTACCAGCCTCAGAGTATCTTGTCTGGAACTGAATGTCATATTCAGGATGATCTAAAAGGCGGAGAATTAAGCAGGACAGTCACCTCTCGTGTTCCAGATGATACGCCTCTGTTCACGTAGCCGACCCTCGAACTGGCTGTTTTGGTGGTCATGTCTCAGTAGCAGCCCTTCCTTCACAGTCTCAGCTTCCAACCCCTGACTTTCTGATTACCTCTTTTCTTTCCAGCGTATTCCCTCTGGTACCCAACTCAGTAATTCTCAGGCCTCATCAGGACCTACTGTCCATTGCTCATGCCACTGTTCCTCTCCAGCAGGGCCTTAGCTGTTCCTTCTCACCTGGCCTAGGCCTCATGATGCATCATTATAATCATCCCCTTGAATACACTCTCAATTCCTTTCTCTCTCTTTTTCTCTCCTGCCTGGCAAAATCCCAACCCTGATTAAATCCTACTCTCTGTCTCTACCTGCCCTGCATCCAGACAGTGGAAACTGGCTAGAGAAAATCACAGAAAAGGTTTAATTGACCTAAGTTAAATTCATGATCAGTAACCTCCAGGAGGCCGGCAACCAGCCTCTAGTTCCCTAGTTTGGACGTGCCAGTTCTTACCTCCTGCACCTTAAACCTCCACAGCCTCTGTCCCCATCCTCGCCCTCAGCAGATGACCTTGTCCTCCAAGGGGGTTCTCACGCACACCCCCTCAACATCTACCCACCTGCCGGCCTCTGTGCCCAGGGCGCGGCCTTCCCTCTGTGTGGATGGGCTCTGTGTTCCCACCTAAGACGAAGCTCCCAGGTGTGCACTGGACTCTGGGCCACTTGCTTATCCCCATGCCTACCTCCACACCCCACACTCCATTACCAATTTCATCCTTCCTCTAGGACCATCCCCATCGCATATAACTTCAGTGTTACTTTCCCTCATCCTAACAAATGAAAACCAAAAAACACAACCACAATCGAATGCTTTCTTCTTATCCCCAGATAAGGAATCCAGGTAAGGAGACTTTAAAGTTTAGTAACCCGCCCAAGGTCAATGACCTGGAAGTATGGGGTTGGTTTGCCCACCCAGATGAGGCTTCCTGGGCTGCAGAGGCCACAGCAGCTCTCTCTCCGGCCCAACGCTCTGGTTCAAGTGGCTGAACTCAGACAAGGAAGTGCTTTGCCAAGGACGTCCAGACCAGCTCTGCCCACCTGGGCACCCTTGTGACAGCAAGAAAGGCAGGAGGTTTTCACGCGAGAAGGGGACCTGCTGGGTCTGCAAGGGGCCTGCTGAGCTGCTGAGACAGTCTTGACTGACTTGCCTGTCAGACTCAGTGTGGGAGAGCGGGGGGCTGCTTTGAGAACAGCCAGCATGTCACCCCAGCCTCAGCGGGGGAAGCGGGGGGCAATGATGGCAAACAGATGGGGCAGGCCAGGGGGGCAGGAGCTGTCAGTGTGGTGCACCCCCGTGCAGAGACGACACCTCGTAAATCTCGCAGGCCCAGCCCGTGTGGCCTGCGTGGTGGCCCATTGATGCTGCCTGGTCCTTGGAGCTGGAAAATGACAACTAAGGTGGCCAGCTGCCTTCCAAGCCATTCCGTCAGAAGGGCACACTTCTCTCCCCCGCTGCTAACAGCATCCCTATTCCTGCCAGGAACCCAGAAGAGCTCGGCCCAGGGGGTTTTCCTCCCGGGACAGCAGATACTTAACTAGCCGTTATCCCCTCCCCTCCCTTCTCTGCTCCCAAAGACTCTCCCAGAGAACGACCCCGTTTGGCTTTGAGATTTCCGAGTACACGGCGTCAAGTTGGAATTTTGGACCATCCGGGAAAGCATGCATCTCTGCCAAAACCCGTGTTGACTTAGTCATGCTATCTCTTAACAGTCCTCTTTCACAGGGGACAGGCTGACCCACTTACTTGTCCGTCACGGCCTGCATGAACTCGTCCAGAAGGTCGTCGTACTCCTGCCCACGCACGCGCCGGTGCTTCAGGCCAATGTACAGAGGGTCCCTGAGCAGCTCCTGCAACAGACAGCATCCGTCCCGTCAAGTGTCCTGGTTTAGCGGGAAGGAGGGGAGGAGGGGGGAGGGAGGAGGCTGCTCCCCACTCCCCAGGCGCTGTCTCTGGAAGGGTCTGGAAGCCAAGCCACTGATGGAGGGTAGACCCCCAGGGGTCCACACTTTAGGAATCAAGGATGCTTTGAATAAGCAAAACTCTCTGATACAGGCTTCCAACCTCTGGCTGAAGCTCTGGGTTCATTTCAGGGTTTCTCAACAGTGATACTATGGACATTTTGGCCTGGACAGTTCTTTGATGTGAAGGCTGACCCGCATATTGTATTGACAGAATACTTAGCAGTGTCTCTGGGTTCTTCCCACTTGAAGTCAGTAGCACCCCCAGTTGTGACAGTAAAAAAGATCTGTAGACTTTGCCAAATGTCTCCCTGGGGGATAAAACGGCCTGTGCTGAGAATCACCACAGGCAACATCTGGATTGAGGTACTGGGCTTTATGTCTGAAATACTTCAAAACTAAGCACTCCAAAAAATTGGGAAGAAAGTTTCTATATGGAGGTGGCACGAAAATATAGCTTCTTATACTTGTACAGAACTTTCAGGTAATTCACCTTCTGAATCAAAAGTAGTTTGATCCTTCTGTCTTACATACTCTCATGCCCATTTTACAGATGAGGAAGGTGGAGTTCAAGGGTTTAAATAAATTGCCCAAACTCACACAGCCAGAAAATATCTAAGCTGAAACTGAGCCTTGCTTTGACTGGGTCTAATGACAGCGCCCTTTCCACCCCATCATTTGACATTGTGGAGTCCAGGGAATGTGGGTTTGGCTCCTGATCCCCTCCCTGGTCCTCCTGGAAGAGTCCAATAGTGGCTGGAAGGTCCAGCTGGCCCTGCAGACCAGGCTGGGGAGCAGTGACAGCCTGAACGGGGTCTGGGGAAAGACCGTGTCCACATCTCCAGCCAGCTGGCTTTCCTTTGGCAGGAGGGAAAATGACTTCTCAAAAACAGCAGAGGGTGGAGCTTTCACACTGTCTTGGTACCACATGGAACAAGAAATCCACATTCTGCCCTGTGTCCCACCGAGTGACTGGTTATAAGAATGACTGCCACCAAGGCGTGGGACTATGAACTGGCCTGGACCCTCCCCTGGCAGCCCTCCTCTATCCTGGACTTCCTCACATAAATGTTAAAAAGAGAAGTTTTCAGAAGGCAGCATTGCCAGATAAAATACAGGACACCCAGTTAAATGTGAATTTCAGATAGGATATATATATATATATATATATATATATATATATATATGGTATAAATATGTCCCAAGTTTTGCATGGAACATACTTACGTTAAAAAATGATTAGCTATTTATCCGAAATTTAAATTTAACTTGCATCCTGTATTTTTCTTTACTAAATCTGGTAACCCTATCAAGAGAGGCAGAAAGAATCTTGAAGCTGGGAGGCAGTGTGCCGCAGAGGAAAGGGCATTGCCAGGCCCAGTGGCCCTGGTCAGATGCTCTCCTGGAGCACCCTCAGGACAGTGTGGTTTTAGAATCAGAAGGGGCTCTGGGCTTTGGAATCGGACACACCTGGATTTGAATTCAGGCTCTGCCACTTAACTAGCTCTGCGACTTTGGGTACTTGTCCCTGCTTCATTTTACTTCTCTGCCCAATAGGGATAGTAATGATCTCTATTGCATAATGCAAGCTCTTTGAGGAAAGGGTCCTTATTCATGGGCATCTCCCTAGTGATGTTTACAGTGCTGGCACATCGCAGGCCATTAAAAAGTGTTTACTGATGTGAGCTGCATTTATTCTAGGACTGGGCTAAGGAGATGCTGAATTAAGAACTAGGAAAGTCTTAGAAATCACTTGGTTCGGCTTCCTCCAAATGAGTTTTTGAGACCCAGCAAGGTTAGATGAACTACCTAAGGTCACAAAACGAATTTGGTGGACGCAACAGGGTGGAAATGACAGCTTCTGGAGCAGGGGCCTTCCCACCTCTGAGCCTGCTGCTTCCCCTCTGCTAGGCAGTTGCCAAGCTCCCGTTGGCACTAAGTAAGCCTTCAGGTTAAGGATCTATCCAAAGCAGATGAACCAGAGCTTCCTCCTCTGCTGTGGGAGTTGAATAGACCCTCCATGGCTGCGTGCCTGGCTCTTTCTAAGGTGAAAAATCTTGCAGACTAAACGTCATGGAAAGCAAAATGGCTGGCTCGTCTTCACTTGCCATATCATTGAGCACTGGGTTTAAGCTGGAAGAGAGACGAACCTCTTGGTCTGGGAAGATATTTATCTTGCAGAGCAACGGGCACATGATGATGTTACTCAGAGAGTATCTGGGGGTCTGGGGAGGTCATGGGATTGGGTTCACGGTGTGGACACGGTGCACTTTCCCCCTCTGGGTGACAGTTATGCCCACCATGTATTTCTCTGGAAGCTCAGTTAAGCCCAAAGATCCTAGGAAGGGCCCCTTCACTGGTCACACGTGCACAGAGAGCCTGCGCCCGATGGCAACACGGGTGAATGCTGACTATTTATGAGCCGCAATAAAGACAATCTTGCCAGGTGGAAGGAACCCTTCCATACCCAGCTCTGTGGGCGATCCCACGCTGCCTCAGCAACCAGTAACACCCAAGGCACAGTCTACCAGGCTCTGCTGATGATCTGTCCCCTCCATCCCCCTCTTTAGTCATGTCCAACAGAGACTTTCACAGCATCTCCTTGAGAGGAAAATCCACTGAGGCTCAAGACTTCCGCAGGAGAAGCCAAGCCCTGGGTTATCCCACAGAACCTTTAGCACAGAGTGGGCCAAGCACTGGGCTTGGACTCAAACCTGGCGGAAGCCATTTCTGCCCTGGGGCCCCTTTTCCCATGTGAAACGAGGGGGCTGAGTGAGAAGTATTTATATATAATATCTAGTGAGTATGATATCTAATGTGAACAGTCTGTGACTCTGCTGTGTGTGTATGAAACGAGATGTACAAACCAATCCACACACAGACACAAGGGAGGGAGGGCCGGAGCAGGTGCCCTGTCTAACTGGGCGGGGCTCCCTCCCCCTGGCCCTTTGGAACTTCATCACGGGATGTCCCTCCTTCCTGGGATCACGTCTCACATATTTATTTTTCCAAACCTCCTTGGTGTCGGCAGGTAAAAGTGACTCAGGGTTTCAGGGCTGTACATAGCAGATGTTTTCCTTCAACAGGAAACCTGGAGGGGTGTTTTCTTTGACTCTGATTAAAGCTCCTTTTGCCTCAGAAGTTTTTTATAGAGACATACACACAGATGGTCTAGTTGTTCTGAAACTAAAGCCTTCACAGCAGCAACCCTCCCCGCACTGCCACGTAAGACGGAAGCTGCAAGGCAGAGCCTCCCTCTCCTGTTGCTGTGTCTTGCTCTGGGTGAGAGATGTGCCCCCAGACTTCTAGGGGAAAAATCTTGCAAACTGATTATTTTTTAAAAAGAACTCTAGTGTGGAAGATCACATAGTCAATGCATTTGAAAAGACAGAAACCATCGTCTTCCGTCTTCCCAATGTTGGCCTCTTTGTAACTTTCTTGAGGGAGGTCTGGCGGGAGTTCACCTTTCTTTGCGGGGGAGGGCTGTGAAAATGGCATTGGTGTGCCCTAGTTTGATCCTGAGTGTCCATGGAACACAGACTGTGTGAAACACCTACTTTCTCAGTCTTCATTACCCAGTCTGTGACACAAATACTTGACATCTTGGAGCGGTGTGCCACAG
This sequence comes from Lipotes vexillifer, assembly GCF_000442215.2. NCBI lineage: Eukaryota > Metazoa > Chordata > Mammalia > Artiodactyla > Lipotidae > Lipotes > Lipotes vexillifer. The sequence goes on from NW_006774099.1 coordinate 861,777, forward strand.
TAGACAAGGCCACTCTGGTGCCAGAGAGACCAGGGTTCAAATCCCAGCTCCAACACTTAGAGCTGTGTGACCTAAAGTAAGTAGTTAACGTGTGTCAATCTCGAGCTGTGTGACCTGAAGTAAGTAGTTAACGCGTGTCAATCTCAGTTCCCTCATCTGTAAAAAGGGGAGAACAATATCTCATACAGTTGGTGTGAGAACAAAATGAGATTGAGGGACTTCCCCGGTGGTCCAGTGGTAAAGAATCCATCTTCCAACACAGGGGAGGCGGGTACGATCCCTGGTCGGGGATCTAAGATCCCACATGCCACGGGGCAACTAAGCCCACGTGCCACAACTAGAGAGAGAAAACACGCACGCCACAACTGGAGAGAAGCCCGAGTGCCGCAACAAAGGGCCCATGCACCTCAACAATAAAGATCCCACATGCCTGAACGAAGATCCTGCGTGCCCCAACTAAGACCCGACGCAGCCAAAAAAAAAATAATAATAAATAAATAAATAAAATAAAATAAATATTTTAAAAAAAAAAAGAGAGATTGAAATATACAAGGGCCCAGAACTATGCCTGGCCATTGCAGGTGCTGGCATAGGTCTTACTGGACGTGGTGAACACTGCTTTCTCTCTCGTCTGTGGTGTTGCATGGCAGGTCAGGCTGTGCCCTGTCCCCTCAGCTGGGGAATCCTCTGGTCCTTCCAAAACTCTCTCCCTTCCACACCCAGGAGGGAGAGCTGCGGCAGAGGCCGAAAGCCCCAGGGGGGAGAAGCAGACACTTTGAGGAGACGTAACACGTGAACCATTAAAATGATCAATTAGGTGACAGTGTTGAAACACTGACAACTAAAAGATTCCACCCACGCCTGGCTCTCATTTATCTCCCTCAGCCTAGCAGAATGCCTGACACATACTAAACACTTCATAAACTTAAAAAAAATAAGTAAAGAGAGAGTGCTCACAAAATAATCTTCATTGAAGAAATCAGAACAAAATTAGGGGCGCAGTATGATTAATTAGGTAATACTGTAACTACATCTATGTATACGCACAGAGAAACATCGGACAGGAGCACAAACGCAGCATAGTGGGAGAAATGCCATTTCCTTCTCCTTTTAAAATTTTGAATAATGTTTTAAAGTTTCTTTAGTAATAAAAATTCTAAAAGTCAAGACATGATCTTTACTCATAAACCAACGAAAACCCGGGCAGGCAGTGTGGTATGGTGTGGGGAGAGGAGCGCTCATGTGGATTAGGACCCACTCCTGCCACTTCCAGCAGATCTTCTTGGGCCAATTAATCTCTCTGGGCCTCAGTTTCCTCAGCTGTAAAAAGAGGGTGATAACTGAGCTCCACTCACAGTGTTATTGTCAGGCTGAAACAGGGTGGTCTGATTACTCATAGTTTCTCACCATCTTTTCTGGTGGGTTTGCTACAAGTTGGCACTAACTCTAAACTTTAGCACATCATTGCTGAGTGCTGGACCTTCAGTGATAAAGGATCTAAGGCATCTGCTAGAGGCAACCAACACCCTTCCAAGGGATGCAACGGCCTAAGAATCAGTCTCAAGCCGTTCCACTTCTTGCCTAGAGCCAGCTTTTTGGAGAGAGAGAGAGAGAGAGAGAGAGAGAGAGAGAGAGAGAGAGAGAGAAGGTCTCAAACAAATCCAGCTGGAACATGGCAGGAGGTGATGGATGGGAATAATAACTAACACAAAGTTTGCTATACTCATCCACGTTTGTGCGGTTCCACACATGTCCTTTGTGGCTGAGGGACAATTTCAGCAAAACCCAGGCGTGTGGCTGGGGAGGGGAACCACAGTGCAGAGCAGACCTTGAAGATGGGTCTTAATGAGCAGCTCTAAGGCTGTGCCACCATGCAGCCTCCCTTCTCCTAGGCTGGTGGGGAGGCATATGGAGAAGAGATTTAGCGGTGGGAGAATACCTAGTAACTTTCTGCTCCAGGCCCTAATTGTACCAGAAGGGGATGGTATCTAGACAGGTACAGGGACTCACCCTGCTGTCAGGGGTACCGGGACCAGGGTCCCTGCTTGCCGGGGCCAGCACTTTGCGTGCTCTTCTTGTCTTCCCTCATCCCCTTCCCACCCCCATGAGTTCTCAGCTCGGAAGCCAGGTCTGTCTGCTGCTCCTTCATTTGACCGTATCTGTGGCTGAAGCCTGAATAAGCATCACTTCTCATTAGAGGCTACAGTGCTTGTTCTTGTTTAGAAATGAGGATGTTGTGTGGCATCCAGGGAGGAAGGAGGCCATGCAGAGTCACAACAAGTTTTCTAGAGAAAGATCAACTCAGAATGCAAATAAGTATAAGCTTTTTGACAATATGAAACGAGAATCTAAAAAGTGACCATTCCCTTTGTTTCAATATTTCTTTTTCTAGGAATTTATCCTTGGGAAATCATCAGAGATGGAAAGACTGATCTGCAAAAACAGGTATCACAGCACAGTTATATTTGCAAGACTAGAAACAACCTAAATGTCCAAGAGTGGAGGGTTTCTTATGTGAATTGTGATACGCCAGGCAGCTATAAAAATGACCTTGTGGAATAATGGCTAGTGACCCGGGAGAAAACTCATGACATACATTACACTTAAAAAAGCAGGATACAAAACTGTATATGCAACATAAACTTAATTTTGTTTTTAATAAACGTTTCAGAGGGATAAGGCTGGAAAGAAATATCCCAAATTGTAAACAATGATTATTACTGGCTGTGTGACTAATATTTTATTTTTAATACTTCTCTGGAGTTTTCTCAATGAACATGAGAAAACGTTTTTCTCAGATGGACATGCACTGATTTTAAACCCAGAGATAAATATCACCAAGAAGAAATTCTTTTATGTTCATGATACAGAGACACAGAGCTGAGAACTGCAGACGTGCACAAACACCGTGACCCAGCATGGTGGTACCCAGGGCAGACAAACTCTTGGCTGGGGTTTGAGCTCCTTAAATCCTAAACCTCCTGGAAGCCTGCAGGTGGCTCTCAGCCACAGCTCGGGTCAGTTTCTCTCCCTGGGTTTGCAGGATGCTCATCTGCCTGATCCAGACATTTCAGCCCTTGGTCCTGATGCTTTGAGTTTTAATCGTTTTACAGGGGTAGCTGGCCTCTAAAATGCTGAAAAAACACAGCCCAGCAGCCACTCTCGCCTCAGCGGCTTTCTTCACTAATGGATCAGAGATAGGCCATGAGGGCAATGGAAGCTGCCTAGGAACACGGGACAAGGAAGCACAGAAAGCCCGCGCAGGGGGTACCTTGGCAGGAGGCAGGGGAGCAAGAAGACCTAGCAGTGGCTCGGGGGAGAGGATGGGACTGGGAGAGTGGGATGGACAACCAGGGAGGAGAGAGGTCCTGGCATCACAGCCATGTAGGGGAGGTGTCCTGGCAGCCGGGACCCCAGAATGAAATGGCCTGATGCTTTGTAAACAGAACCGCCACACAGAGGTGCTCCCCACGCCATTCCAGCTGCCAGCCTCTGGCTCCTGGCCCAGGCAGCGCGTTACCTCGTTGTTGGTGCCCACATCCAGCAGGACAGGGAGGCACTGCTGCGGGTTGACGCCTCCACACGCCGTGTACAGGGCCAGCTTGCCCACGGGGATGCCCATGCCGTAGCAGCCCAGGTCTCCCAGGCCCAGGATGCGCTCCCCATCAGTCACCACCACAGCCTGAAAGACAAAGCAGGACGCCATCAATCAGGGACAGCACCTCCTGTGACAAAGTGCTCATTTGTACAGCATGTCAGGCCTGCTGACTGGACGCCCACCGCCTCTGCTGCGGGATGAAACAGCTTGTCTGGGATAAGGCCAAAGGATTCTTTCAACTGCAGGTGGCGGGCCCTTCCCCCAGCCCCTCCCCTTTCTGGCAGGGCTGGAGAGAAACCCCGCCGCCCGCCGAGGTGAGATGACAGAAAGACACCGGCCTGCATTCCGAGGTTCTGTTCCTGCAGGAACAGCTGGAGGGAACCCACACCGAGTCATTCTCCCTCAAAGAAATTAAGCAGACTCTCTCAGCTTGAGATCTGGGGCTGGGGACAGGGAGGGAAGGCAGAATGAAAGGAGATAATAAAAGAAGTGTTTGTGGTGCTACTACAGCCCCAGGGTTTAGAGACCCATATATGTGCTCTCCGCCCTGTTCCAGGGTATAATAAATCCAATCTGCAAAAACCAGAGCTCCTTGTGACATCTGCTAGGGTCACCATTCCACGGGAAACCAGGAGGGTTCTCAAGCTGTACTGGGATTATCTTTGTGTTCTGGCCAAAAATCACCGAAGGCATAGTAGGTACTAGACATACTACTAGTTCCAGGCTTACCTACTGTGAATTAACAGATGCTGATGGAGCAGACAGTGATGACTGAAATAATCATACGATAATGATGGCTATTCATTCCCTCATTCATTTATTTAATACATCTTTATGAAACACCTACTTTGCAAAAGACAGTGTGCCAAATCCTGGGGGAAGGAGGTTCAGTTTGCTCATCTATAAAAACAAGAATGCGTGGACCCAGCCCTCTAAAGGACTAATGGGCAAAAGAGAGATGGAACATGTATGGTTATACTGACTCTGGGGGGAAAGTGTGAGGGCAGCGGAACAGCTCAAGGGCAGCAGAGATTGAGAGAAGGGAGAGGTACTTCCTGTAGGATAACCTTTCTTAGATGAGGGGACACACGTGCCACATCTTGGACAGGTGGAGATTATCCATTAGGGGTACAGCTGGGGAGAAAGGTATTTGATGCAAAAGGAAATTAAGGTTCAGGGTAGAAGTGGGGGGAATGTAGGCTGTGTGTGTGGGTTCAGGTCCCACGAAAGGAGAGAATGGAAAGTCAGACTGCAAGGGGCTTGAATGTCAATCCAAGAAGAACCCACCAGGGTGACAGTGAAGTTGTTTATAGGTCACCTCAACTGGCTCTCCAGCACTGGTTCCCTCCATCTCTAAATGAGTGGAGTTTATGGGGCCACCTAGCCCTCTACCGGAACCAGCTTTGGGTCAGGACTTAGGACCAGCTCTGAGCTGTGGCTGTCCTGGTTGGCCCCAAGTGTGGTGCCATGGGCACCGTAGAGGTCAGTTCACTCCACGCAGGTACAGTGGTGGGCTGGGCACCGGCGATAAAGAGACGAAGACCCACTCCTACTGGGGAGGGTTTATGATCCAGCACCCACAGGCTCCGTGGAATCTTCTCTCTCCCAAGGTGAGAGCACACAGGGCTGTGCTGCCTTTTGGTAGAAACAGGTGTAGAGACTCGTAAAGCCACACCTCCACTGCTGGAAAGGGGGCTCTGGAGAGCGCAGCGGACCCATGAAGGTCGTGCTGTCCCCCTTAGATTGGTGTCCTGCCTCCAGGGCGAGTGTCCCCGTCCCGCATCTCACTTGCCCCTCCCCCGCCCTGGCAGGGAGGCCCATCTGGGATAGTTATCTGTGTTTCACAGGTGAGCAAACTGAAGCTCCTGGACCTTCACGCTCTGTACATATTTGTTAAGTATCAGCCAACCGCCAGGCACTGTGCTGGATGTTTCCACATCAGTCATCTTAGAAATATTAGATGACTTACCAAGGGCACCTTGCTTGTGTATGTGGCAAGTCGAGATTCTAATCAGGCTTTGGGTACCTGGTTCCGGGCTCTTTCCACAACCCGGCTGGGCTGGGGAAAAGCACCTGTGCTCTTGGCAAAGTCCTGTCCCCCCTTGGTGCCACTCTCTCCGCAGCCTCTGACCCCCTGCTGGCAGCTCTCCCCAGTGAAGCCTGTGCCTTCATGCTACCCCTGAAGGCCCAAACTCTGGGCATTTCTCTACCATCTCTCCTAATCAAAGCCTCCTTATTCTGGTTCCCATTCTCTTAGATTTCTCTCTGCTGAGGGGCAGTGAGTGACACGGAGTTCAACAGAGGAAATCAGCTACGACTCCAGGGTGTTCTTCTTATAACTCTGGGGCCTTTCAAGATGGTGGCGGGCGGACTTCCCTGGCACTTTGGTGGTTAAGACTCCACGCTCCCAATGCAGGGGGCATGGGTTCGACCCCTGGCTGAGGAACTAAGATCCCGCCTGCTGCACAGTATGGCCAAAAAAAAAAAAAAAAAAAGATGGTAGTGGGGCTCTGCAGGGCCACCCTCCCAGCCTGAGGATGTCCAAAGGTGCTGGACTACATGCCTGACTCCTCCGAGGGAATGTCTCACCTCCATCTGTCATCCACTCTCCATCCTGTAGTGCTAAATGGCTGGATTATTGCAACAGCTTCACAACCAGGCTCAAAGGCCTTTAGTTACTCCTAACTGTCCATAAAATAGAGTCCAAAAGGCTTATCTCTTTAATGACAGGAACCCAACATACCTTCTGAAACTCTACACACAACTGCCCCCTCTAGCAGAACTGGCCTCACTCCCATCAGACACACTCTGAATTCACCAATAATCTCTAGCCTCTCAGCCTCTATATTCCTGTCTCTTCCTGCTCTTTCTCCAGCAGTGCAAATCCTGCCCGTTACAACCCAATGTGATTTCTCCCGGCACTTGCTGTATCTACCGCACACCTGGCTCTGCTCAACCTTCCTGTATGCCTGCCTGCCTGCCTTCTGCAGACATTTATTAAGTACCTACTGCTTGCCAAGCCCTGCATAGGTGCGATTAAAAAATCCGATGGTGATAGCATTTGGGTTCTTATTTAGCATTTTTCAAAATGTCCATTTAGGGCTTCCCTGGTGGCACAGTGGTTGAGAGTCCGCCTGCCGATGCAGGGGACACAGGTTCGTGCCCCGGTCTGGGAAGATCCCACATGCCGCCGAGCGGCTGGGCCCGTGAGCCGTGGCCGCTGCTGTGCCTGCGCGTCCGGAGCCTGTGCTCTGTAACGGGAGAGGCCACAGCTCTGTAACGGGAGAGGCCACAGCAGTGAGAGGCCCGCGTACTGCAAAAAACAAACAAACAAACAAACAAAACGTCCATTTAATCTCACCAAATAGCCTAAAGGTTAATGGCAGGGGTTTTGGCGTCTGATAAGCAGTATTCGGACCTAGGTTCCTTGATAACCCACCAATATGTAATCTTGGGTCATCAGATAACTTTTCTGAGTTTTAATTTTCCATAAAATGGGAACAATAATAATGTCCAACTCGTCAGCTTGTTGTAAAGATGAAATGAAATAATAAGTGTCTCATTTTAACCAGGTGCCTTGTGCCTTGTAAGCGATTGGCAAATGGTCACTGCTTGTATGATTATATTGATGGTTAGTACTGGGGGCAAAGATTACATAGTAGAATTTTTAATTGTTTCATCTCTCTTTAGTTCAGCCTCGCCACAGAAAGGCCGTGCAACAATTATATCTGTTAAATGAGTGAATGAAAAGGAAACCAAGGGGAGACCTTGGCAGCTTTTAAGAAAGTCTGGCCATGAGAAACTCAACCGCATTCTAACCTTGACATTGTCATTAATCCCAATGGCAAATACTGTCACCTCTAAGCAAACACTTACAGTTCACCACCTGCCAGAGACTGCCACTTGGATGTCCAATAGTCCTCTCCAATCCTCCAAGTCCTTTACCAAATGAATCTGCTTTTCCCTTTCTCTCCTTTTCAACTTTCCACTTCTGCTGTCCTCCCTCACTCTGTTACCTCCTATGTCCCAAGCTCAAAACTGCCCAATCTACTTTGACTTCTTCTGTCATCAGTCAACCACAGTCAGTTGGTCACCAAGTTCTGCTGATTTGACCTGCTTCCATTTTTCTCACCTGTTTCATGATCTTCATCCCTGTTGCTAACCTTAGACCAGCCCATCTGCGCCTCACTTGACCACTTTAGTGGTCCCCTGATTGGTCTTTCTATTCCTGGATTCTCCCCACTCCATTTCATTTCTCCAAAGCGCACCCAGATTTGTCACGTTCTTGCTTCCAAACCTCCAATGGCTCCTGATGCCTATAAAATAAAGCTCAAACATCCTCGACTGACCTTTGGGGCCTTCCGTGGTCTACGCCCAATCTGCTCTTTGAATTTCCCCTTTATCCACTCCGTGCTGCATCCAAACTGAAACGCTGTTAATCTTTATAAAGTGTGTGTTTTCTTGACTACACGCCATTTTACACCTCAATCCCTATACCTCCTTGATCCAAACCCTACCATCCCTGCATGTTTCAAGGAACAATTCAAAAGGCACTTCCGTCCATGAAGCTTCCCTTCTGGAAGTTATCACTCCCAACTCTGCATTCCTATAGCATTTTCCTCTCCAAAAGCACCTATCCCTTTCTTCCTTGTATTATAGTTAATATATATTTCCTTGTCTTTCATAGCAACTCTTTAAGGGCAAGTGAAGGGTCTTGTCCTCTTTGATTCTTTAGCACTTAGCCTGGGGCCTGCAACGTGATATGAACTCAGTAACCGATGGACAATGTCATAGACCCAACACAGAGAGCAAAGGCTCTTCCCCATGGGACTGAATTCACACTAGCAAGTTCAGAGGGAAGATGCTGCATCCTGTTTCTCGTGACATCAGTGGAGCTAGAGCTGTGGGTCACTGGAGAAGTCGGGGTCAAAAGGCTGAGGGCAAACTTGAGCAGCAACCTGGGGTTTTAGAGCCCGGCAACAGCTACCAGTGGACTGGCTCACAGTTTCCTTGTTAGGATGGCTTTCGCAGCTCATACCCCCTCTGTGGCATCTCGGATGGCGAGGAAGAGATTCAGGCGACTGAGGGGTGGTGCGGCCCATTCTTTGTCTGTGTGTCTAGCTTCTGACCTACTGCCACCCCCCTCAGCCCGGGTGGACCCCATGGGGCCGACCCAGGACTGATCGGAGGATCACGCCTCTGTGCTCGCTCTGGCTCTGGTTTCCCTGGACTTGGAGCTCTGGGCACGGGCTGCCCAGAGCACTGTGTGCGAGGCCCTCTCCTTCCTCCTGCTGTGCCTTCCTTCCCGCTTATCCTTCCCTTTCCTCCTCCTTTTTCTTCCCTCTCCACAACATAAATAATGCACAGTCCGTGGTCTCAAATCTTGGTTCCATCCCTCATGAGCAAAGCTGAGCTAACCTCTCAGCTTCTTTGTCTATAAAATGGGCATGATAACAACCCCTGCCCCTTGGAGGGTCACTGGGAGAAGTCAGTGAGTTAGTCTGTGTAGAGCACTTAGCAGAATGCTGGTGAGGCGGACAGGGTGCTGCGCCGCCCAGATTCCCCTTTTAGGAACGAAGGGGTTATTCCCCCAGTGGTAACCTCAGCTATGAGCCTATTCTGGGACTTTCCTCAACTGAAGAAAGTCACCTTGACCAAAGTCACACCCCGTTCCCAGGGCAGCAGCCCACAACCAATGAATGATGGATGCAGGGGTACCTTGGCCCAACTCAGGATGACTCTGAAGGACCATCCCTGTTCATGAGCCTCACAGCGCACTCAGCTCGGTCTTCCGATGGCTCCCACTTAGCCCAACCTCTCTCCCTTTTCCCTGTCCTGCTTCCTTTCCTTCTAGAGGTGTTGATCCCAAGAGCACTGCCTGATATGCCAATCTCCATCTCAGAGAATGTTTCCCAGGAAATCCAACTGCTGACACCGAGTGGGGTCTAACCCGTGGTGGGCGTGTGCATGACAGGCAGGCACTTAGCACTAACATCTGGTCCAAGTTTAAAGGCCCAAGTGGCTGGTGCCCAGAGGCAGGGGATGCTCCTTTGGCTCCAGTACTCGGCCACCTCCCAGCACCTCCTCCCCAAAGCTGCTGGGACTGGGATGAAGGAGAGATTTAGGACCTTGGGAAAGCTCTTGGGGAGGAGGGCTTTTCTGAGCTGACCATTCCTCCTGGCTCCGGGAAATGGTCTCTGTGGGAAAGAGTCAGAAAAGCAGTTCTCACTCCCCTTTGTGATTTATGCTGGAAAGCTCTGGGTGAGCCAGGCTGGCCCGTCCTCCCTGAGCAAGAGGGGCCCACAAAACTTCATGGTCCCCAAGACCTGAGCTTTGGCCTCACTTCCCTCACAGGCTACTCCTATTACATCTCAGTCTGCAGTTCCGCTTTCTGGCTGGGAAGTCACAGAAACTCAGCTTTTATCTTCTGAGTTGTTTCAGAAGCTTCTCTGAACTACCTCTCCCCTCCAGCCAACAACATCAAGGTCCAGAGATACCTGTGCCTTGAAAAACTCTGCCTGCCTGCCCTATTCAGAAGCTGGGGAAGCGATGGCTCAGCAGCAGGGCTCTGGGTGGCATCATCAGTTACTTGTGGACGACTGGGTACCACTTAACACCAGCTTGCTCACCTGAGAAAAGTCACGCCCCTACCCTACCGCTTCTCCAAGACCCACCTGGGGGGGGGGGCGTTCAGAAGCACTCCTTACCCCACTCTGGTCACAGTGTGAAAATCAAATGAAATACTGAAGGGGAGTCTCCATTAGCACCAGAGTACCATGAAAGGGTTAATGAGCAGAGATTCCCTACTTAGGGAAGGAGTTCCTCATCTCCTCTTTTAAAGGTAACTGGAGAAAACACACCAATAAACAAGAAAAGCTGTGGCTTAGAACATTCTGAACCTTTGAAATGGTAGCCCTGGAGTGAGAGAGAAGGACCATCCAGAAAAAGGCCGGTGACGGGGCAGGGTAGGGACTAGGGGCAACCTGATCAGTCCTATTTGACTTGTACACGTGCCAAACTATGCGCCCAATATTCAGAGCTCCTGGTTTTTCTAGAGAAGTCAGAAATCCAGGGTTTAAAAAAAATTTCTTTTTTCAAATGAAGTCTCTTAATTTTAAAATGTTGTCCACGAATTCAAATTTTTCAAAAGTCACTTTATTTATTTATTCAACAAACTTTTATTTATTATCTTTTGTATATCAGTCGCTATGCTAAATAGGTTCTGTTGATCCAAAGATGAATAAAAGAAAGTATTTCCCCTCTAAGACAATTTAAGAAAACACCCCCCACAAACACCCAGGGAATTTAACAGAAAATACTCCTACCAATTATATGACTCTCAAAGTTTTTAAAAATTGTATTTGCAAATAAGATGATCAAATTTTAAATGAGACAACTGCTCTCACTTAAGCTGTAGCATATAAAATTAACATAATCACATTAAAAAGTAATATTAAAATCATTAAAGTGAGTTTTTTTCAAAGAATTCCTTTTCAACTGCTAAAATTTGTTTCATTTTTTTAAAACTGACTTTATTGCTAATAAGACCAGCCAATGTGCCAAAAGGAATCTAAATAGGATGCCAATACATACTGTTCACAACACAGATTCAGAATTAAAAACTCTTGGCCTTTTTTGGGTCCAGGTCTCCTTAGACAGTTTTCCCTCCAGCTTTGCTTTGACCCCAGCCACTGTGAGAAGAGGATATAAAACACTGTGGGTTCCAGAATGTTCTGTGCCTGGAAGATCTCCATTCAGAATTTTTGGCCAAATGTCCCATTAATTCCCCTTTGACTAAGGCACTTTGGGGTCAAATGAACTTGGGGTCTATGAAGATTACAGAAAAGGGACTGGGTCCACGGTTCACACCAAGGCTACATGTTTCTGAAATTTGGGGTGAAGCCAGACTCTGCTGTAGGGATTTAGGAGGGAGTTAGCTCAGGGAAGCCTTTCCCTAATGAAAGAATTTTTTTTTCAAAAGTCACTTTAAATCAAACATCTCTAGGGACCAAATCGACTGGCTGCCCTTTTGTGGTCTGTGGTTCCCTGGTAAGGGGACCCCCTACTCGGCCACACTTAGGCGTCTGCAGTCTCTTCCCTGCACTGCTGTGTGTGCTACAGCCGCCTTGTCCACCTCCAGCAATGACAGTGTCCATTCAAGTGCCCTTCGGTGTTGTACAGATTTTATCCTAGTTAATCCTCACAATTTCCTGTTGTGAGATCAGAGAGGTTATCCGCACACACAGCAGGTACATGGAAGATTCAAGACCAGAACTCAGGTCTGCCTGGTTGCAAAGCCAGAGCTGACTCTTCTACATAGTTTCTGAGACTGACCTCTGGCCTCCTCCAAAGTGAAACAGGAGTATAGGGTGGAGGGGGAGAGGTGGCCCCAGGCATTCACCCGTCCACTCTGGGATACTCCAGGGTGAGTGGCCAACAAGTCACCCTGCTTGTTCCTCATCCTCGGGCTCCTGTCTTCGGCAGCACAGACAGTCTACTGTAATTGTTTCCAGGTCGGTCTCTCTAACTAGCCTGCAAGCTCCTTGAGGTTGGGCCTGTGCACCTTCTTTATCCCTGAGCCCCCAGAGAACTCTTACAGATCAGATGTTACTAAATGGCTGTTGAATGCAACTGAATTAGATGCACTGGCCCAGATATCTACTCATGTAACTTATGCTTTTCCTGGAGGCTCTGGATGCTTCTCCTTGTTTGAGGCCTGCCGAGTTCCACCTCTCCCAGGGTGACCCCAAAGCCCTCATTTTCCTTTCTCTGAAGTCACAACAGGTGCATCTCCATCTCTCTGGAGACACTTAGAACTTAGAAGGTTCTCAGAATATGTTGGTTGAAGTCCATGGATACATAGAGGCCAGGCTTCTATCTTGAGTTCATATCTTGATTTCCCAGTCAGAGTGAAGCAATGTGGGGTCGGGGTCTGTGTTTTTCTCATTCTACACTCCTCAAAGCAGAGCCCTGGGTGCAGTTTTGTAAAGTTACGCCCTGACAAGAGGAGTGATGGGGACCTGAAATCCAGCCCATGAGCCCCTCACCGAGGCCCTGTGCCAGCCTGGAGGAAGCAATGCTTTTCTCTTACTGGTTAAAAGGGGGTGCCTTTTCATCTTATTTTTTAATTCCTCACAGCTTGCACAGAGGCACCATAGATGTTAGTGCAGACCCCATCTCCCTGCTCCTGGCACAGGGCCTGGTACATGGAAGATGTTCATCGTGTCCATCTACTGAGTTCATTCAACTCAGCAAGCGTCTACTGAGTGCCTACTGCGGACAAGTTTCACCACAGCTGAACCGTCCAGGAAGGAGGAAAGATTAATCTGTAGGACCTCAGAGCATGTCCCCCACAGGGAAGACTGGAGTTAACTTCCCATCGGGTGAGCTGCTTTCCCTTAATGTGCTCAAGATTTTATTATAGATTCATCCTAGACACACCTTGGAAACTTGCTTCTTCTGGGACTGGGACCAAAATTTGCAGGGCCAAGGCCTGCATGTAACCAGAGTCTAAGCAGATAGGCAGGAAAGAAGAGCACAGGGCACATCACACCCAGAGATGTACGAACTGAGCTCTTCACCGAGGCCAGGACTGGAGTCCAAGGGCCTCAGCTGTGGCTCAGGCCTGGCTGCTGAGAGCCAAGGTCTTGCCCTACTGGCTCTGGTTCCGAATGTCGCCACACCCCCGAGAGGGCCAGAAGTGGGTGGGACACAAGGAGAGGTAGGTAGAGAGAAGCTGTACTCAGTGCCTGGTGGATAGAGGTGGCCCAGGGAACTGGCAGGGACTGAGGGAGGGAGGGCCTGAGAGCAAACAACTCTCAGCCTTCCAGCATTGCCCCGAGAGGTACATATACTGGGCTTGGTCAGGTCCAACCCCTCCCCTGCTCGAGTGCCAGAAATGCCCTCACCGAGCAGCCAGCAGATGTTCTGTAATTTTGCTTCACCTGTTTGTTTGCAGAAGTGACAATGATCTTAGAATCCAGAGTCCCTGAAACTCTTCCATAGAAGTCCCCATGACAGGAGATCTGGGGACACAGCCAGAGGCTAACATGTTTCTACAAAGCTTCACCAATTTTGCATTCGATATTATATCCTGTTTGTTACATACAGAAAAGTTTCCTTGAATGTTTCAAGTAAAATTGATGCTCCAGGAAACAGTGCCAGGTTCATTTTGTCACTCTGCATATGCGTCCCTTCCCCCCCGCCCCACACATACACTGCAGTGTACAGCCAGGTGTGAAGACATCGCTCATCACAAACCTTTCCTCTTGGTGCAGAATGTCCCTGTCCTCCGTCTTAGTCCCTCCAACGCCAGACCGTCCAAACCCTACCCCTCAACTCAAGGCCTTGCTCCAATGTCACCTCTTCCACTAAGTCTTCCCAGATCCCCTTCAGGCTAAAAGTCATCTCGGCCTCCTTGAACACCCCCAGCTCTTCAGTGTGCCTTGTTTATCTCTGATCAGCTTCCACCTGTTAATCTTTTGTGTCTCTGTCTTATTTTCCTCATGAAAAGTCAGCCACTTGAGAAGAGGGTCTATGTTGGATTTTTCCCTGAATCCACCATGGAAACTGGCAGTGTATATTCAGCAGGTACTCAATACATGCACTATTACTACTACTAACTACTAGACATTTTCACACGGATGCCTGGTTAATGTAAGCCTTTACTCCGTGGTGCATTTGTGCTTGGCTGTAACTGGTCTATGGTCTGGGCCTGGGGAAGGGATGCAGTGTCTTGCCTTCAGTGTTGTAATGGCCCATTTCATAGCTGAGAATGACTCTAGTCCAGGCTGAAAGGATTCATCCAACAATAGAGCAATATCAAAGAAAACAGGGCCATACCTTAATATTATCTTCTGGCCAAGAGTTCAGCATTGTTGCAAGATGGCCCTTGTCATGAATGGTGATAAACAGCCCACTGGGAAAAGAAAAACACATACACACAGAGAAACCAGTCAGACTAGGAACAGAGCAAAGACTACAAGTGCTGTGTATCATTGCATCAGTTAATTTTAACCATAGACCTGGGCAAAAGGGGTCCCTGCCCAAAGCCCCAGCAATGTTAGAGAGCCCTGCTCTGGTTTTCCTCCAACTCTTCCCCTCCAGAGGGCAAAGAGGTCCATGGGGCCGAGGGATGTACCCACCCGGAGCCTGTGTTCACTGAGCCCGCACCTTCCCTCCTCTCTCTAGATCAGGCACACAGGACCCCAGAATTCTCTGACTGAGTGGTCTCAAGGCTGCTTTTAGGGACTCTGTGAGCCTTTTCTCTGGGTCCCTCCTTCCAAGTACAGACTACACTGCAGTGGGTGGATCCCTAAGCCTGGGGCTATGACTGGTACTTGGACGTGTGGGTTGTGATGTCCAGACACTCATACACATGGCCTCTTGCAGTGGGGGATGGAGCTGGGGATAGGAAGAGGGGTGGGCTGCCAGCCTTGAGCCAGTTATAGAGTCTGAGAATTCTAAATTCAAACTTGGCCTTCCAGACCATCATAAAGGTATATCTGTAAGAGTAAGAGGATGAGACATATTTTACTCAACAGTTTATTAGCAGTTAACAATTATTAACAGCTACTGAATTTTGTGACCCATTATTTAAGTCATGCCCTCGTCAGTACTGTAAACACCCATGGCCCTGCTCTTTGGTCTCACCAGGCTTGTAAAACTCTCACCCCTTGAGGAAACCCACTTTCTGCTCCCTGTGCATCTCCACCCAGGCAGCCGAAGGCAGATGGAAACAATCCTACTACAGGGCAGACTGATCGGTGCCACCATCCACTCATCCCTGTCAGCCCACATAGACTCTCAGTACTGACCAGCCTCTGTGCCTACAGAGTTTCTCTGGTCAAAATTCACTCTTTGCAAAGACTGTTTCAAAATCCTCTGTTCTCAAACCTCCAACTGCCTCACCCTTCCCCCCCCCCCCCCCC
>NW_006774099.1:878168-902054 GCF_000442215.2 Lipotes vexillifer
CCCCCCCCCCCCACCCCAGCACTGCCCTAGTGACCTTGTCTCTGATGTCACAGGAAGCATCTCTGTCAGTTTCCCACCAGTGAATCTACAAACTTCTGCATCCACAGCCAACCTCTTCATTCCTCTTGTTCCAGTGAAAATTACAGAGCCTCACACTGTTGATTATCCCTCCTCCCTCTCTCTGTCTCTCTCAATCTCTCACTCTACTAGGTTTTCCATTAGCTCTAAAATATGCCCAAGTCCATCATCTCAAAAGCTTCTGGCTTCTGGTAGTGACAGAGTCACTTGGACAGAATAACATTTCTGCAGATAACAATGATGAGCTGGTGAATTGTTAAACAATTTATGTTATCGTTATGTTACAAAATTAGTTTAAATTAAGGCAATGGAAGTTGGCCCAAAACAGGCAGACACTGGACGGGAATCTACCTTCGAAAGCAGGAATTATATCCTTTGAGATCTGCAAATTTGCAGCTTTTGCCTGAGAGCGGACTAATCTGCAAGCAACTTGGGGCAGCAGAAAGCCAAAGTCTTACTAGCTTGAGGTGTCAGAGAAGTGAGTTGGAGCTGGAAGAGCAGTCAGGAAGTGAAGGGGAAAGTTCTGGAAGGGAAGGAGATGCAGAGAGGATGAACTTCCAAGTCTGTGTGTAAAACCTGCCCAAATCACTGGCTGACCACTCAGGTATGCATACCCAAGGGCCTGGCAAAAAAAAGAAAAAAAGAAAAAAAAAAAGCTACAGCTGACCGCTGAAAGAACCCAGCAGAGATTTCCATTGCTGCAGACCCGTAGGGACAGAGTTTGGAATTTGAGTCTGGCTAAGTTAAGTCCTTCCTAGAACAAGACTTACTCTTCTGAGGAACAAAACAATCCAGAGTTTACAGAATGTAGGGTACAGAGAGATCCATTAAAATAGTCTGCTTACTTTATACATGTTAGACGTTTTCCATAATAAAAAGTGTAAACAAAACAAGAAAAATACCACCAAAGCCCAAACTACTCTTGACTTTCACGCTCTTTGTCGAGACGGTTCTCTCTCTCTCCTTCCTTCTATAGCCAAACTTCTTGAAAGTATTGTCTACACTAGCCACCTCCATTTTTTCATCTTCCCCTGAAACATGTCTTTTCTTAACATCGTGCTGCCAACACTGCTCTTGCCAAGGCCACCGATGATGTCCACATCCCTAAATGGCAGCAGCTTCCTAGTCCCCATGTCCTTTGGCTTCTCAGCAGCATCTGACACTTTAAACCACTCCCCACCCAACCTCTGGCTTCTGCGACTCCACTCTCTGTGAGTCATCTTCTGCCTCTCAGGCCGTTTCTTCTTAGCCCCTTATGCTGGGTCATCCCCCTATCAGGTGTTACAGTTCCTCAAAAACTTGCACTATCCCATTCTCCTGCTTACTCTTATTCTTTCTCTATATAATCTCATCGGTGCCCAGGGCTTGGCCAGTGACTCTCAAATATCTGTAGACTAGAGATTCTCACCTTGGGCACTGCTGACATTTTGGGTTGGATAACCCTTTGCTGCAAGGGGTGGGGATGTCCTGTGTGCTGCAGAATGTTTGGCAGCATCCTGGTCTCTACCCACTAGATGCCAGTTGCACCCCACGCCCTGCTGTGACAACCAAAAATGTCTCCAGACATTGGTAAATGTCTCCTGGGGAGCAAATGTGACCCTGGCTTTAGAGCCACGGTTCTAGATCCTTATATTTAACTGCTTGCTTGACATCTCCATTTGTATGTCTCAAAGGCACCTCAAACTTCACCTGTCCAAAACCAAATTTATGATCTAAACTTGCATCACTATGACTCAAAGACAAGACAAAACGAAAAGCCAAGGCAAACCTGATTCTTTTCTCTTGCTCCCTTTCTCAGTGACTATTACCCCCATACATCTAGTTTAACAACCCCAGACCCCTGGAAGCATCCTTGACACTGTCCTCTCCCCCTTTTATACAACCCCTTGCCAAGTCCTTCCTTTCTACTCTGTAATTAGCTCCTGGTTCATACACTTTATTTCATCCACGACACCACCTACCTCATCCAGGCTCCCAAGAGCTCTTCCTTAAAGCACCAAAATAACTTTGTAACATCCTCTCTTGTCTCTATCTAATCTATTTTCTACACAGTAGAAAGAGTGATGTTCTTGAAATCAAAGCCTTACCGTGTGATTTTTTTTTGGCCGTGGCTTGTGGCATCTTAGTTCCCTGACCAGGGATTGAACCCGCGCTACAGCAGTGAAAGTGCTGAGTCGCAACCACTGACCACCAGGTAACTCCAAAACCTTACTGTGTTATCCCTTGTGATAAATATCCTTCATGTCTTTCCATGGTTCTTGGAATGAAGACCCAAGTCCTTAGCGTGGTCTACCGGCAAAGCCCAGTGTGGCCTGGCATTTGTCAACCTCTTCATCCTTATTTCATTCTCCAGTCATCGGCTGCACTGGCCTTCTTTCCATTCCTCCATGTGCCATGATTTTCTTACTCTAGGGCAAGTTCACATACTGTTCCCTCTGCCTGGTACCCCCTGCCTCTCTTCACTCTATGTTTAGTTAATTTCTACTTATTCTTCTGATGACTTCCAAGTCAAAGCTGGGGCTCCTTGTCATATATTCTCAAAGTACCCCATACCTACATACACAAACCTATTACACTTATTTGTGTGGCTATTTGGTTAATATCTTTCCCCCGTTAGTCTGTAAGCTTCATCAGGGCAAGGTGAACATTTATTCTGTTGTTGTTGACCACTGTATGCCCAGACATAGTCCATAACAGATGCTCATACATAATTTCTGAATAAGTGGAGAAGTGAGTAAGTGAACTATAAGGATGGTTGAAGGTTGAGGGATGAAGATGAAAGGTGCTGAATAAAGTTGGAGCGAAGGAAACTTTAATGTGTGTTATGTTGCATCATGCTCAAGGGATCAGTGTGCTGAGCTGTGTGGGGCTGGGCTGTGCCTGTGGCTTAGAGTGGGGAAATGCACGTAGGAAGGCAGTGGACAGGCCAGTGGGGAAGAAAACCCCAGCGCCTAATTAGACTTGGGAGTTGCAGGGCTCTTTCCAGCTTGTTGATTGGGGGTGATGTGGGTCTTTGAATTAACTTATTCATTAGGTTTGAGAAAAAGTTCCAGGAGTTTGTTGTGCCATTCTGAAATGATCATGGGGCACTCAGTTGTATCAATCAAGACAAAACCAAGTATCGGATTGGCTTTTTGGAACCTGTCGCTAAGGATCATCTCCAGGCCGTTTGAGTTTGGAAAAATCACACTGTGTTGATAATAATGAACTCCAAGGACTGAAGTTTAGGATGCTTCAAGCCATCCTAAAGTTTAAATGGTGGTATCTGTCTTGGTGTCGGTAGAAGGGTAAGTGGGCCAAGGTGAGCCTATACACCTGGACACTTTCAAAGAACCACCCCCTGTACCTCCAAACCAGCTGCTGCTCTGAGGTGTGGCCTAAGGAGGTCTTGTTAGGGCTGTGACTCTTCACCAGCTTCTATTTTTCCACAGCTGCAGCTCTCATATTCATAAGCAGCTTCCCCTCAGGTCATCCAGAGCTAGTTACATGGAACAACAATGCTAACAAAGAGGCCAATTCTTTCCAGATGGAAAAACCAGGTCTCAGCCCAAGGCTCACTGATGACTCATCTTGTGACCTTGGGGAAGTCATTTACCCACATTAATTAATCCCAATGACGCATTCCTGGCCTTTAGCAGTTCTTGACCCTCACCTGTTTTGGAAATGTACCTCAGCCAAACAACTCCTGTTCTCAACTTTGCCTTTACCAGATAGAGGCTTAGTAATGATATTCAGCAAAAAGCTCACATGTTAAGGGGTAAGACACAGGCACCATTTTAGACCTTAGCAAAGCTCTGATGCAGTTAATTCTAAACACAGGAAAAGTGTGATTGTGGAAATAATCTGGTACATTAAAATCGGCTCTCTTTGTTGAAGATAAGAAGAGGGCAGAGGGACACTTCAAAAGAATATTTTTACAGTTAAATTTGAGCTATGAAAATTTCAAAAGACTCCTTTCTTTTTTGCATATATAATCTTATTCTCGGAAGAGATCATGCTGCAAAAATAAAACCTTTTGAAGTGTATTAACAGCTTTTAATCACTTCTCAAAGTACACTTCCATCTATCACATAACTTGCAGCTACAAATCATCCCAAAAGGATTGCCCTGGATGAGGATTCTGAGATATCTAGTCCAAAGACCTCACTTTATAAATGAGGGCATTGAAGTCCAGAGAGGTGAAGTGACTTGTTTGAGGTCACACAGCTCATAAGCAGCAGAACCTGCTTGAACCACGGTCCTGAGTCCAGGGCTCTCTCTACTGACCCAGATCGCCTGTTCTCTCCATGGATCTAGTTCCCAACAGACAGCTAGGGATATGGACTGAAATGTACCAGAGATGCACACTAGGGCCACTAATGAAATATTTTTCCCTGACGCATGTTGGTGAGGAAGTAAAATGTGCAGAGTGAGGGATCAGGATGATAAACAAATGGACTGCAGGTTCCAGTAGGATCCTAGGGGGTTGCTGGCCAAATTTCCTGGTGGAACTGTATCTAGACCAGCTCAAGAAGAAGATACTTCCAGGGAAGAAAACTTCTCAGATGTCCTCAGCAATCTACTTTCAGGTTTAACCACTTCCACTAGAAGAGTGGGGCACTATTTTCTCCAGCGATACATGGTGATGGGGTTGGTTCTTACCTCTGCTGCCATGGTTGGTTCTTATCTCACTTTCTCATTTCTCACGTGACAAATGCAGACACTCACTCCTCTGCATTCGTTCTTAGTGGCTTCAGGGAAGAATATCTAGGTGCCACGGGAGGCGCAGCTACCCACACCTGCTTAGTCTCACCAGAGACCTCAGGCCCACAGGAGTCCCTGAGGCTGGCATGGGGATTTTCAGGGACTACTTTCAATAAAACAGATTACTGAAAGTGATTAAGCCGCAAGTGACTCAGTGAAGTTTTAGAGAAGTGGCAGAGGGAAGGTAGCATAGACTGGGGGTTAAATGTACGTGCTTTGCAGCCACAGCACTGGGTTCAAATCCTGCCTTAGCTCCTCGCTAGCTGTGTGGCTGTGGACAGGTTACCCCTTCTTCAAGCTTAGGTCCCTCATCTGTAAAATGGAGAACTTGACACCAGTTACTTCATGCCTTCGCTATAGGGATCAACTAAGACAATGCATATTTAAACAGTTCACTGTGGTGCCTGCTGGCATGTAGTTAGTGCCCAACAAATGGCAGCTCTTAGCGTTGCTGAGTTAGTGTAGTTCATGGTTAGGAGTGCAGGCCCGGCAGTCAGACCGCCTGGGTCCAAATGCTAGCAAAATGTCCAGTGAGGAACCTGGCTTATAGTAAGTGCTCAGTAAACACTAGTAGCTAATTATTAATTTGTATTTTATACCAAGACTTATACTAAGCTAATGTGCACATTTGCCAGGAACTAGGATTTACAGTTATATGTGCTTTTGGTGAAACAGGAAGGCAGTCAAAGTTTGGTAGAAAATCTTGCAGTATGAAGGTCACTGAGTGAGGGCAAAATAGAGTTCTTTGGTGATGCACAGTTGGAACTAGCAGTTTTCCACATTCCCTGCAAGAGCTAGCATTCAAGGGCAGTCTGAAAGGGAATACAAGTCACAAAAGGGCAATATTCACTCACTCACTCACTCACTCAGCCAGCCAGCCATCCATCCATCCATCCATCCATCCACTGGGCTTTTGAATATCTCAGGAACCCTGTTTGTGCCTTTATGCACATTACCTTAATTCCCATGCAACACTCTCAGACAGGCATCATCCCCATTCTATAGATGAGATTAAGACGGAAGAGGTGTGAAGGTAGAGGTGAGATTTAAACACACGTCTCTTGGAGCATGGAAATGTGGCTCCTTTAGGTGTGGGATTTGGGACAAGTCTCTTCAATTCTCGGTGTCTTAGTTTTCTCTTCGGTAAAATGGGCACAATGGCTTCTCCATTACGGAGCGGCTGTGAGGATGAAGCAAGGCAAGTTCACACACACTCTGCACACTGTAAAGCCCCGTAGACATGTGACTCTTCATATCTATCTGACCTTGACCAATATGGTAAGTCTGAGAGGGGGTGTTAAGTGTGCCAGTCTCTCTGGTTTCCGGACGGCCCTTTCTGGGTGAATGGGGTAGTAATTTGGGTGCCGAGGAGCTCTCTGTATTCCACAGTTGGGTCTGTTTTAATCTTTTCTCCATGAGAAGGAGTCAGACCCTTCCCCCCACCCCCAAAATGAAGGCTGCTCTGTAAGACATTGGCTCTGACAGCTGGTGTCATGTTCTACCACTCTGTCCTGAGGCACAAAAGGAAGCGGGAAGGTGGGAAGCTCCAGGAAGTGCTGGGCCTGGCTTCGCACTGACGTGGAGGCACTTCCAGCTTCTGACTGAATTATAGGCTGCCCCGCGGATCCCGAGGCACTGAGCATCCTGCGGTGAGCTAACA
The DNA here is from genome assembly GCF_000442215.2 of Lipotes vexillifer. Taxonomy (NCBI): domain Eukaryota; kingdom Metazoa; phylum Chordata; class Mammalia; order Artiodactyla; family Lipotidae; genus Lipotes; species Lipotes vexillifer. The sequence goes on from NW_006774099.1 coordinate 884,650, forward strand.
TAACCTGAGCACTCATCCAGGCTAATGACTCCTCTGAGTAATTAGAACCGAACGCCCTTGGCGCTCCTGGTGCTGTGAAGATGGGCCTCTGGGTGAGAGGCTGTCGTGGGAATCTCTCATTGTTAATAGCCGTTCACTGGAACAGGAAAAAACCAAAAACCAAAAACCAGAAATAACTGTAGCTACTGATACCTTCCTCCAAGTTCTTCCTGTTTACTTCAGGGAAGCGATTTTGGAACTTGAGGGAAGAAAAAAAATACATAGTAAATATGACAAGCTGCCAACCTATGGAATCAGGGCTTAAATGAATGTATTCCCTGCTTTACAGAACATTCCTGGAAAGTTGTGAGTTAATAAAATATACCTAAAATAATACCATATGTGTACTCGGGAGGTTGCTGTTTAAAGGGAAGCTGCAGAAAATTGTTCAGGAGCATAAATCACTGTCCCCTGATTTATGGCTTTCACAAATTTGGACTTTCCTATTTTGGTTTCTAGAAACAGAACCCAGGTTCCTTCTCAGCTGATGCTTGGACATCAGGGCCTGAGAAGGAGGGAACAGAGAAGGGGGCAGCCCCCTCTCACATGGAATTTTGGGGTAAATGTGTGGCCAGGGAAGGGAATGGATTCATGCTTAACAAAAACTAAACACCTACTTTATTCTTTCACATACGTAACTCATTTGGCCTAAAAGACATATTTGTTACAGGCTGTTCATCCTGCAACAGGGCTGACCTGACACATTGGGCTGGAAGCGTTTAAAGGCCAGTATGTGATTCACTATCTTCTCTTTTTCCTTTGCTGCCGCCATCTGTACTGTTCCAGACGAGGCTACCTCAGGACCTGGCTCCGGAGTGAGGAAGACGCTGAGCACAGCCCCCAGCTGACCCATGGGACACGATGCAGAAGCACAGAATAAGCTTTAAGGGATGTTTGTTCCATAGCATCATGTAGCATGGCAAACTCTGTTCCACAAAACCTTTCAGAGATGCCCATCATGTTAAACGAGATATTGGCGCTCTGGTTAAAGCAGAGGTGAGAGCCTTCCTTCTTGGAGGGTCTTCTCACTACTCTTCATCTCAGTAGTCACTGTTCCTACAACGGACCTCAGGCAATGACAGCAGAGGAAAAGAATTCCTGATGGGAGACGGTGCTATAGCACTGCGGGTTAGTGACTGTTACTTAGAAAAGTATATCTTTAATGCATAGGTCCTCCTACTAGACTATATGTCCTACGAGGGCAGGACGACATCTCTCTTGTTCACTGCTGTAACCCTGGGGCCCAGCATAGCACCAAGCACACAACAGGTGCTCTAGAAGCAACATACGTGTTGGGTATGCTGAGTGGTGCAGAACGTGGGTGCTGAAATGAGACACAGCTGAGCCTTTATGTTTTCAGTTATAAGCTGGGCATATAATAACACCTACCTCAACGTGCTTCCGTAAGGATTCAATGAAATAATAGATCAGGTACCTGGCATAGTGCTTGGCGTGTGGTAAATGCTCCATAAGTGGTAGCAGATGTTGGTTACTTATGCTAGAGAGCAATAACATATCCAAATATTTTCTGGGTGACAGAAAATTCCAAGCCAAGAAAATGAAACAACTCTGAATTGAATGGTGTCCCCTTCAAAAGATACACCGAAATCTTAACCCCTGCCACCTGGGGCCTTCTTTGGAAATAGGGTCTTTGCAGATGTCATTAAGGTGAGGTCATCAGGGAGGGCTTTCATCCAAAATGACTGGTGTCTTTATGAGAAGAGGTGAAGACAGAGGGAGACACAGGGAGAAGATGGCCACGAGGTGATGGAGGCAGAGACTGGAGTGAGGCATCTATACGGCAAGGAACGTCAAGGACCACTGCCCAACAACAGGAGCTACAAGAGGCGAGGAAGCCTTCTCCCCTACAGATCTCGGAGAGACCTCAACTCTGTCGACACCTGGATTTCAGACTTGCAGCCTCCAGAACTGTAAGACAATAAACTTCTGCTGTTCTAAGCCACCCTGTTTGCGGTATTCTGTTACAGCAACACTAGGAAGCTAGTACACCAACATCCAATTTGTGTGTAGTGGCCATGAGCAGTGGTGATCACGATTCCTTCCCTGAACCTGTCTTAAAACTCAGTCTGTTGGAATTTCAGAAGGGCAAGCCCTGGTGAAGTGTCCTCCCTCCCACAGAGGCCTGTAAATTACATACTATCTCCAGTTTCCATCAGGAGCCAGAAAACCCCCTTGAATTTTAGAATTCAGTTACACGAGAGAGAAAGAAAAACAAAGATAACGTTCACTTAGGAGAATGTTATTTCTTGAGAAAAAGACTCTTAACCCTTATCTCTGCCTGCAGATGAGGGACCCTTAGAAGTTTCCAGAATAGAAGTGAGAAAAACCCCCAACAAAACCCACTCAACAACACAAGATTCATTCAAGCTTCTTGGCACCGAGTCGAACAAAAAAGGAGGACTTAATTAAAACAGGGTCAGCGACATCAGGCAAACCACCGAGGCCGGGCTCAGGAGGAGGGACGTGAACTTTCAACTTTGGAACAAAGGCTCGCTGTTGCCACGGAACCACCATTCTGCACATTTTTGGCAGCCAGGGAAACTGTCCTCTGAAAACAGGCAAGAGGCTATTTTTAAAACCCAGCAACGGCCTCCCGGACTCAACAGCACAACAGGAGAAAGTAGGTCTGAGAAGTCCCAGGGCCTGGCTGCCCAGCACCTGGTAAGGCAGAGCCTGAGGATACAGCGAGGTAGCCATCGTGCCTGGGAGAAATTAGGAATCACGTTCTCCCCTGGTTCTGTGAAATGTCCTCGGGGGAATGTGAATAAAGCGGGACGGGCACCTGTTAGTGGTAGGTCACTCACCATCCTTCTTTGGTTTTAGTTTCTATCTTGAGGGGCATTTTGATTATTTTTAACCCACTGAACCATAGCTAATTTCCTGGACCTCGGACGGCCCCTCCTGTTTCCCATTCTGTCTCCTCTTAGGTGGAGGCCCCCTTTCCTTCCGACCCTCCCAGATGACACTGAGGTAGAGCGTGCCTGTCTTTGGAGTGAGACGTAAAGGTGAGGACGGTGGTTCCGCCCACGTGACTCCCGCAGCGGGGCCTCGGAGTGGGCGGGGCTTCCTTGAGAGTACTGACCGCCTTGTCCCCTGTTCGGGCTTCTTGCATCCTGCTTTAGGCATCCAGCACTGTGCTGGGCACATGGGAAACAAGGAAGCATAGGGGTTTACCTCTGATCCAGTGGAGTTTTTTGTTCTAGGCAGACTAGAAAAAAAAAACAAAAACAGTATAATGGAGACATGATTGGAGGATGGGGAGAATCATGGAACAAGGAAGCACTAGGGTGGCTAAATCACAGTGAAAGAGCAGCAGAGCTGGGCCTGGAGCCTCCACTCTAGGGCACTCTGGCCCTTCCCTCTCACCCTCCCTTCTTTTGCTGCTGTTGGACAGTTTTCCCCAAGAAGACCTGAAGCATCTTAAGAGCAGCTCCACCTCCAATGAGTTCCATGGGTCCCCAGTACAGTCCTATAAACATCGTGTCCACTTCAGAAGGGAACCTCTGAATAGATTCCTTTCTCTCCTTCCCTGTGTGGGAATGGAGTGGTTGGGAAAAGGGCACTAGAAAATTTCTGCTACTATAGCCAGCTATGTGAGTTTGCAAAAGCTATCAGACCTCTCTGAGCTTGTTTCTCCATCTGAAAAATGTAGAAGGTAGATCGGATAACCTCTAAAAATCTATGACCCTATGACATAATCTAGCAAGACCTGCAGACTAGACCTAGAACAGTTGCAAGAGCATGAATTTACAGCTAGACAGACCTGGGCTCAAGTCCCAAATCTTACCCTTATTTGCTGTGCAACCTTAACAAATGACTAACCTCACTGAGTGTCAGTTGCTCATTACTAAAATGGGGCGCTAATTAATAGTTAATTTAATAATTAAATCCATCTCACTAAGCTGGTGTGAGCGTTAAGTAAAACAACACAATGTTGGTCACAAGTAGCCTCTTGAAAAATCTTAAGTTGGAACATAAGATGTATTTCTCGAAGGAATGAATGGCGGTTTCCCTCCGAGAGACACAGAAATTCATGCTGTGGTTCCCAGGTAGGGTGACTACATATTCTGGTTTGCCTGTGTCTTGAGACAACTATTATTTGTTTTTCTTTTTCACTCTCAAAAAACTTACTGATCTGCAGGTCCAGCCTATTAAATTTAATACTGCAAACGTTTATGGGGAGCATAGTATGGAAAGACAGGGTCATCTTTTTGGTGGCATCATTTTGAACCCTTCCCCTGTGTAGTCATTAATTTTAATCCTACTCACCACATAAAGTATCTGTGAAGTGGCTTGTAGCACCCACAGTCTTTTGCTCTCTATGACTTTTTGGAACAGTCTACAACATACCCTGTGGCAAACTCTGTAGAGCTGGTGTTGAACCCAGACAGAGGATGGAGCCTTGAAGTTTCTAGACCTGTGAATTTCAGGCTTGTCTTGGCTCCTTGAGGGCCTGATCTTTGGTCTCAAGTAAGTCATGTCATTTTTACCTCAGTTGCGCCAAGTAAAATGTAGGAAAGAGAGAAAGAGAAGAAGCCAGTGTTTGTTTAGCTCCTGCTATGGTCTGAATGTGTCCCTCCAAAATTCTTATGTTGAAATCCTAATGTCCAACATGATGGTATTAGGAGGTGGGGTCTTTGGGAGGGGCATATGGGTGGAGCCCTCATGAATGGGATCACTGCCCTTATAAAAGAGGCCCTGGAGAGTTCCCTAACCCCTTCTGCCATGTGAGGGTACGAGGACAAGTCTGCCACCAAAACTGAGCCCTCATCCCACCATGCCACTGCCCTGATCTCGGACTTCCAGCGTCCAGAACTGGAGAAATAAATTTCTGTTGTTTATAAGCCACCCAGTCTGTGGTATTTTGTTATAGCAGCCAGAATGGACTAAGACAGCTCCCACTGGGAGCATGTTACAAATGCTACACCATTTACTCATCACCAGGAGTCTAGGAAATTCTCATTTACACCCGGGAGAACTGAGGCTCCATGAGGTAGCAGCACTGAGACAGGAAATAGTCTAAGTAGTAAGTACACGCAAGCAGGTACGAAGCCACCGAACCTTCATGTCTCTCTTGTTGAAGTTTTGGGAGATACCTGTAAAACACTAAAGTCCTTCAGAAGACAGGCTCCTACTAACATAGAGAAAACCTGGAATAGGTTTCTAATTGTTTCAACTATTTTTTTTCTTCCTGGAATTTGCAAATATCACTTGTTGCCCTAGTGTTTTTGATTATGAGATGCCTTTTGGCAGGAGAAAATTGTTCCAGTCGAATTCCAAGGGTTGGGGGAATTTTACCCTCTGTTCTCCTCGAATAAGAAGGAGCCTGATAAGGTGTACAAACAACTGTAGAAGAAAGTGTGGTTTTCATTTTTAAGAAAGCGTCGGTACATGGAAAGCTGATGAAGAGTGCCCTGGTTACCATCACATCATTAGCTGACTGAACAATTTATAATTGGGAGGAAAAAAAAAAAAGGCCGCATAGATGAAAATTTCCGCCGAAACTGACACCCCTGTCCAAATAGCAAATCACTTAAGAATCTGAAAATTCTAATTTTGCAACTCACAGATGCTTCCAATTAAAACAAGGAAGGTTAGTGTGGTTTCAGCTGCTACTTGAAAACATTAAAACATGCCAAGAAAACTGAGGCAGAGATGGTACAAAGGAGTTTCTTTTTCTACTGAAATATTTACTCCTCCAACAATAATAATCACAGAGGCTTCAGGCCCCGTTTTCCCCTGAGAAGCCACACTTAACACTCTTCACTTTCTTTTATGGCTGTGAACATGGCACAGACCCACACATGCCTCCACTTTATAAAACAAACACACACCTTCCTGCCGTCTAGAAGGTCTCTAGTTAATCTGGGTCTCTGGGCAATAAGTTTTTGGAACGTGGCTCTGTTCTAACATGAACTTCTGATTTATCCAAGCAAATAATCGTCAAACCTGAGAGACTGAAAATGCTATACCTCTGACTCAGAGGCCCCGCCAATGAGTCGTTTGTTTACAGGTATGTGCAAGATCGGGAGAGAGAACATCCTGTTTCTCTGAAGCAGGTTTGAGAAGTAGTCCCACAGACTTTTTTCAACTGAGTCATAAATCTCTGGAGCCTCAGCTTGGGAAACAGGCTAGGAGCGCAGGACCCTGTCGAGACCCACTGAAACAACAGGCCCCCAAGCCAAGGGCAAGCTGACGCTGTAAAAGCTCGGCTCCATTTTATGCTATTAGCATTTATGAGACAATTCTATGGGTAGACATCTGAGCCCTATCTTGAAGCAATTTGTAAGCGGAAGATTCTGCCCACTTTAATTTATCGTATAAACATTTCTGGAGCCATCACCGTATATTAGTCATGAAAGCTGGAATTTAATAAAAGAGAACAGAATGCAGTTTTCAGAGAGGACAAAAGTTCACTGGGAAAACATATGTGCAAACCTCAGGGACCCTGATCACTGAAAGCAAATGCAAGAGACAGCTAAGTGCCTGGAACCGAATGTATGAAAGGGCTACTCATCAGGTATAATTAAGCTGGGGTGAGGTGGGTGTGGGGCATTTGATGTAATTTGTCATTTTGACTGAGTTTAGCCTCCAAACTATAAATCTCTTTAAAGGAAGAAGTCTCAGAAAACTCAAGATCAGGAAGGTGAAGGCCAAGAAAGTATTTGCTCTGAAATGACTGGGAAACGACGTGTGTTCCAACGGGACCCACTGAATTCAAAACACCAGAGTTACTGTGAAGCTCAAGAGCAGAAGCTCAGACAGACTTAGGCTCAAATCTCATGTCTTCTGGTTAGTAGCTGAGTGACCTTGGCAAATGATTACATCTGAGCCTCAGTTTCTTCATCTGTTAAATAGGGATAATAAAACATTTCTAATCAAGTTGCCTGAAAACGATGAAAAGAGATAATATATGGAAAGCAGTTAGTACAATGCCTGGCACATTTAGTAAGTGCTCAATAAATCGAAGCTATTTTTACTATTACTCCATGTAAAGTCTCCTAGAGAATCATTGGTATCCGAGGCTTACCATTAGTAGCAGAATGTGATGAGGAAGGCTGAAAACAGTTGACTTGATCCGATTATGTAGGTATGAGCTATATGCTTGCAATATTCTGTTTCTCTATTAGAATACCTTGGGTCTATACAGCTGAACCCCAAACTATTAGATGCCAGAAATATCAAATGGGGAGCTCAATCATGACCTGTTCATGAGATTGTGCCACTATGAAAAATTTTTACTATTATGCTGAGAAACACAGCAGGTCCAGTCTTTCTTTTCTATTGGCTGTGTAAGCTAAGCACTCATTCATCAATTATTTCAACAATTACTTATTAGACCCCTCTTTGTGACAAGACCTGTTCTAGGCATTTGGAATATTCACGTCAGTTAACAAAACAAAGATCTCTGCCCTTATGGAACATATATTCATTCATTCATTCATTCATTCTAGTATGTGGGAACTGCCATACTAGGAGTTAAAGAAAGGGAAAGGGCACAGTTACAAAGATGAATGAGACACACTGTCTGATAAGCTCCGTCAGATAGAGGAGAGAGTGATGGAGCAGATCTGTAAATAACTACTGGATAACAATGTAGTAAGTTCACTAGTAGAGTATTAGCAGAGGCCACTGTGGACAGACATAGAAGAAGGATCAAAATATTCTGCAAGCACGAGTGTGGGTACAGAGACTAAGGAGGTGGCAAGAGATGAGGACATTTGGGATGATTTTAAAGGGTACGTGGGAATTTGTCATTGGGTAAGATGGGGAAAGGCCGTCAGGCAAAGCGAACATCTGCTGGTTTCTGTCAATGAGGGAAGCATTTGGTAGAATGTAAGTTTAAAAGGAAGTATAATGTATAAACTAAAGTAGCTTATTTCAGAAACTCAACTGTTATCAATCATGGAATAATTAAACTCTGGTTTTTGCTTTGTTTTAAAACTAGGACTAAGTAGAAAACAGCTTTCATTTTCCCCTAAGTTTTCCCATCAGATGAGAACAGCTGTCAGCTCCAGCTTGAGTTTGATTTCTGATGCTCTGCTTACCCAGAGGAGAGATTATGAAATTATGGTCCATGTGCTACCAATATAGTCCATAAATTTCCTGTAGGATAATGAGTTTGCGTAGTTTTTTTTTTTTTTTTTTTTTTTTTTTTTTGCGGTTCGCGGGCCTCTCACTGCTGTGGCCTCTCCCATTGCGGAGCACAGGCTCTGGACGCGCAGGCTCAGCGGCCATGGCTCACAGGCCCAGCCGCTCCGCGGCATGTGGGATCTTCCCGGACTGGGGCACGAACCCGTGTCCCCTGCATCGGCTGGCGGACTCTCAACCACTGCGCCACCAGGGAAGCCCCGAGTTTGGGTAGTTTTAAAACAGAGATTCTTGTGTCTCACTCCTGACACAATGAAACAGAATCTTGGGAAAGGGAGCTAGAGTCTGTAATTTTTTAAAGTGGACTCTTATGAAAGTTTAAAACCACTGGCCTGGGTAGAGGTTTACTCTCAAACACCACCCCCCATTTCTGGTTCGATCATCAAAATATTTAATTACCTATCTACCCTAATTCTAGCCAGCACTTTACCTGATTTTGCTCTACTATTACTTGAATTCAAATTTCCTGCACCGTCTTTGTCTAGAGAGAGAGAGAGAAGTTTCTCTGCTCCTTACTACTGGTTACCCCACTCCCACCCCCATATGAGCCAAGGAGGTTCACTCCAGCTTCATCTATTCTTCCAATCAGTGAAAAAGTTACCATGACAACCTCACATCCACGTCCCTCCACTTGGTTGCACACAAGAATCACCGCTGGCTCACGCAGGGTCCATCCTGCACCGGCAGGCAAGGGCAATCTATTGCACCTATTTGTGGTGAGGATTAGACATCGTTATTAATCCTCTGGAACCAAAGATTCTGGAAAGGCAGGTCATGATCTCATTCCATTCTCGCTGTTGGTGTCTTCCCAATTGATAGGCCTGGATTTGGAGATAAAGTTATTTTGCAAGTAACAGATAGTCTGTTCTTTAATCATACCAGTGACATAGAGACTCTTTGCAATTACTTTTACCTCTCCAGCCTCGCTTTTAAATTCAGTTAAATTCCAGAAACAGTTATCGAATGCCTACTATGTCCCAAGTCCTGGGCAAGTCTTCCAGCTGAAGATTCTTAAAGGAACCAAATGTAATTTACATTAACATTAAAAAAAATTAGGACATAATGAATTTTAAACAAAATTACAGAGGTAAAGCTCTTTTGTTTTTAAGGAGCCATTAATAATGGAAGCTCACTCCTCAAAGATCTATTAGAAGTCATCAGGAAAATAAGACTCTAAGTTTCTTCTATCCATCGATCCTATTCTTCTATCCATTGATCCTTCCATCCATCCATCCTTCCTTCTAACAAGGAGTGGACCCAGGCTCTGTGCTGGGTGCTGGGTATCCAACGAGGAGCTAAACAAATATGGTTCCTGCTAGTCAGAAGCTTATAGTCAGTCCAGTAGTGGAAAGAATCCTGAATGACAAATAGAAAGCTGCCAACTCTAGGCGCAGTTCTATCTCTTACTATTTGTAGAGAGCCTGGGGGAGTCAACCTCTGGATCCCCCATTTCGTCACGTGAAAGGGGCTGCCCTGTGTTTCACAGAGCAGTTGGCAGGATTGTATTTGAATTCACCTTCAAACTTCAAAGTGTTATATAAATGTAAATAATAATTACGAATTAAGCTTGATTCAAATGGCGGGGGAACACCTACCTATCTCTCTGCACAGTAGTAAGGGAATAAAGAGTCAGGAGACCTGAGTTCTAGTCCTACTGTTTCCACTGATTTGTACCCCTGGTGGGGAGGGTGTCATGCCCCCTCTTGGCCTTGGTTTGAGCTCCATGATCCTGTCACTGCAGGATGCAAAGAGAGGCAAACTGACAGAAATGCTGAGTTCAAGGGTCTCTTAAGAGGGAATCTATTCCATCTCTTTACAGACAAGGCCTCACCTAAGATTTCCTGGAGAGATGTGACTCTTCTCAAAGTCCTCTTAGGAGGCAAACATCTCAGCCTGTCTTGGAACGTGGAGCGGGGAGTTGTCTGGGAGCTGTGGGGAGGGAGCTGCCGGGGGCACACAGGTAGCATCTGTGTCGGCTGTGCAGGGGGTGCGCTTAAATGTGGTGCCATCGAATAACCTGATACCAACTCAAGGACGTATCATGGGAGCAGGATCCATGAAGTGCTTGGTGTGTCCTTGCTATGTGCCTGAAGGGCTCTGCCTGTGCGGGTGTGAAGATCCTGCCAAGGTGCAAACCCTGGCTCTCTTCCCGTGGCTCTCTAACTGGGCACCCCGACACGGCCCCACAGCCCCCGTCTCCCCGCAGGGGACTCCAGCCAAGACTGATGCACGCGGGCTCCTGCAGATCCCTGTGGCTGATTTCATTAGGTCTAAGGAACGTGTTTGCTTAGCTGTCATTTTTTTTCTTTTATAAATTTACTTATTTATTTTTGGCTGCATTGGGTCTTCGTTGCTGAGCGTGGGCTTTCTCTAGTTGCAGCGAGCAGGGGCTACTCTTCATTGTGGTGTGCGGGCTTCTCACTGTGGTGGCTTCTCTTGTTGCGGAGCGCGGGCTCTAGGCCCGCGGGCTTCAGTAGTTGTGGCACACGGGCTCAGTAGTTGTGGCTCGTGGGCTCAGTAGTTGTGGCTCACGGGCTCAGTACTTCTGGCACACGGGCTTAGTTGCTCCGCTACATGTGGGATCTTCCTGGACCAGGACTCGAATCCATGTCCCCTGCATTGGCAGGTGGATTCTTAACCACTGCGCCACCAGGGAAGTCCCGTAGCTGTCATTTTGAGGAGGACATATGTGTGGGACACAAGGCTCAGAAATGCTGAGCAATGCAGGACTAGAGGGAGTTCCAATGTGGAAGGAGGGAGAGGCCCTGGAACAGAATAGACTCGGGTTTGAATGCTGCCACTTATTAGCCCTTTGGCTCCAGGCAAGTGTCCCATCACCTCTGAACCTCTCCTCTGTGACATGGGGACAGTAACATATTCTGATTTCTCAGGGCTGTTGTGAGAGTCAAAGAATAAAGGTCACGTGACTATCGTGGTCCTGACCCCTCAACAGAAGGCAGTGGCAGCTGTTGTTCTGATCCAGCTCACTGTTCCAGTTCTGGAGCCCAAGCTCAACTTTCCATGCCTGTCACTGCACTGCGACGCAGTTCACATCCGATGTTTCTTCTCTCTTTCACCTTCACATCCAACTAGTCTTCACGTCCCACAGGCTTCTCTTTCTCAATGTCCTGCATTTTCACCCTTCATTTCCATATCTCAGACTCTGTCAGGCTCTTGTCTCATTGTCCTTCAGCTAACACAGCAGTGCTCTGTGGACGCTCCTCTTTAGTCCTCCGAGAGCTATCCTCCTTGGAAAATGCTTTCGGTGTAGCCCCCCTCTCAGAAGTGTACTGTGATCCCTGATGAGCGAATCCAAAGTCCTTACTTGGCCTCACATTGGCCTTACCTTCCCCACCCACTTGATGGAGTGATCTCCTCACACATGCCATGCACACGGTGGTGGTGAGTCCTCTGTCCTGGAGAAGCTCCATCACCCGGGAGAAGAGGCTCAGAAGGACATGATGATGGGCAGTAGCCAAGGGTGTGTGCTTTGGAGCCTGGGTTTGAATCGCAGCTTGACTGTGTACTAGATGTGTAACTGTTTTCAGGTTATTTAAATCTCGGTGCCTCAGTTTCCTCTGCACCCCAGACACACGCTTCCTGATCTGTTCCTTGTCGTCCCATTCACACAAAACCTCTCCTTCCTAAGTCCCAGTCCCTGAGTCTGTTTCTGTGAGCAAACACAAGCTTTAGTGCATTTTACAGGTTAACGAGAGATCAAGGTTATTTACGGAAAGGTCTACTCAACTCCTGACTGTATGTACGGATTTCCTTCTCAGTAAGGAAATTCTCCCACACCTATTCTTTTGATCACCCTGGTTGGGATTGCCAGAGACAAAGGAGGAAAAGTACAGAGTCAGATAAAAAAGAAACAAACATCAGTTTGTTTAAATTGCCAGGGAAATCTGCCTTAGGCTAAAGGAAGTCAAACTCAGAACATCCTGCTCTAGTTAATAAAGCTCATCTGCTTCCAGCTTGAACAGAAAAAGAAAATCTTTGCATCTGTGTGAGGCCGCTCAACCTTTTCTACCTTCACTCTGAGCCCCCTACGCCCAGACTCATGGGTGCCGGTTGCGGGTGAGGGTTCTCCGTCCTCCCCACAAAGCAAGCTGCTCCTGCTAAAGGCAGGTCACATGCAATGAGGTACAAACTCACTTTTTTGTCTGTAAATCTCCCTCAGTGATTGAAACCCATGTAATTCAGACACAAAAATAATCGACCCTCAGTGGCTTCCAGGAGTGGAGTAGGGGAGGGAGAGATGAATAGGCAGGGTACAGGGTTTTTAGGGCAGTGAATATACTCTATATGATACCATATTATACATTTGTCCAAACCCATAGAATGTACAGCACCAAGAATGAAGCCTCACGTAAACTATGGGCTCTGGGTGATAACGATGTGTCACTGTAGGTTCATCAGTTGCGACAGATGTAGCACTCTGGTGAGGGATGTTGTTTGTGGGGAGGTTGTGCATGTGTGGGAGCAGGGCGTCTATGAGAAGTCTCTGTACCTTCCCTTCAATTTTGCTGTGAGCCTAAAACTGCTCCTAAAAAAACAAAGTCTTTACTAAAAAAAAAATAAAAATTAGAAAAAAAAAAAAGGTCCTTCTCTCCTCCATCTCTCTGTCTCAAAGTGTTTCTGTGATGTGGGATCCAGATACAATTTAACTTACACCACATGACATTCATGTCAAATGACAGCTGAACAACCTCACGCTCTGGAAGGACTCCCATGCCACCTTCCTCAGATCCATTCCAGCATCAATTCCCAATTACTGGCACCAATCAGTCCATGACAGACCCTGGACTGCCCAGCTGGTCTGTCTGGGAAGATGCCCACATGTGAGTCAGAACTCTCAGCAAAATGACACTTCTGCAGATAAGCCTGCAAGCTTTTTCTTGTCAGAAAATGAAAGCCATGTGTTTTCATCTCCTTTTGCATTTATCTGCCTTAAACGCCAGGAACCTTAGAGGCAAATTTACAGCCACAGTGCGTGAATGACTTTTCACCAGCCTTTAACTCAGTGGTTTTCAGAGTGTGGTCCCTGCACCAGCAGGCACTAGTAGCGCCTGAAACTTGGTGGCTCAGTCAACTCTCTGAGTCTGTTTTCACAAGCCCTCCAGGTTATTTTAGTGCACCCTAAAGTTTGAGACACCCTACTTTAATCTGTTAGCTCCATCCACCCAATTAACAAGGGGATTGGGGCACTAATCAGAGCCATCTAATTTCACAGCTCTTTTTCAGCCTGGCTCTTCCAGTGACCTAAAGCAGAGACTCACTTAAGTTCCCTCTGGAGAAACAGAGTTCATTGTGAATTTGTGAACAGGAACTGGAGTGGAAAATGATCATGAACTGAGGCAGCTCTGGGGACTATCACTCGCTCTGCCTATTTTTCCCTCTTTCTTTACCATCTGCCCTGTTCTCTCTCCACAGATCTGATCCTTTACTCCCTATTCTTTTCTTTTCTGCTCCATCACAGCTGGCATTTGCCTTTGGCCTACCACGACCCAACTCTAAAATCTAAACCATAGCAACCTTTTTGCCCTAACTTCCCTTCCTAACTGGAAAATTCTCTCCATATAACTTTTCCCGTTTGTCAGTTCAAATTTCTGGAAAGGACTCCAATTGGCCCATTTCCTCTTTTGAGCCAGGCTACCCTGAATCACGCCCTCCTCCAAATGATCAGTCACCTTTGGTTTGATGCTTTTTCCTGTCTAATGAACTATTGACATAGGATGAATTGCAGCTTGCGAGACGGGTGACTTCTTTGCAGTGATAGAGGCTTCAGGAGGAAATTGGAGGGGCGGGGGAAACACATATGAGACTACCCCCCCCCTCCTCCACTAACCGCGTAAATGAGACATGCGGGAACTTGGCAGTGAGGTTCAACAGTTTGGTTGCTGAGGGTTGAGCTGGAGATAAAGTTTCTGTTACATTATCATGACCCTAACCATCAGTACACTGCCAGCCTGGGGTGGCCTGGAAGATATGGGCTGCAGGTTACCGACTCCTGACAAGTCAGAGAAGATCCAAGCTGGAAGGAACTTCAGAGATCACCCTGCTCAGCAACTGCCCAAGAGCATCCCTGGGGAGCTCCTGAAAACTAAAGCTGCCAGGGCCCCACCTCTGGGATTCTGATTTAAACCACTGCAGATGCTTTTAGTCACAGCTGCCACTGAGAACTACTGCTCTAACTTGCCCTCTTAATTTTACAGGTGGAGAAACTTCAGCTCAGCTCCACAAGGCGACCATGGCTCACTTGAAGATCCCACTTGTAACTAGGTTATAGAGTTTGAGTTACTAGATCCTACTTGGTTAGAGCTAGAAGAGATCACAGAAGCCATACAATCCAACGCCACCACCTTTGCTTGAGCCTAAGGAGCTACGTGACTTGCCTAAGGAGTCATGGCCAGAAAGAGGGTAGCAAGGGCTAGAACCCAGGTGTCCTGACTCCTAACCCTGCGCTCTGCTCAGAACACCAAGGCTGGGGGACTAAAAAGACCAGATGTGGAAGTGAAGACAGGAAGTGAAGCAGACCCCTCTGCAGTCCTGTGCTTGCTCTGCTCCAGGGAGCCTTTGCAGCATCACAGCTGGAAGAGTCTGACAGAGGAACCTGGGCATAACTGGACGTGGAGCGGGCTCTGGCAAAGGAATCAGCACTTGGGCGCCCTGAGGACGGGGAGGAGACAGCTGGTCTGATGAGGCTAATCCTTGCTTTCTGCCTGCCTCCCAATTATGCTGGGAGTGTGTGTGTGTGTGTGTGTGTGTGTGTGCGTGTTCCTGATGAACTGACAGATGGGCTGGAGTCCAGATTGCAATGTGATCAAAGACGGTGTCCTGGGTGTCAGCGGTCTTCTGACTTTTGCTGAGATAAAGTTGTCTTTGTTTTCCAGAGTGGCTTTGGTCAAGGTGTTGGCAACATCAGTCTTGTATGTGGCTAGAAAATGGCTTCAGTAGGCATTTAAGAAGCAGAGAGGGGTGTGTGTGTGTGTGTGTGTGTGTGTGTGTGTGTGTGTGTGTGTGTAGATGGTAGATGTGTGTGTGTGTGTGGAGATGGTAGAGGTGGTTGAAGATAAAAGGGTCCCAGTGTAAAAAATGAGGCAAGGGCTCGCCAGACATTGACAGTGGCAGGCAGGAAACCCCAAGGGGGTGAGTGTGAGCTTTAATCACTTCCTTTCATGGGAGTTAGGGAGGGAGAGGAAGAGATGAAAAAGTAAACCCCCTTCAAGTTTTTGAGGACCTTTACAATTGATAAAGCACATTCACACACATTTAGCTCATTGGACCTGCACAACATCCCCGCGAGGTGCACAGTGCCTGTGATCTAGGCTCAAGGGCCGGGAGCAGCCAGGCTTCAAGGCCACATGGTTGTTACCGGGGGGAGCTGACCCCCTCTTTCTAGACTCCAGCTCCGGTGCTCTGACCACCATGGTATCCTGCCCTCCGGGTGTGTGTGTGTGTCCCTCACGTGTGTCCCTCAAGAATGCAAGTGTTTGTCTGTGAGG
This sequence comes from Lipotes vexillifer, assembly GCF_000442215.2. NCBI lineage: Eukaryota > Metazoa > Chordata > Mammalia > Artiodactyla > Lipotidae > Lipotes > Lipotes vexillifer. The sequence continues at coordinate 900,366 of NW_006774099.1, forward strand.
CGTCATGTTTACCAGGGCCACAAGAAGCTGGACTATAGACACAGGAAAAACACAGGGAACTGGCTCTGGGTCCGCTGCGATGTCTTAGACAACTTCGTTTTCATCTGGGTAAAGTAACAAGCACCTTGCAGGGGTGCGGTAGGGCTCACAGATCAAGTACACAAAGAACCTAACCTGGGCTCTCGAGGAGCCTGGTAAAATTCAATAAACGGTAGCTATTAATATCCTGTGTACCTGTTACTGGCCTGTGTACAGAAGCCCATCTACCTGCAGATAAGAGAGACAAGAGCCTGGCGCAGGGCCAGGGGCTGCTGGCTTTGTCCAAATGCGAATTTGTCCTCAGGTATCTGCCACAGAGCCTCGACTGGGGAAACCAAGTCCCACTTCCTACCCTCACCTTTCTAGCTCATCATGGCCCCGTAATTCTGCACAAGTACTTGCTGGTGGATGTGCCAGTTAAGCACAAGTACAGATCACGCAGGTCTGAATCAAACAACAGAGTGGCTGGCATTTCGAGGCCTGCAGTTGAGACTCTTGGGTGGGGTGACTGTGTCAGATGACAGATCCTAGCGGAGATGGGTCAGGCGGATCAAAGCTGCCGAGCACGGACAAGCGCCCTTTACGTGTGGCAGTTCAAAAAGAAATCATGTTTTTGAACTGGGATTCAAGGTCAAGTCTGCCTGGCTTCAAAGGCCGTGCTCCTTCCACTACCTGCAACCCAGCCCTCATCACCCACACAGCTGGGACCCCCACATGGGGGCTGGGAAGTGTTAGGCGTACAGGTATGTGTGTGCAGAGCACTTGGAGCTCGAGAGGACACGCAGGGTGAGGACTGGTCTGGTCCACGGGAGGTGGCCTCCTGAAGGGAGAACATTCGCTCACACTGGACAGCAAACCACACCATACTGGCTTCCTCTCCACACCTGCTCTGTGGTTGAACTGTATTCCTCTCGCCTGGCCTCTCCTCTGGCTTCCACCTCTACTGAGTCATACACTAATGACCTTGGGTGCATTCCTTCAAGCTGGGCTAGCCAGGACCCATGGCCCATGGAGGCACATGCAGGGGCTTTGTCAGGGGAGACGCAGGAAGGGGCAGAGGAGGGCTCCACAGAGCCTAGAACCTTCTGCTGTGTCTCATCTGCCCAGGGGTATTCAGGGGTCCTTGACATACTCTGGCATCTCCCTCAGGGTTGTGAGGCGATGCAGAGCCCCAGGGGTGTCGAAGGGTAAATTTTAGCCTCCGCTAGATCTAATTAGCTTAGGTTGGGGTCCAGGCCCTTTCACAGAGGACTCCATTGTTCCCAAGAACCTGGCAGGAATGTTTATCATTTCAGAAACTGAGAAGGACCTGGCTCTCTCCCTCTTGGCCCTGGGGCTGCCCTCCCTTTGGATCTTAATGCACAAAGCCATTCCCAGCCAGGCCTCAGATGAAGCTCAGGGCTGCGGTGGAGCCCAAACTCTCCCTTCCCTAAGGAGCAAGGCAGGTATGCAGTCAACACCAGGAAAGCAGCCAAGTGGACACCTGGAGCAACAGCTCAGAATGTCACGTGTCAGATAACTTAATTGGGTAATCATCTGAAGAACTGAAGTCTGTACCAAGAGCATTAGGGACGAATCCAAGAGGACGGTTCAGTCTGCCGGTGCCTGCCTCAGCCCCACCCAGTGGTCCTGATCGTGGGGTTCATTCCC
>NW_006774099.1:902544-930893 GCF_000442215.2 Lipotes vexillifer
CCCCCCCCCCGCCCAGGAGAGGCTCTGGAAACAGTATATAGCAACCCTCACCTCAGACCCCCGGGCAGTCAAATTCCAGGAGCTTCAAGGGCGCCCCATCCCGAATACCCACCAAATGTGCACAGCCCCAAACTCTAGCAAGCAGCATGGTGTGGAGGTTATCTGTCCACACTCTGGTTCGGACCGCGTGGGTTTAGGTCCTGGCTTTGCTGGTTAGGAGCTGTGTGACTCTGGGCAAGTTTTCTTTGTGCCTCAGTTTTCCCATCTACAAATACGATGACAATAGTACCTATCTCTTAGGGGGTCTGTGATAATTAAACGGGTAATCTATATAAAGATTTTAGGATAGCACCTGGCCTTTAGTGAGCAGTTATGATGATGATGCTTTTCTCCTGGTTCTAGTACAACTGCAGGTCTCCTGCCGGGACCATCACACATCTGTTTTCCATGCCACGTGTCCAGCTTCTGCAGCACCCGCCCTACACCCATTCAGGGTCGACCTGGCTCTCTGGGATCAGGTGGTTCGCAGAGCCCTGTTTCCACCCACATGGACCTCCACTCTGCTGTCAAGACGCTCTCCGTTGCTGACCCACTGGAGAACCACCAGTGAGTCTAGGATGGGAGTGTGAAACGGCTCCCCATTAATCCAACCTCCTTGGGTGGTGGGGAGGAGACCAAGTATTGGGCGGAACCACTGGTCAGTTCTCCTACCCAGCCCCTCTAGTCTGCTGTTCCACCCTCTATGAGGTCCCAGAGGCCTTGCATTCTGGCAAGGGCGAGGTGGGTGTGCTTGGGTCACTGTAGACAAAGACTTTTGTTTGAATTTTATTTTATTTCTTTCTTTATACAGCAGGTTCTTATTAGTTATCTATTTTATGCATGTTAGTGTATATATGTCAATCCCAATCTCCCAATCCATCCCCCTGCCCCTCCCTGCCACTGTCCCCCCTTGGTGTCCATATGTTTGTTCTCTATACCTGTGTCTCTCTTTCTGCCCTGCAAACCAGTTCATCTGTACCATATTTCCAGGTTCCTCATATATGCATTAATATACGATATTTATTTTTCTTTTTCTGACTTACTTCACTCTGCATGACAGTCTCTAGCTCCATCCATGTCTCTACAAATGACCCAATTTCATTCCTTTTTATGGCTGAGTAATATTCCATTGTATATATGTACCACAACTTCTTTATCCATTCATCTGTCAATGGGCATTTAGGTTGCTACCCTGACCTGGCTATTGTAAATAGTGCTGCAACGAACATTGGGGTGCATGTGTCTTTTTGAATTATAGCTTTCTCTGGGTATATGCCCAGTAGTGGGATTGCTGGGTCATGTGGTAATTCTATTTTTAGTTTTTTAAGGAACCTCCATACTGTTCTCCATAGTGGCTGTATCAATTTACATTCCCACCAACAGTGCAAGAGGGTTCCCTTTTCTCCACACCCTCTCCAGCATTTGTTGTTTGTAGATTTTCTGATGATGCCCATTCTAACTGGTGTGAGGTGATACCTCATTGTGGTTTTGATTTGCATTTCTCTGATAATTAGTGATGTTGAGCAGCTTTTCATGTGCTTCTTGGCCATCTTTATGTCTTTTTTGGAGAAATGTCTGTCGATTTAGGTCTTCGGCCCATTTTTTGATTGGGCTGTTTTCTTAATATTGAGCTGTACGAGCTGTTTATATATTTTGGAGATTAATCCTTTGTCCGTTGATTTGTTTGCAAATATTTTCTCCCATTCTGAGGGTTCTCTTTTTGTCTTGTTTGTAGTTTCCTTTGCTGTGCAAAAGGTTTTAAGTTTCATTAGGTCCCACTTGTTGATTTTTGTTTTTATTTCCATTACTCTAGGAGGTGGATCAAAAAAGATCTTGCTGTGATTTATGTCAAAGAGTGTTCTTCTTATGTTTCCCTCTAAGAGTTTTATAGTGTCTGGTCTTACATTTAGGTCTCTAATCCATTTTGAGCTTATCGTTCTGTATGGTGTTAGGGAGTGTTCTAATTTCATTCTTTTACATGTAGCTGTCCAGTTTTCCCAGCACCACTTCTTGAAGAGACTGTCTTTTCTCCATTATATATCCTGGCCTCCTTTGTCGTAGATTAGTTGACCATAGGTGCGTGGGTTTATCTCTGGGCTTTCCATCCTATTCCATTGATCTATATTTCTGTTTTTGTGCCATTACCATATTGTCTTGATTACTGTAGCTTTGTAGTATAGTCTGAAGTCAGAGAGTCTGATTCCTCCAGCTCCATTTTTTCCCTCAAGACTCCTTTGGCTATTCGGGGTCTTTTGTGTCTCCATACAAATTTTAAGATTTTTTTGTTCTAGTTCTGTAAAAAATGCCACTGGTAATTTGATAGGGATTGCATTGAATCTATAGATTGCTTTGGGTAGTATAGTCATTTTCACAATATTGATTCTTCCAATCCAAGAACATGGTGTATCTCTCCATCTGTTTGTGTCATCTTTGATTTATTTCATCAGTGTCTTACAGTTTTCTGAGTACAGGTCTTTTACCTCCTTAGGTAGGTTTATTCCTAGGTATTTTATTCTTGTTGTTGCAATGGTGAATGGGACTGTTTCCTTAATTTCTCTTTCTGATCTTTCATTGTTAGTGTATAGGAATGCAAGAGATTTCTCTGCATTAATTTTGTATCCTGCAACTTTACCAGATTCAGTGATGAGCTCTAGTTGTTCTCTGGTGGCATCTTTAGGATTCTCTATGTACAGTCATCATGTCATCTGCAAACAGTGACAGTTTTACTTCTTCTTTTCCAAATTGTATTTCTTTTATTTCTTTTTCTTCTCTGATTGCCGTGGCTAGGGCTTCCAAAACTATGCTGAAAAACAGTGGTGAGAGTGGACATTCTTGTCTTGTTCCTGATCTTAGAGGAAATGCTTTCAATTTTTCACCATTGAGAATGATGTTTGCTGTGCGTTTGTCATATATGGCCTTTATTATGTTGAGGTAGCTTCCCTCTATGCCCACTTTCTGGAGAGTTTTTAGCATAAATGGGTGTTGAATTTTGTCAAAAGCTTTTTCTGCATATATTGAGATGATCATGTGTTTTTTAATCCTTCAATTTGTTAATATGGTGTATCACATTGATTGATTTGCGTATATTGAAGAAGCCTTGCATCCCTGGGATAAATCCCACTTGATCTTGGTGTATGATCCTTTTAATGTGCTGTTGGATTCTGTTTGCTAGTATTTTGTTAAGGATTTTTGCATCTATATTCATGAGTGATACTGGTCTGTAATTTTCTTTTTTTTAGTATCTTTGTCTGGTTTTGGTATCAGGGTGATGGTGGCCTCATAGAATGAGTTTGGCAGTGTTCCTTCCTCTCAAGTTTTTTGGAAGAGTTTGAGAAGGATGGCTGTTAGCTCTTCTCTAAATGTCTGATAGAATTCACCTGTGAAGCCATCTGGTCCCAGACTTTTGTTTGTTGGAAGATTTTTAATCACAGTTTCAATTTCAGTGCTTGTGATTGGTCTGTTCATATTTTCTATTTCTTCCTGGTTCTGTCTTGGAAGGTTATATCTTTCTAATTTGTCCATTTCTTGCAGGTTGTCCATTTTATTGGCATAGAGTTGCTTATAGTAGTCTCTTATGATGCTTTGTATTTCTGTGGTGTCCGTTGTAACTTCTTTTTTCATTTCTAATTCTATTGATTGAGTCCTCTTCCTCTTTTTCTTGATGAGTCTGGCTAAAGATTTATCAATTTTGTTTATCTTCTCAGAGAACCAGATTTTAGTTTTATTGATCTTTGCTATTGTTTTCTTTGTTTCTATTTCATTTATTTCTGCTCTGATCTTTATGATTTCTTTCCTTCTACTAACTTTGGGTTTGTTTGTTCTTCTTTCTCTAGTTCCTTTAGGTGTAAGGTTAGATTGTTTGAGATTTTTTTCTTGTTTCTTGAGGTAGGCTGGTATTGCTATAAACTTCCCTCTTAGAACTGCTTTTGCTGCATCCCATAGGTTTTGGATCGTCGTGTTTTCATTGTCATTTATCTCAAGGTATTTTTTTTTTTTTTTTTTTCCTTGCGTTATGCGGGCCTCTCACTGTTGTGGCCTCTCCCATTTGCGGAGCACAGGCTCCGGACGCGCAGGCTCAGTGGCCATGGCTCACGGGCCCAGCCGCTCCGCGGCATGTGGGATCTTCCCGAAACGGGGCACGAACCCGCGTCTCCTGCATCGGCAGGCGGACTCTCAAGCACTGCGCCACCAGGGAAGCCCCTCAAGGTATTTTTTGATTTCCTCTTTGATTTCTTCAGTGACCTCTTGGTTATTTAGTAACGTATTGTTTAGCTCTACGTGTTTGTGTTTTTTACGTTTTTTTCCCGTAATTGGTTTCTAATCTCATAGCATTGTGGTTGGAAAAGATGCCTGATATGATTTCAATTTTCTTAAATTTACTAAGGCTTGATTTGTGACTCAAGATGTGATCAGTCCTGGAGAATGTTCTGTGTGCACTTAACAAGAAAGTGTAGTCTGCTGTTTTTGGATGGAATGTCCTATAAATATCAATTAAATCTATCTGGTCTACTGTGTCATTTAAAGCTTGTGTTTCCTTATTAATTTTCTGTCTGGATGATCTGTCCATTGGTGTAAGTGAGGTGTTAAAGTCCCCCACTATTATTGTGTTACTGTCGATTTCCTCTTTTATAGCTGTTAGCATTTGCCTTATGTATTGAGGTGCTCCTATGTTGGGTGCATATAAATTTATAATTGTTATGTCTTCTTCTTGGATTGATCCCTTGATCATTACATAGTGTCCTTCCTTGTCTCTTGTAACATTCTTCATTTTAAAGCGTATCTTATCTGATATGAGTATTGCTACTCCAGCTTTCTTTTGATTTCCATTTGCATGGAATATCTTTTTCCATCCCCTCACTTTCAGTCTGTATGTGTCCCTAGGTCTGAAGAGGGTCTCTTGTAGACAGCATATATATGGGTCTTGTTTTTGTATCCATTCAGAGAGCCTGCGTCTTTTGGTTGGAGCATTTAACCCATTCAGGTTTAAGGTAATTATCAATATGTATGTTCTTATTGTCATTTTCTTAATTGTTTTGGGTTTGTTTTTGTAGTTCCTTTTCTTCTCTTGTGTTTCGCACTTAGAGAAGTTCCTTTAGCATTTGTTGTAGAGCTGGTTTGGTGGTGCTGAATTCTCTCAGTTTTTGCTTGTCTGTAAAGCTTTTGATTTCTCATTGAATCTGAATTAGAATCTTGCTGGGTAGAGTAATCTTGGTTGTAGGTTCTTCCCTTTCATCACTTTAAATATATTGTGCCACTCCCTTCTGGCTTGTAAAGTTTCTGCTGAGAAATCAGCTGTTAAGCTTATGGGGGTTCCCTTGTATGTTATTTGTCGTTTTTCCCTTGTTGATTTCAATAATTTCTGTCTTTAATTTTTCTCAGTTTGATTACTATGTGTCTTGGCGTGTTTCTCCTTGGATTTATCCTGCCTGGGACTCTCTGTGCTTCCTGGACTTGGGTGGCTATTTCCTCTCCCATGTTAGGGAAGTTTTCGACTATAATCTCTTCAAGTATTTTCTCGGGTCCTTTCTCTCTCTCTTGTCCTTCTGGGACCCCTATAATGCGAATGTTGTTGCATTTAAGGTTGTCCCAGAGGTCTCTTAGGCTGTCTTCATTTCTTTTCATTCTTTTTGCTTTATTCTGTTCCACAGCAGTGAATTCCACCATTCTGTCTTCCGGGTCACTTATCTGTTCTTCTGCCTCAGTTATTCTGCTATTGATTCCTTCTAGTGTATTTTTCATTTCAGTTATTGTACTGTTTATCTCTTTGCTTGTTCTTTAATTCTTCTAGGTCTTTGTTAAATATTTCTTGTATCTTCTTGATCTTTGCCTCCATTCTTTTTCTGAGGCCCTAGATCATCTTCACTATCATTATTCTGAATTCTTTTTCTGGAAGGTTGCCTATCTCCACTTCATTTAGTTGTTTTTCTGGGGTTTTATCTTGCTCCTTCATCTGGTACAAAGTCCTCTGCCTTTTCATTTTGTCTGTCTTTCTGTGAATGTGGTCTTCCTCCACAGGCTGCAGAATTGTAGTTCATGCTTCTGCTGTCTGCCCTCTGGTGGATAAGGCTATCTAAGAGAGACAAAGGCTTTTTGTCTCAATTCTTTGCACTCATCTTTCATGGCCCAGATCAAATGTCATCTTCTTGGTGTGGCTTTCCCCTGATTCCCACTGTCAGAATTGTCACTTTATAAATTGCTTGCCAAATATGATCTCAGACCAGTTCCTTTCCTTTGGCCACCCCAGTTTCCTCATTTGTGAAATGAATGACACTGTTTACAAAGTAACCTTCCAGGACTTTGGGAAGGTCCATTATAAGCCAATGCATGTAAAGGCTTAGATCCCCTCCCATTGCCCTCCTTGCCAGGCAGAGGAGGTGTGGAGATACCCAAGGTAGCTGACTGCCAGGCTGTCTACAAAGCCGATAAAACCAAGCCCTTTTTTGGAATGGCCGCTCCCTCCTCCACCCATGGAATTCCTATTCAGCCTTAGAGGTGAAGCATTCTTGCTGCCCTCAGGGAAAAGAAATATTCCTCTCCCTTGTGCTGCTGTAATCCTTTGTCCCTATTAAATCTCTTATTTCCTTTTAACTTTTATTGTATTCAACTTACATTATTATTGCTTGAGGTCAAGAACTGTGTTTTGTTCTTTGGGGGTAACTTCACAGTGGGTAACGTGATGCTCAGCACCTAGTAACTGCTCCAGAATTGCTCATTAACTCAAATTCAGTCTTGCGTGTTTCCTGCATTCTGGAGTGGACCCTGGAGGCACACTCTACCATCAGCAGCCTGATACTAGTTTATCTGAAGCCAACAGCTGAATTCACAATCTAGTCCACAGCGCCTGTGGAGAAGGGCTCCCACACAGCCTGGGAGTGGGAGAGCGGAGTGGGATGGCCGTGTATTTCCATGCAATCTCAGCTGCAAGCCAGTGGCAGCAGTGAGCCATGCCTTAAGGATTAAAGGACCTCTTCAGGAAACAATGAGTCTGGAAGAGCCAAATCGCATCTGTAGTTACACGTTTGTCCATTACATGTTCAACGACTCAATTTTCTTTGCAAAAATTTTAAAATGCAGACATATAGTAGAACTCTGCATTTATCAGTCCTTCCTTCCTCCCAGCAGTTACTGAAGGAAACAGACCCTAACATTTATGCCAGGTACCTGACCACACTATCACACTGTACCCTCACAATGATTATTTGAGGTAGGTAGCGCTATTACCTCCATTTGATATGTGTGGACATTAAGGCTGAGAGAGGTTAAGAAACTTGCCCAAGGTCAAGGAGACTAAACCATGGGGCTGACTGCGAACACCTAGCTCTTTCTTCTCACTCAGTACACAATGCTACCTTCCCATCTGAGGGTCGATTACTCGAGAAATGGATCTGATGCATTTCCTGCCCCCTCCAGAAATTTGTGTTCCAGTAGAGGAGGCTGATACACATATAATTAAAAACATAAAGCACCAACAATAAAACTGTGGAATAGAAATATGTGTAATGGATTGTGTGGGAGGCTGAAAGCAGAGTGATCAGTTCAGGCCGGCGTGGCCCAGGGTGGGCTCCACAGAGACTCCTGGAAGGGGAGTGTGTGCAGGATAACTTGCATTTTGACGGGTAGAGAATGAGGAAAGGAGAGAATGTAGGAGTCTGAGGCAGAGGGGACTACATGTGCAAAGGCATGCAGAGAATGCCAGGCATACTTGGGCAAGGAGACTAGATCAGGGGAGCCAGAACATGGGATTTTTGAGGACGATCTGGGCTGTGCCAGGCTTAGTTTTGTCAAAGTGTTCGACTTGTTTCTTTAAGCCCCAGGTGGCTGCTGACAGCCTCAGAGGAGGGAAATGACATGAGCTGAGCTGCACTGTGCAAGAGGAAGGACCTGCAAGGACCATCTCTGAGTAGGAACTGGGAGGTAAATAGGGTCTTGCATCCTTCAGATATGTACCATCAGCTTCCAAGGTCTCTGCCAGTGTTGGTTTTAGGGATGAGAATAAGAGAACCAGGAGTCTCTTTCCTGTTGAAAGAGGCAGGTCAAAGACCAGAACTGCTACGGGGCCTTGGGGCACTGCCTCGCTCCGCACACACCACCCCTACCCCATGCCCCAGAATGGCAGAAGTGTGGCTGCTCTGAGTAATGAGGACGAGTCTGCTGCAACAGCCGGACACCCTCCCCCAGACGAGGTATGACACGCTGCCCTCTGCCAAGGGTAACACTGGGGACTCCCTGGGCTCAGCCTGCAGTGCTCATCCCAAATGCTGCCTTCAGAACCAGAAGACTGTTTTTCCAAATTAACAAAAGATGTTCCGGATCCATGATTACATGTTCCCCACATAGCGCGTGATTTATAAACACAGATTTATAAATTCTATGCAAACGTAAATTACACATCTGTGCACAGTATGTTGTATATTTAAGTATTTTTAACACAGACTGAAACAACGTTCCATGACATATAATAAACCCAGGAGCTCTTTAATCATCAGTGCTAGAACTATGCGTTGACAATTACCTTATACTGAAGACTTGAAAATCCTCCCATTTTTTCCTTTTTAATTTTTAAAAAATGTATATGCTGAACTCACCGTGAAAAAAAACAGGTGATCTCTTTAGAAAACTGCCCCCAAACTCTTTGGCTCTGAAAGAAAATGCAGTGCCAAATTTTTGCCTAATAAAATGACGATTTGAGTGGAATCTGAGTCAAACCCAAATGAAGGAATACTGGTTCTTTGAATCAGCAAAAGAATTCAGTCTCTGGCATCCAACACTCCATTATTCATGGGCCTGAATTGGCAGGAGAGCTGTTGGCACATTGGAGATGACCAGGAAAGCAGGGTTTGGAGGGAGAGAGGGAGGGAGGAAGTTGGAGGTAGATAAGGAGAGAAAAACAATCTGAAATACCTCTCAGGCCAACTCTGAACAACGTGTCGGGCATTTATTTTTCCGAGGTGAAGACGTTCCACTATCCCCTTGCTAGATACTCTCTCGGCTCATTTCTCTGCACATGGGGTCATTTCACTGAGCAACTGCTTAAAAACAAATGTCTCATTGGGCCGCTGCCCCAGTCAGAAAGCTCTTCCGGAGTCCCAACAAGCAGGGCCAGCAGGAAGATTGATTCCCCTCCATGAGACAGCCCCTCCCTGAGCCCTTGTCCCAGGACCGCTCACCGGGGCCTGCGGAAGGTCAGGCCGTAGTGCTGACAGGCCAGCCCCACGGTGGGCGTGTACACGATGGGCATGAATTTCTCCACGTCCGACGTCAGCACTCGGTAGAAGAGCTTCTCGTTCCGGTCTTGGAGCGTCATGAGGATGATGTACCTAGGGAGGCGAGACAAGAACCAAGCTGATCACATGAGTACCATCTGTGGCAGCACGGAAGGCCCCTGATGCAAAGACCCAGGGCTCCCACTCAGCTACTTTCAATGGCACCCTCATGGGCAAATCACCATCTCCTCTAAGCATGTGTCTCATCATCTATGAAATGTGGAGAACAGTACCTGCCTTATGGTGCTTATTACTACACGTGGTGTAGGTGCTATTCTAATTATCTTTCATTAACTCATTTAACATGGGGAACATGCCTCCCAATGACTTGGAAGGTGGGTACTATAATTCTGACTATTTTAGAGACAAGGAGATCAAGGCACAGAGAAATGAAATAATTCACCCAAGGGATCTGAACCTAAGCAATCTGACTCCAGAATCTGCGCTCTCAACCATGATGCAGGACGGTTAGTTATACTATTATTATGTGGACATTAATGAAGGACAACAGAATAACGGTATTCTGGGGATGGGGGAGGGTCAGGGAGAATACTGGGCGGACCAGTGATATATGAACCGGCCTTTTCTACCACACAGGGCTGGTTCCTGTCACAAGCAGTGTTCACCAGTGGTTGAGTACCAAGTGATCTCAGGGAGCATGTTCCCCGCAAGATCTCTCTTACTGGAGTGGGGTGACAGAGACGCTCTGGCAGGGGAATGATCCCTGGGTGTGGTGTCAGGGTCCTGGGTGTGAACTGCGGCGCTGCTCTTCACTAGCTGTGTCGCTGTGAGGAAGTGTTGTGACTTCTTGGGGCGTCAGCCTCTCCTTCACCAAAGACACTGGTTCGGAACCAAAAAACATGCTTTAGGAGGCACTTTTCGGAAGGGAGGATGTACGCTTAGAATAGCCAGGATCTCAGCTCAGCACTAGTGTAAGGATTCCCTTACTCAGTAGCCATTTGTACACATCACTTCTCAATTCTGCATTCAGTGATGTCAAGTTGGTACGTTGAAATTGGCCACGGTGGCAGTATTTACACCATGGAAACCGGCAAATGCTCTAAATCCCCACCCAACGGCCCCAAAGCCGGTTCTTAAACATTTACTAGCACTCCACTGTCCTTACCCGTAAGAAGCTGGGGAGTGTCCTTAGCATTTTCCCCTAAGCACCTGCTGAAATGAGGGACTCCAGGAATGAGTGGGTCAGAGTAGTCAACAGGGCAAGTGTCAGTAGCAAACCCCCTAGCGCTCCCAGCATCAGGCCTCTGCCCCCTGAGCCCGGCACATCTTCCCAGGCATATGAGTGAGGCCCATCTAGCTGGAAAGAACTGGAAAGGGAAGGATTTTGGATTTTGATTTTTAGGGCTTAATATCTTTAGGAAAGAGGATTTCACCTTGGACTTTAATTCTTCTTTGCAAATTTAACAAACGATAAAAGTTTGGATTGTTCAAAGTTAGGGCACGTCTAATATTGTTAGCTGGAATCAATGTGTACTTTATGGTTTGCTCTTCAGGGTGACGAGGCTAGACCCAATCTGAGTGGAATAAATAAGAGGGAGAGAATGTTTGGCTAGGGCTGCAGTATGGCCTTGGAGTTAATGTGAGTAATGACCATAGAGGTTAGTGCTGCAGGGGAGGGGGGAGGGGGCAGAGGCTTCCTTACCCACTACCGCTCAGAAGTGATGGATGGTATTGGGGGAACATGGGAAGATCCTGACAAGCTGCTGCACTCAGCCCCTAGGGGGATAGCCACACCCTCAAGGACCCAAAGTCTTGGCCATTAAGCTCTATGGATATGTAAGAGGAACACTTATCTTCTCCCTACATTTCTGCTGGAGCCCATGGCAAGATGACACATTTATTTAACAGGCTCTCACATAGTGCCGACTATGAGCCAGGCACTGTTCTAAGCACATCACAAATACTAATGTATTTAATCCTCACCATAACCCTCTGAGTTAGACACAACTGATATACTCAATGTACAGAGGGGGAATGACCCAGAGAGGCTAAAGAACTTTTGCTGTTAAGTGGTAAAATGAGGATTTGAACTCAGTCTAGTACTAGAGTCTAGTCTTGTAGCCACTAAGCTTCAACGCCTCTTAGGTACGGTGTAGCAGAGAGGTTGAAAGCACGGACTCTGGAGCTAATTACCTGTGTTCAAATCCTGTGACCTGTGAGGTCACTACCTGTTCATAGCCATGGGACCTGTGAGGTCACTACCTTCTTTAGTAAGACTGATAAACCTGACCCTGTGATCCCCCATTGGCCTTTCATGTCTATGTCCCCACTGGGGAGGAACCAGAGGGGCAGCAGGGCTGTTAACTACTCCCCCTAAACCTCCAACATAAGACATCCCAGGTCCTTCCCAAGGTGCCCCTGTCCATTTCCCCTCTTCACCACATTCCCCTTATTCCAGAACCTGGGCCACGTACCACTTCCTTAACATCCTTGTCCCTACATTTTTGCCCCACTTCTTCCCGCTGAGTAAAATGCCTTCCGTGAACCCCACTGCTGAATGCTGACGTCCTATTGGTGCTTCCTGGGCTGATTCTGATTCCATCACTTCTCGGGGGCCCAACCAGATTCCACTGGTTGGAATTCAGGCTCCCTTCCCAGTGCTCCCAGGACACATTGACTGTGCCTTGATCATAAAAAGCCCTGGTCCTCAAGGAGACCATCACCCTAGGAAAGGCAGGGCTGGATCTGGGATCTCTCAGGGCTCTCAGCCTTTCCTGGCTAGAGAGTATCCAGAAAACCCTCTGTGGACCACAGGAAACAGACAGCTAAGCCCGGGGCTCTGGGGAGAGAGAAGAGACTTTAGGTACTAACTTGTCCAGGTCACTCTGCTGCCGCTCGTAGTATCTCATAATCCGGAGGAGCTGGACGTCCTGGCTCAGGAAGCAGGGGGGTATTAGGCCATGGATCCCAAGCTGCAGCCTTTCCTCAAGGGTAAAGGCCATGCCCTGGGGAGAACAAGAAAGAAACACACACACGTAAATGGATACGCAGGAAACCAAGGAACAGAAGAGTTCCATCCACAGACAGGCCAAAGTCACTGTGACTCAACAGCAAGGACCCTGGACTCAAATCCCACCTCTGCCATTTAAGTAGCTGGGCAATCTGTGCCAGTTATCTTGACTCTTCTGGGCTCCAGCCTCCTCTTAGAAAAACATGGAAAATATCTATATCATCAGGGGTTCTTTTGGTTTATTATTTTTTAAAAAATATATTTTATTTTTAGAACAGTTTTAGATTTACAGAAGAATTGAGAAGATAGTACAGAGAGGTCCCACATATCTCCTCACCCAGTTTCCCCTATTATTAATATCATCCATCAGTATGGTACATTCGTTAGAGTTAATGAATCAACAGTGATACATTATTATTAAGTAAAGTCCACGGTTTAGTCAGATTTCCTTAGTTTTCACCTAATGCCCTTCCTTTGTTATTCCAGGATCCCATCCAGGATCCCACATTACATGGAGACATTATGTCTCCTTAGGCTCCTCTTGGCTTTGACGTTCCTTGGTTTTGATGACCTGGGAGCATTTTGAAGAGGACTGGTGAGGTATTTTGTACACTGTGCCCTCTACTGGAATTTGTCTGATGTTTCTCTCATGACTGCAGTGGGGTAATGGGTTTTGAGGAGGACGACCACAGAGGTGGAGTGCCATTTTCACCACATCAGATCAAGGCACATACTAGCAACATGACCTACCACTGTCGATGCTGACCATGATCACTTGGTTGAAGCTGTGCTTGTCAGGTCTCTCCACTGTAAAGTTACTTGGAATTCTGCATATGGGATATTTGTCTCATTTGTTTGTTCAATCATTAATTTACATTAGAATGAACTCATGAGTATTTGTTTTATACTCTGGGTTACAATCCAGTACTGTCTTATATATATATTTTTTGTCCCTTCCCTTCCCTTCCCTTCCCTTCCCTTCTCTCCCTTTCTCTTTTTCCTTAGTACTTCTTATTTTCTGGCACGACAAGATGCTCCAGGCTCATCTGGCACATTGCCTGCCCAAGTCCTAGAATCAGCCATTTTTTTTCAAAGAGGCTGGATTCCTTTTTGGAGCATGGTATTAGAAACCACAATCTGGGTTCTACTTATTCCTTGTGCTCCTTGCTACTGGAGTTTCTTTGTTTTCAGTCCCTCTCAGCTGACAGAGTAAGTAAATGAATCTATACTAAGCTAAATATCAGTTCATACTAATGTCTCTAACTCTAACCCATTACCACATGGATCTTTCTAGCCTCATCACCTTACTGGTCTGTCAATTCTAATTCCAACAGTGAGAGACTTAGCTCCCATCATCTGCCATCTATATGCTTAATTACTCAGTACTGTAATATATATGTAGTGGTATGTTATTATTGTTTTAATTTGCAACTCCCTATTGACATATAGCAGTATCAACACTGTTAACCTGTACTACAGTGGGAAACAACTTTATGAGCTAGAGTATAGTGCTTATGTGTCATTGTTTTTGCCTTTACTCTTATAAACTCCACTGATTTCCGAAGTCACTTAGATCAGCACTTTTCCTTGAACCCCCTTCACTGAGGTATCAGGTATTTGTAATACAGTTAGATTCTCTTATCACAGTCTGCATTCCTTCCTGGGATCCTCCAACCTATTAAATATTTTTTTAAAAATCTGAATACATTAAGGTCCATTGTTTGTACTGTAAAGTTCCATGAGTTCTGACAAAGGCATAATATCATGTATCCATCATGATAGTATTGTACTATAGTACAATACTATACAGTTTCAGTGCTCTAAAATCCCATGTGTTTTACCTATTCATCCCTCTTTCCACTCCCTGAATTTTGGCAAGTACTGATTTTTTCTTTTTTTTTTTTTTTTTTACTGTCTCTACAGTTTTGCCTTTTCCAGAACATCATACAATTGGAATCATACATTATGTAGCCTTTTCAGACTGGCTTCCTTTCACTTGGCAATAAGCACATAAGGGTCATCCATGTATTTTTGCGGCTTCATCACTCATTTTTTTAAATCATTGAATGGCATTCCATTGTTTGGTTGTACCACAGCTTGTTTCTCCATTTACCTAAAGGACACCTTGGTTGCTTTCAGTTTTTGGTTAATATAAATAAAGTTACTATAAACATTCATGTCCAGGTTTTCGTGTGAACATAAACTTTCAAAACAGTTGAGTAAATACACAGAAGTGCAATTGCTGGATCATATGGTAAAATTACATTTAGCTTTTTAAGAAACTGCCAAACTGTTTTCCAAAGTGGCTGTATCACTTTGCATTCCCACCAGCAGCAAATGAGTTTCTGTTGCTCCACATTCTCTCTAGCAATTGGTATTATCAGTTTAAAAAATTTCAGTCATTGTAACAGATATGTAGTGGCATGTTATTATTGTTTTAATTTGTAACTCCCTATTGACATATTATGCTGAGCATTTCTTTATATGCTTATTTTTCACCTGTATATCTTCTTGGTAAGGTACTGTTCAGATCTTTCACCTATTTTTTAATTGTTTTTTTCTTATTGTTGAGTTTTAATAGTCCTTTGATCTACAGTTTTAATGCAATCCCTATCAAAATTTGAATGGCCTCTTTTGCAGAAATAGGAAAGCCAATCCTCAAATTCATATGGAATAGCAAGGGGCTTTGAACAACCTAAACCATATTTTTTAAAAAAAGATTTCAAAACTTAACATTAAACTGTGGCAATCAAAATAGTGTGGTGCTTTAAAAAAAGGAAAAAAAAACAGTGTCGTACTGGCATAAGTACATATAGATCAACAGAATAGAATCCAGAAATAAGAATCCAGAAATAAACCCATACATCTGTGGCAAGTTGATTCTTGACAAGGATGCCAATTACATTCAGTGGGGAAAGGATAGTTTCTTCAAGAGATGCAGCTGGGCCAACTGGATTTCCACATGCAAAAGAATGAAGCTGGACTCCTAATTAACTCAAAACAGATCAATAGCCTAAATATAAGAACTGAAATCATAAAACTCTTAGAAGAAAACATAGGGGTAAGTCTTCATGACCCTGGGTTTGACTATGGATTCTTAGATATGACACCAACAGCACCAGCAGCAAAGAAAAAATTAGATAAATCGACTTCATCTAAAAACTTCTGTGCATAAAGGGACACTATCAAGAAAGTGAAAAGACAATGTACAGGGGCTTCCCTCGGGGCTCAGTGGTTAAGAATCCTCCTGCCAATGCAGGGGACGCGGGTTCGAGCCCCGGTTCGGGAAAATCCCACATGCCACAGAGCAATTAAGCCCGTGCACCACAAATACTGAGCCTGCTCTCTACAGCCCACGAGCCACAACTACTGAGCCCAAGAGTCACAACTACTGAAGCCTGTGCACCTAGAGCCCGTGCTCCGCAACAAGAGAAGCCACCGCAATGAGATGGCTTCGTTCTCTGCAACGAAGAGTAGCCCCCGCTCGCCGCAACTAGAGAAAGCCCACACTCAGCAACGAAGACCCAACGCAGCCAAAAATAAAATAAATAAATAAATTAATTAATTAAATTTATATATAAAAAAATACTACATAGAAAATGAGAGAAAATGTTTGGCAATCGTAGGTCTGATAACAGTTTAATATCCAGTCTATAAGTAACTGCTACAACACAACAAAAACAACCCAAGTAAAAAATGGGCAAATAACTTGAACAGACATTTCTCCAAAGAAGATATACAAATGGTCAATAGCATATGAAAAAATATTCAGCATCATTAGTCATTAGGGAAAGTCAAATCAAAACTACAGTGAGATACCGTTTCACACACACTAGGATGGCTGTAACTATAAGCCAAATAACCAAAAAAAAAAAAAAAGAAAAGAAAACAAAAAACCAAAACACCCCCAGTAAATAAGTGCTGGTGAAGATGTGGAGAAACTGAAACCTTTGTACATTGCTGGTAGGAATGTAAAGTGTGGCAGCCCCTATGGAAAAATGGTTTAGCATTTCCTCAAAAAGCTAAACACAGAATTACCATATGACCCCAGTATATAATTCTACTCTAGTATATGCCCAAAGGAACTGAAAGCAAGGACTTGAACAGTTACTTGTACCCCAATGTTCACTGCAGTATTATTCACTATAGCCAAAAGGTGGAATCAACCCAGGTGACCACCATGTGAACAGATAAACAAAATGTATATACGTACAATAAAATTTATTCAAACATAAAAGAGAATGAATTCTGATACATGCTACTTCATGGATGAGCGTTGAAAACATTACGATACAGAAGGACAGATACAAAAGGAAAAATATTGTATGATTCCACTAACATGAAATATCTAGAATAGGCAAATGCATGGAGGCAGAAAGTAGATTAGGATTACTAAAGGCTGGGCGGTGGGTGAGTTATTACTTAATGGTTACAGAGTTTCTATTTAGGACAATGAAAAAGTTTCAGAAATGGGCAGTAGTGATGGTTGCACAACATTATGAATGTACTTAATGACAGTTAATTGTACAAATGGTTTAACCAAATTTTGCTGTAAATATATATATATACTTTACTACAACTTAAAAAGTTAATAATGGATTATCTCCAAAACCACTGAATTGTATACTTTAAATGAGTGAATTGTGTGGTATGTGAATTATAACTCTATAAAGCTGTTTTAAAAGAATTCTTTGCATATTTTGGATACAAGTCCTGTATCAGACATGTGTTTTGTAAATATTTCTTCCAGTACGTAGCTTGTCTTTTCATTCTCTGACTGGTGTCTTTCACTGAACAGCATTTTCTGGTTTGGGCACTGGCAGCGAGAGATGGGGGACAAGTAGGACATCATGGAATCTGCTCCCTGGCCCAGTTAAGCCCTCCGGAGACAGTGTCTGCTGGCAGAAGTTGCAGGACCTGTTCTCATAAGGGATACTAAGGGGCATGGGGACCCCAGCTGCCCTACCTTTATCCTGAAATGATAATGTGCAACACACTGTGAAAAAGAGACACCTTTTCCGTGTAGAACTCTGGGTGACTCTGCTGAATGAGGGCTGCCCTAGCACTGCCTAGAAGCTCCTGGTCGAGGCTTCCTCAGCTTCCCCAACCTTCTCACCGCGACAATGGCCACTGTGGCAAGCCCCAGAGTGGCTCCATAGGTGGCACACATCAACAAGGAAAGGACCAGAATCCCCATGGGGGGGATTGTGTAGGGGGCTGAGAACAGTTTTTAATTAACTAATTCATTAATTAATACTGTTATTATGACTCCCATTGTAGTCAAGGCTGATGATACCTGGGGCAACACTGTTTAAGCTCCCTATTCATAATAAGCCCCAAGTAACACAAGGTTCCTCCTAGAAGTGAAGGCTGTGGGGTGATAAGTGAGAACTAAATGATGCTGATGGCTGTCTAGCTCCCCAGACTCCTATGGGGAGGGGAAGCTTGAAAAGGCAGGGAGCATCAGCTCCACTCATTCCTCCACCAGCTGAAAAATACCTCATCTACAATTATTACAAGTGCTTTTACAGGGAGTTTAATAATGACAGGGCGATTCAAGCCCATATATTGATCATCCCCACCTAGCTGTTGCTATCATCAGCTCTAAGAAAAGAACTAATAAATACCCAATCTCACTCCATCCCTAACCATCACCTTGTGAGGAAGTTTTGCAGCCTCTACTGTACAGATAAGACGGCTGAGCATGAGAGGTTATATGATGCTCCTGAAGTTGCACAGTTATTACGCCATATTTTATTGCTTGCTAAACCAGGATGCATCTTTTTTTTTTTTTTTTTTTTTGCGGTACGCGGGCCTCTTACTGTTGTGGCCTCTCCCGATGCGGAGCACAGGCTCTGGACGCGCAGGCTCAGCGGCCATGGCTCACAGGCCCAGCCGCTCCGCGGCATGTGGGATCTTCCCGGACTGGGGCATGAACCCGCGTCCCCTGCATCAGCAGGCGGACTCCCAACCACTGCGCCACCAGGGAAGCCCCAGGATGCATCTCATAATCAGCAAGTCCGTTCGGTGTGATAATCGTTTCCCTGATGATTTTTTTGACTAGGGTTAAGTCACAGTCAACATTTGATCACAGGCTCTATTTTTGCCACTTATATAGTGCACACCCTGCCAGGACCTTGGTGAGATGGACCTCAGAAAATGTGAGTTGGGATGGTGAGGGGTGAAAGAGGAGTGGAAAAAAAGAGAAATAGAGTGAAAAAAGCGAATATTGGCTATTCCCTATTTCCTCTTCGTTTTTTGTTTTGTAACCTCGGAATATCCGAAACTATGAGTTCTGGCTCCTATTATAATTCTGGCTTTTATAAAGTAATAACGATTACTCAGCTTATGAAAATCCTGAGGAATTGTTCCTCCTCTCAGAAGAACTGCTGGAACTGTTAGAAAGACCTATCAGGATACTCTCGACTCTGTTTGAAACTATGACTCATGGAGCCTCTGCAAAGTACTCTCCGCACATAAAATTCCCAACGTTTTCTTCATCAAAGCCCAAAGTCACCAGTTTATAAATTCCCTGTGCTGGCTACCAGCTTTCCAAGCATGGTATGACACCTAGGTCCTTGATTCTTTTGCAGGAAACAGCTTGCCCTGGAGACTGGGCACTCTCACTAAACACCATCAAGCAGGTGAGTCTTCACTGGCTTAGTAAAGATGGGGTTTGTCTCTCCTTGGCTGTAGGATCCCAGGCAGGCCCGGGCATTTAATTATGACATCATCTTTGTTAATGACCATTGTGGCTTTTAATAAGAGTCTGCTTCTTTCTACAAGGCTAAGTGTTTCTCTTGTCTGACTGCCACCAACTTCTTTTGTATTTCAGGAAAAAGTATGACTGTTTAGCAACTGGTAATTTCAGGGATTAAAAAAAATACTTCTAGAAGCTTCTTTTCATCCTGAAGTTAATGTTAAGGCAACACTTCAGATTTACAAGTTTGCAAAGCAGAAATGCAGGCACTTTAGCTTTACCACGGCTTCCAAAATAGGATAGGCACAAGACGATTCACTAGGGTGTAAGGGACAAGTATTAGAACGTACATTTCCCTACGAAAGAAATAAACTTTACTAATTGGCTCTCAGGCTCTTGGTCTGTATGTCAAAAAGTCACAATTCCCATAAGGTATACCAGAAGTCCTAAGGTAAGAGTAGGGTTTGTACAACTTGGAGGAGTTGACAGTGGGGGTCCTTATTCATTCTTACTGCATTGAGAATCTGCAGTTTCTGTATGCCTAGTTAAGTAGAGTTTGGGGTCATATTATCTAGTTTTAACAAAGTCCTCAAAATAGAACAAATGGCTTTTAAAAAATGGCTGACTTTC
This sequence comes from Lipotes vexillifer, assembly GCF_000442215.2. Classification (NCBI taxonomy): domain Eukaryota; kingdom Metazoa; phylum Chordata; class Mammalia; order Artiodactyla; family Lipotidae; genus Lipotes; species Lipotes vexillifer. The sequence continues at coordinate 922,148 of NW_006774099.1, forward strand.
TTAGCAGAGAGCAACCTTGTGGTGTTCAGCCAGGACACACCAGTAAGGACCTACTAGTTATGACTCTTTTGAAATATTTGAATCGCTACAGAGCCACTGCTCTGACTACTCCCCCCAGTCACGTGCCCCTCCCAACCTGCTCTGGCTTCTCCCAGGGAATCTTTGGAACCTCCCCAAGATCCAGCAACCAATGGGTTAATGTTTGGCAAAGCAGGTGGCTTCAAGATCCTGCTGCAGCACTAAAGGCCTGGGACTGTTTTGATTGGTCAGTGCCTACGCTGTACCAGTGTTAATCTTTCAACCATCAACCTATTTTATCATCTTCCCTGAATGAGCATCTCTGGCTCAGCCAGTAAATTCCACCCGTGGGCTCAACACAGGACAAAACTTACTGGCATCAGAGAGAAGATACTTCAATAGATCCCACCATCAAATGGCAGGGGTCAAAGGCAGCAAGCCCATCAGCCTCCTGCTGTCCAGAGACCCAGGCTTCCCAGTGCTTCTCAAAAACTGACCTTTCCCAGGCTTCCCTGATGGCACAGTGGTTGAGAGTCCGCCTGCCGATGCAGGGGACACGGGTTCGTGCCCCGGTCCAGGAAGATCCCACATGCCACGGAGCGGCTGGGCCCGTGAGCCATGGCTGCTGAGCCTGCGCGTCCGGAGCCTGTGCTCCGCAATGGGAGAGGCCACAACAGTGAGAGGCCCGCGTACCGCAAAAACAAAAACAAAAACAAAAACTGACCTTTCCCAACCTGAGGTCTCCCAAGCCCCTCTTGGTGATCTGCCTATTGCCTCTGGATCCAGAGCCTTGCTGTACGCTTGACAATCTCTTCTCATTCATTCTTCAAACATTTATGAGTTCCTACTTTGTGCTAGGTGTACCCTGTTAGGCACTAGGGAGTCCTGAAAGGAATAGGAGCCGGTGACTATGCTCCTGAGTCTACTCGCAAAGACACGTGGATTAACATGTACTGGTGATCCTGGGCCTCTGCCTCGGGCAGGCCACTTCTCCAACCTATGAAACAGAATGCTGCCTGTTTCATGTCTGTGGGATTAAATGAAATAACGTGAGTGAAATGCTCAGCACGGGTACTGGCACACAGGAAGTGCTCAGTGAACGCCAACTGTTCTCCTTATTACCATTACTATTTGTTCATGGGGCAGGGTGACACAAGAGAGCTCACTGGCAATGCATGAGATAAGCCCTGAAGGGTGGTCAGGGGCTCATCCTGCAGAAGGGGGCTGGAGGAACGGGGGCTGAAGTGCCGTCACCACATCCAGTGTAACCACTTGTCTGATGGCCCAGGCAAGGCTCCATGCACTCGCTCCGTCCTCCACCCCACCCAACAGGCACACTCATTCTGGCTGCCATGCTCTGACTCACGTCAGGACCCCTGTCCACCTTGCTCTGACCGCTTCCTCCCTCCATCCATCTTCCAATCCCCAGTAGAGGCTGCCCCTCCAGGAGGCCTTCCCTGATGCCCCATCTCATGCAGCTCTCCATCTTCTCTAAGAGTCCGTGTCATACAGTTTAGCACATGAAGGGCATTTCCTGTTTGATTTCTTGACCGTTAATGACCAGATAATAAACTTGAGGTAATGGGAAGCAGACACTCTGAAGCAGCTAACAACAGGCTGTAGCACAAAAATATCATCACCAATAACAAGAGCAACTGTTAGCTTTCACTGAGCATCTGCTGGGTTGGGTCAGGCACTGAGGCAGGCACTTCATACTGGTCATCTCATTTAACCCTCACGGCAACCCTGAGTTAATAATCCGAGGATTATTATCCCCATTTCATGGACTAGGAAACTGAGGCCAGAGGGGTAACTTGCCCAAGTTCACACAGTAGGTCGATGGAAAAACCAGGAGTAGAACCCAGATCCATACGCTTCCAAAGTTCACACTCATTCCTCTGTGCTAATCAGCTGCTCCTGAGACTGGACAGATTAAACAGGTTGTTGACTGAGTTGGCTTTGATTTGACTGGAGATAGAATAATTCTGCTTCTGCAAATGGAGCCAGTTACCTTAATGGTTCAGCCACTGTTAAGTGCTCCTCTGTATTAGCACCAGGCTGCTCAGCCTATCTGCAAACAGGAGTGTTTGTACATCTGCGATTATGTACTTGGCCCATGACATACACGTAGCCATGTTTCCTCAGAGCAGCGTCGTTACTGGAAGGAAGGATTAGCAGGCACACGTATACCAGTAAAGGTTTCTATCCCAGCACCGTTACGTCATGCTCTGAGCTGACTGCTTATGCTACAGCTGGCCAGCTTCTTCCATCAGTCAATGGCAACAGCAGAGAGGAGCCGCTGCCAGAACAGAGCTGGGGGCAATCAGCTCCAAAACCGTACAATGGAAGCTGACCAGCTGTTAGGGGACCGGAAGGCATTTCCTCCTCCTTCTGCCTAGTAATTCAGGACTCAATGTTTGGGACTTTTATGAGTTAGGGTGACGTGGACTCCAGTTGGAGACAGGAAGTGGGATTACTGAGGCTGCTGTTCTCTGACTGAACCTCAGGTTTATGAGGGCCCCTGAGCACACGTCTGGGATGGATATATGGGGGTCTTAGAAACACGGGCATCGGGAAGTCTTAGCAGACACAGCCCTGAGCATGGCCTTCCTCCCAGACATACGTCTGTGATCAGGTGCAAAATTACAGATCCAGAAACACAGTGTAAATTCCCGAAAGGAGAGTGGACGATACGCTACTCCTTACTGCCCAGAACCAACCCGAAACAAGTTTTGGGCTCAGAGACTGGGCTTTAGTGCTGCAAATGTATGGAGGCTGCCTGTAACCGTTCCACCTATGATGTGCACAGTTCTTGTTCTAGTGGGATTACGCTTCCATTTTCCTTCCATTGGATAACCAGCAGGATGCAGAGGTGCTGCCCTCACACAGCCCGTATGGGGGAAGAGAACCATAGGAAAAAAGCTCTACATTCAGTCCCTCTACTTTCTGGCTGTGTGATTCTGGAGAAAGTGGCTGCACCTCTCTGAGTTTGCTGCATTCACTGGGTGGTTGTGCCAGTCGAATAAGAACATTGAGATGCTGGCATCTCTTTGTAAATTCAAAGATGTGGCAAAAAGATTTTTAAAAGGCTGTGACGAAGCAATTTAGCCACTGCACTTTATGGTATTTATTTCCTTTCTTGTCTGTTTTCCCTGCAAGACAATAAGACTTTTGCAGTTAGGGATGATGTCTAATGAATTGTGTGCCCCTCTGCCAAGCACGTCTTGCATATTTTTGCTGCTTTATTGTTTCTAAAATGGTCTCAAGTGGTTTACGTCATTTGACCCCAAACAGGGCAGGTGTTGTTATCCCCATTTATAGAAGAGGCAGTTGAGGCCCAGGTGAGTCAATGTCATGCTGAGGGCGTGTGGCTAGTACAAGCCAGATCAAAAGCATGTGACAATAATGGCTCTTTCAATTGTTTTGCCATTGGAAGACTAGTTTACACAAAGTTGTTGGATAAGGACTAACGTGGAAGAGAAACGGAGGAGTCTGCTCCTGAAATCCTTGGTGACTCTAGGATTTTGTCCTAAGTGAACAAGGGAACAGAGGTGGCTAGTTGGAAGGCTTATGAATCATTCTGTTGGCAAAATTCCCCGTGGCGGTTTGAATGCTTCAGACCCTCTCTTCCCAAGAGGCTGTGATTTAAAACTTAAATAATATTGTTCTTGGCACCCTGATGGCCCTCTAACTCAGCTGAACCTCCACAGGGTAATGGCACAGGAAGGTGACGGGCAGGGGAGCCGCTGAGGACAGGGGAGTACCGCTTCCTTCCTCCAACAGCTAGACGGCTCCTTGACGGGTCCAGCCTTGGAGGACTGGGTCAAAAAGTAAACTATGACCAGGAAGAATAAAGCAAACAGACACTGAACAGGCATTGTGCGTGCATGCCTGGTGTGTGCCGTCAAGTGGGTAGGGGTGCCAGCGCTGGACGTGAGGCCAACCAAGGACAAGTTCATCTTACAGGGCAACTGTCCAGCAGATCGTTGTTAACCTGTCCCAGCCTTGATGTTAACCAAATCCTCCTCCTCCTGGGCCTTGACCTCAACTCTGCTCCCCCATCAGGTGAAGCAGGGAGGAGGTCATTCTGCCCAGGAGACAGATGACCGATGTGCATACAGGGGATCAGGATAACCAGTCTCCTTCTCTGTGGTGACAGCAGGAGGCAGGGCTGAAAGTTAAAAGCTGAAGTACTGGGAATGCTTTCTGAACTGTATTTCCATTTTTAAATTAGATTTATATTAAAAGAAAGGGAAAGGAGAAATGTAGACCCTCAAACCATGTGAGTTTTTCTTCTTACCAGTGCTTAGTTTACATCATCAACATTAAGTGGTTTCATTATTTCCTCCTGAGATAGGGTCTAATCCTTGCACTTAATGAATTTGAGAATCTCTTAAAAAATTTCTCAGCTCAGAAACATGATCGGCTCTGGGACCTCTGTGCTTAGGGTCCACAGGTACTTAGTTAATCAAATCATCCTTTTCTATTGGTGATTTCCTAAAAGGTCACTGGAATTCCTACAATTGTGGCTCGGCTATTCTAGAGTGACGTTGTGTCCTCTGAAGGAAGCGATGTTGACATCCACAGAGAACTGCAGGGTGACCTCCTCCAAATGTCTCAAAATAAACAGCTCTATGTCCAAGGCTATATTTAGTGCCATTAGCTACCAAACTCTTGTAAAACCTCTATCCTGTGATAAGTACAGTCAATATTTAAAGTCTTCTTTAAAGGACAAAGGAACAGCTTATTCTAAATTTATTGTGATTGACTAAATACACCACTGAATGACTGATTGGGTCATTGTTGAATAGTCTGGAAATTTAATTTGCTTTTACAGATGAATATTCAGTTTGTGGGTTGGTTTATATTTTATAACTTCTATTAAATTAATAAAGATTTTAGTACCATATTTTAGTGCCTACTAAAGGACAGGCTGTGTAGATATTGAAGGAACCAATGCACTATTTGAATTTTATCCTTCTACAATATCCATATGAAGTAAAATATCTGCCCAAGGTTATGTAGTTAATAAGCTGTGGAGCTGGAACACAGACTCAGGTCTGTGTGCCACTAAAGTCCATATTTGTAATCACTATTTTGCACACATCGTTTTGCATCCTTTGTTGTGATTTGAACATTTTGCAATAACGTTTGTCAGCCACATTAAAGACAGTTTGATCAGTCTACTAAAGTGAGACTTTCTTGGCTCGGCTTATCCCACTAGACCCCAGCCTATTACATTTAATACCTTCTCTAGAGGGAAAGGGGAAAAGCATTCAGCAACATTTAGTGTTCTTTCCCCAAAGGTGGGAGAATGACAAGGGCTGGGAATAGAAGGGAAATATTCACCCCAGGAGAAATAAATACGGCTGAGTTTATCAAACCAGCTCTGACTGTGAAATCAATTTAATAGGGAGCCACCAATATTTAAAAAATGATGTAGACTTGAGCAGAAAATACCAGGTTGTATCACATTTAGCATGGACAAGTATCGTTTTGCTAAACTTTTGCTTAATTTCAAGTGTATGTGTGTGCACGTATGTGTGCGTGTATATTGTGTATCTGTGTACTGGCTTGTGATGTAAAGTGTATTTTTAACTGAAGGCTGTGGTTTAAACGTTTTGAGAAACACTGTAGCACAGGATAATGATTACGAGTGATGGAGTCTGACTGCAAAAGACTGAATGCCAGCTCTGACCCTTACTAGATGCACCTGGGAATATTACCTATCTTTTCAGGTTTCAGGTTCCTCCTCTGTAAAACTGGGCTGATAACAGTATGCACTTCATAATGTGCGTCACATGTAGCAGTGTATCTGATGCTTAGTAAGGACTCACTAAGTAAATGTCAGCTATCGTTATTTCAAACAAAGCAGGTTGGGTGATAATTTGTTGGCAAAAGCAATGCTTTGTATTATGTCTCCAGAATCATTTCAATTCCAGACACAGACATCCATCTGCTTCCTGGGCATCCCGACCTACATGTCTCATGGGCCTGTCAAACACCACATGTTGTAAATCAAACTCATCTTCCAGGCCAAACCTCCCTCCCACACTCTCTACTCAGCAATGGTATCACCCGGTAGCTCATTAGAAATTTGAATCATCCTGGATTCCTCACAACTCAGCCCAAATTTGCAGACATTACCAAATCTAGGTGATGTTCTATCTCCTGAATAGTTTGAGACAGAGCTTGAGATTCCTCTTCGATCCACCTTCCTCATTCTCATCCTCCTTTTTTTAAGATCGACATCATCCCTGCTCTGCTCATAAATGAATGGCTCTGCAAGTCCTGGCCTCCAGTCTCAACCACCGCCCCCCCCCACCCAATTCCTCGCTCTCATCGTCCCACCCCTGGAGTACACCTTTCAGAACTTGCCAGACTGACATTTTCCAAAAACCAAATTTGATAATTTCACTCTCTAACTTAAAACATCTTTATCTGACCTAGAGATTATCATATTCAATACTAAGTGACGTAAGTAAAACAAAGACAAATAAATGATATGACTTACATGTGGAATCTAAAAAAATGATGCGAACTTATTTAAAAAACAGAAATAGACTCACAGACATAGAAAACAAACTTATGGTTACCAAAAGGGAAAGCGGGGTGGGATAAATTAGGAATCTGGGATTAACAGGTAACACAATACTATATAAAAAATAGATAAACAACAAGAACCTACTGCATAGCATAGGGAACTATATTCAATATATCGTAATAACCTATAAGGGAGGGACTTCCCTGGTGACGCTGTGGTTAAGAATCCGCCTGCCAATGCGGATTCGATACCTGGTCCGGGAAGATCCCACATGCTGTGGAGCAACTAAGCCCGTGCGCCACAACTACTGAGCCTGCGCTCTAGAACTCGTGAGCCACAACTATTGACCCCGCATGCCACAACTACTGAAGCCCGCGCGCCTAGAGCCCGTGCTCCGCAATAAGGGAAGCCACCGCAATAAGAAGCCCGCGCACTGCAACAAACAGTAGTTCCCACTCGCCACAACTAGAGAAAGCCCACTTGCAGCAACAAAGACCCAACAGAGCCAAAAATAAATAAATAAATGAAATAAATTTATATATAAAAGAAAATAACCTATAAAGGAAAGAATCTGAGAAAGAATATATGTGTGTGTTGTGTGTGTATGTGTGTAACTGAATCACTTTGCTGTACACCTGAAATATTGTAAATCAACTATACTTGAATAACAAATCTTTATCAAAGCCTGCAGTGCTTTTCATAAGCTGTGCGTCATTCTTGGCTTCATCTCCTGCCAACCTCCATGAGAAGCCCTCAACATAGCAAACTCCTTTACCATTCCCAGAGGAAGTGGGCATTTTCATGCCTGTGTGTGTGTGTATGCGTGCTGGTGCCTCTGCTGAGCATGCTCTTCTATGCCTGTCCACTAATCACTCTAGTGCATAGAAGGATGAAAGGTTATTGATCTCAACTTACAATTCTCAAAATTCAGTGTACCTGGGGAGCACCTGGGTTGCTGGTTTAAAATTCAAGTCCTAGGCCTGTACCTGTGAATGCTGATTCCTGCAGGGTCGGGGCTTTTCACCTGCACCCCCGGTGATAATGAGGAACTGCCCCAGAAGAGGAGACAAAAGTTTTGCCCAAATTCTAATCCACCGCACACGAATTCAGGAGTATAGGTCAGTCTATTGTCCTGGGGAAATATCTCAATAGAAACACAATCAGGAGAATTTCTGAAGGAGGTGGGGGTGAGGTGGGTGGAGGCTGACTTATTAGTAAAGATTTATCTTTCGGGATGTGCAGCAATGACAAGAAGGAAAATGCTGCTCTTTAATATAATTGTCTGTTAATGCTATTGCCTGAAAATACGAAGACTGCATACGGCCAAAGCACAACGATGGCACTAATCATCACACACTGTTGTCTAGCAAGGCCTCTCTTTGTCCCTAGTGGAAAACCCCGATGAGAGTCCTGGCACTGGGTAAGTTTATAACAGTGAGAAAATCGGCTGCCACACCTATGCACAAGACAGGAGCCGAGTTCTTTCCACTGGGTCTGAATCAAAGGGATTTCTCCATTATTTTCCCTAGTAAGAAAAAAAAGAAAGAAAGAAAGAAAGAAAGAGAGAGAACAGAAGATTCAAGTTAAGTATCTGGGCATTCTGGGTAGTTAAAACATTGGTGAGAAATCAACATCATTAAACATTGGTGAGAAATCAAAACCAGTGACTGGCTTTTATAGGGAACAAATCTCTGAAGCATTTTTATGGATGGAAGTTAATGCAAACCAGATAACCTGAGGCTTGCAGATAAGGACCTTAGGAAGCTTTTCTCACTGCTGCCTCTGCTGAGCTGTCCACCACCTGGTCCACCCTTCTTACTCAAACCGAACCATCATTCACTCATTCACTCATTCAACTAGCAGGTACTGTGTGACGTACATAATTCTAGGCGCAGGTGAGAGATGGCAAAGCCCATCTCACCTTCCGGTAGGGAACATTAACACAGATGGCACAAGACAAAGTGATTCATCATTCATTCAAAGTAACAAAACAGGGCTTCCCTGGTGGCGCAGTGGTTGAGAGTCCGCCAGCCGATGCAGGGGACACGGGTTCGTGCCCCGGTCTGGGAAGATCCCACATGCCGCGGAGCGGCTGGGCCCGTGAGCCATGGCCGTTGAGCCTGTGCGTCCGGATCCTGTGCTCCACAACGGGAGAGGCCACAACAGTGAGAGGCCTGCGTACCG